>NC_045426.1:14879693-15189381 GCF_902635505.1 Sarcophilus harrisii | reverse complement strand
TTTCTAAAGCTCTTGTTGCCAGGAGCTCCCCAGAAACACAAATATCAACTAGTTCCCAAAAGGAAAATATTATCAAAGTTAAAGGCGATTTTAAAGATTTCACAGGAGTAGATAATCCTGGTCTTCAGGGTTGATCTCATTGACAAACAGATACAGTTCTTTCTTAGCTCTTCTCTCTCCCCTGTGGATCCCCTGCCTTGTATTTCTCTCCCTGGAGCCAGCAGGGCCATAGCTAGGAATTCTAAACCTTGGGCATCCTAGGTGGGCCAGATGGGATGAGGAGGAGCTCAATTCTGCTTCAGATTGGTTTCCTTCAGTTTCACCTGGTTACTTTAGTCAATTCGGTGATAAGCGCTGTTGTTTCTGCCATTCTGAATTACTGCATATGTTGCACTCTCCACACTCGGCATCCTGGGACAAAACTCTTGTTGCCTCCCCTGGTTCAGAGAAGCGTAGGGCTAGAGAAGTGAAGGACCATCCCTCACATCTCGTGGATGATGAAACAGACCCCAGCAAGGAGGCGTGAGATCACCCGGGTACCACAAGCAGCAGAGACAGGGTCTTCTGACTCCCAGTCTCTTCTTCCTTCCACAGTACATGCCAGGAGCCCTCATCCTGGCTGAGACCAAGCTCTGGGCGTCCAGCAGCCAGAACCAGACTGGCTTCCAGGCTTTTGAAGCTTGCTCCCTGCCTTTCAGGCCCCTGAGGTGAGGGGCTTCAAGAGTTGAGGGTTCTAGGGCTCCCTGATTGCAGACCCTTGGAGGAGGTAGCCAGGTGGCAAGTTAGAAAGATTTTAATTCCAACATAGCCTCAGGCTGGGAGCCTCGGATAAATCACTTCACTATTTGCCCCAGAATCTTCCTGTATAAAATGAATAATGAAATCAATGACTTCAAAGTATTGTGAGAATCAAATGAGATGATATTTGTACGCACAGTAACTGCCTTAGAGATACTTACTAAATGCCGACTCCTCTCTCCCAATTGGGAGCTGATCCTTCTGCTCCCAAGGAAAGGTCTTTCCCTATTGGACTTCCAAAGATGCTTCTCATAGGCTTTATCTGTGCTCCAAGTAATACAAGTCTTCTCCCTTGACCCATTTATCTCTTTTCTGGTTGGGTTGACTTCAGTCAATTGACTGACTCATTCAAACCAGTTAGACAATTTGGGTGAAGTTTAGTTATTAGATTGACATCTGGGCCTGGAATATATATTGCGGATGGCTCTGGGACCTCAATGGCAGCATTCATTATTTCCTTGGGCCTTCCTCTCTCATCCTCACTTCCCACAGGAGGAAAAATGGATAAATTCTCTTTCTCCTCCTGGTTCCCTGTCCCAGTCCCTGCTAGATCTCCCATGAGTTTGTTTCCTTCTTAAGAGAGGTCTGTAGCTTTCCTGAAATTTCTTATTGAGGTGCCAGACTAACCCCAAGCTCAGTATGTTTCCGGTTCAGCCAACCAGATCATCCTGCTTCCCTCACTTACATCCAGCTCAGTGACCTCTTTCCACACCTGTTCTCTCTTTCAAGAAAAATTTCCAGAACCCTGTGATTACAAGGTTAAAGCATCCAGATTAGTGAAGGATCCATGGTTTGGGTAGTGTGGGAACTCCTGGCGTGGGAGACTCCTTCCTCCTTGGCTCCCTTTAGATCTCTCCTCCCCAAACTAGGCCCGGAGCATTGCCTTGGGGCTGAAGTCAACGGTAGGTTTAGGGATGAGATGGAACCTATTTACCTTGCCGCCATTGGTTCTTGAAGCTATAATTAGCCATGCTGTCATAACATAGTTTCCAGTTTTCTGATTCAAGTCATTTTTTTTATGATTCCTCTCAAAATTTCTCAGCAGCCTTTAAGGTGGATGCCATCATGTCCATATTGGGATGAATTGCGGCCCCATAAGTGATGATTCTCACCGTGGGTGCTCCCTCCCAGGCCGTAAAGTTAGTCATCCTTGTTCTTTCCTCAATAAACCCACAGATGGGTTTCAATAGAACTAATAAAGCTACTCCTCAAAATGTTGGAAACTCATTCATATTTAAGAGGGAACCCAGGGATTCCCCCTCTCCCCCCATGTCCTCTGGCATCATGTATCTGGAGAATGGAATCATATTCTAGGCCCTGTCCGAGGTGCTGGAGCTTGGAGTTAGGGGCAGCTTAGAGGCTGCTGCTGTCCATAAGGCCCAGGGCCTGGAGTCCAGGATGGGTGGAGTTTGGACACTTAGCCGGGTGACCCAGGGCGTCAGATAATAAACGCCCCTACTTCTCAGGGTGGTGAAGCTCAAGCGAGGTCTGTGGAGCCCTTAGCACAGGGCCTGTGATCCAAAGGTGATACAGATAATTCCTTACCTTAGACAGGCTACATGGATGCTTATCATCACCACTGTCGTCCTCATCCAGCTTTTAGCATCCCATTGCAGAGCTCTCGGACAGGCCGTCATTCTCGGTGACTTTATCCGAGTCACTAAAAGTATCTTAAATGGAATGGCAGGGAGTCGCATTCCCATGACTCAGTCCGGCTGTCTGCCCCTGGGACATGAGTTTCAGGGCATGGTCAGATTGCTTTGGAATTAGTCAAACCAAGGACTTGAATATAGAGACCTTAGTAACTATCAAATTTAACCTTCATGTAAATAGGAGGAAACAGAAGCCAGTGGGGGTAAGGGATTAACTACCTAGAGACATCTAGTCAGTCTCTCTGTCTCTCTCTCTTTCTGTCTCTATCTCTCTCTCTCTCCCCCTCTTCCCCCCTCCATGTAGCTTTCCATCATCATCTGTGATTCTCAGTCTCCTCCAGTGAAGTTTTGTCTCTGTTTCTGTCAGCTTCCACATCTTCAGTTCGGCAAACCCTTCATAAGTGCTTGCCAGTCAGGTCATAAGCACGAGTTAAGCACCTGTTATGTGACGGCACCTGCTATGTCCCGCGTAACATGCTGGGCAGTGGGAACATGCTAGCCACCCCCCAACTGCCTCTGACATGAAGGAGCTTGCATTTTGGAGGTGCAGGGATTAATAGATAGCTGCAGATGAGTAGCAGCCCCAGATTCCCTTGGTTTCTCTGCAAGTTTTCCTTCCGTAAATGCAGCTGCAAATTATCCCAGCTGCCTGTCCAGTGACCTCTCTCATCCATGTCTGCACATCAGTTTGCCATAGTGTTCTGCCTCGTGCTGAGGGTCTCTGACATTGTGAGGATACCTTGGGGGGGGGAATCTGTTGGCTGCTAATTTGGGAAAGGAGATGGCACTTTTAGTGGAGAGATCAGAGCAGGGATACTCGCCTGAGCCAGGAAGTGAGGTCAGGATTCTGAAGGATGGGGATAGAGGGCATTCCAGGTGCCTTAGATGGTGGCCTAAAGGGAAAGGAATGATGGATGGAGCGCTCTCTTCAGGGGACAGCTCGAGTCCATGTTGTCTAGAAGGTAGGGTATTAGCAGGGGATGTAATGTGTCATGACTAGAAAGGTAGGTCAGAGCCAGACTCTGGGAGCCTTCAAATGTCAGGCCAAGGAGAGTGTATTTGCTCCTGAAGGCAACAGGGGACAATCGGAGGCTTTTGAACAAGGGAATCTGTTGAAACTTATGTCTTTAGCTAGCTGCATAAGGGATAGATTGAAGCAGAGAGTATGGGAAGGGAGTTCACCAATTAGAAGCTATTGAACTAGCCCAGGAAAAGGGTGATGAAGGACTGAACTAGGTCATAAAAGTGGAGAGAAGGGACACAGAAATAGAAAAAGCAAGATTTGGCAAGTGCTTGGATTGAAGGCGGTTGGGAGACAGATCAGGGTGAGTGGGTTAGTTGATGTGTTGCCCTCAATAGAGATGAATTTGAGGAGCTGTGGGTCAGTGGGTGGGAGATAACAAGTTCTCCTTTGAGTGTGTTTTTAAGATGACAGGGGTATATCTGGGAAGATTATGAAGGTGAGTTAGAGTTCGAGAGGTTTGAACTGTGTATATATAGATGGAGAAATCTTAGAATCCTAGATCTAGACCTGGAAGGGGAATCAGAGGCCACATAATCCCACTCCTTAAATTTACAAGTGGGAAAAGGTACATAAAACTGCCCAAGAGAACAGAAGTACTTAATGCCATAGATCAAAGTTGAGCCCCATTCCTTCCATGCTAAAGGGAGCGTGCTTTTTGACTTATTGTGATGTCTGCCTTAGCTGTATAGAAAGGCTAGTTAACTGGATGAGTTCATGAGACTGCCAAGGGAAAAAAGAGAAGAAAATTCAAAACAAGAGGAGACTGCTATTAGGAGACATCACGAGTATCAGGAGGAGAACCATGAGAATTCCACTTCCAGAAGCAAAGGGAGGACAGAGTGTCCGAGAGAAGAGAGCGGATGGTGATGACGTCCGAAGCTAGATAGCGGTCAGACAGGGCAGGAACGAGGAAAGGCTGGTGGTGTAGCCGTGAGGAGATAAGTTTCATTCTGCTAATGGGGTCAGAAGACAAACAGCAGAGAAGGAAAACTGAGTAGCAAGGAAATAGAGAAAGAGCAGAGTAATTTAGGCTGATAGACTGAGAGGATGTGGGACCGACTGAAGTCATTTTCAGGATGAGGAAGGCTGGACGTGGCCGTAAGCAGTGGGGGGAGAGAGTCACTTATGGATTTCCTGAAGAGTTTTAATAGCTTCCTGAGAGTCAGGCCAGTGAAAAGCTTTAACATTAGGAACTGAGAGACTTTTATCAGTGGAAATGAAATACAGAGCAGATATTACCTGCCATCAGCTTTCCCCCTGCACCTTAAGGAAAATGAGACCTTGCTCCCTGCCTTGCAGCTGAAAGCTCTATAGTTGTCTCCCTCATTAGAATGTGGACTCCTTGAAGGCAAGGACGGTCTCACTCACTTAATACAGTGTTTTATACATGGCAGACCCCCAACAAATGCCTTTTTATTCCATCATTTTGTCTATACATCCCCAGAAGGTAGCACAGCACCTTGTGTGTAATGGATCTTTACTAAAGGCTTCCAGACTTGATTTGATGGATTTTCCTGCCTTTTTCCTGCCCCTTTGTTCTTCAGCCTGCGATCAGCTGCATCCATGCCCTCTGGCTTTCGTCTCAAAGGCCTGAATTCCTTGGCCCCAGGGACCCTCCCCTTTCCAGCTGATCTCACTTTGGGGAAAGGGTAATTTGACCCTGCATTATGGACGAGGGGGTAACTCGAGGATGGGTCGGGAAATGTGAAACTATTTGAGTTTCTGCTTTCACATCACGTCAGAAGGTGAAGAATGGAAGGATGCAACGGAAGACCCATCACTCATGACAGGCCATTAGCGGTGGTGTCTGATTGAAAGGCGTTGTTGCCCAGCAAGGTTTTTCTTCCCCAGTGCGACTCTTGATGGCTATTTATGACCATTGGCTGAAAAATTGCCAATATTTTTTTAAAAAGACACATTAGGGACATACAGTCTGTGGTCAGGCCCCTATTTGGATCTTTGCTCTCTTGGCAGGATGGTTTTAGAGGATTCCATAACTCATTTGACAAAGAAAAGCATTTTTTCTCCTTTCTCCATGTACTTTCCCCCACAAATAGAGCATCCATTTAAACTATTCATCAAACATAACTTGAATATTAAAAGCCTTTTTAAAGGTCCCTCTTCCTACCATCTCTGCTCTTCTCCTCCCCCATTATCTTTTTGGCTTGTAGTCAGTGAGGGGCCCAGCAGGTGATTTCCCTCTCCTCCTTTCGTGATTCCATCATTAGTCATCATTTCCATATAAAGTGATCAATCGCACCCACCTCCCTATACCTACTGCCAGGTTTGTGCCTTTGCCTTTCCTTAGTTTTAGCTGCTGTGCTTCCTGACAAGGACATTTTCATCCAGGTGCAATGCATCTTTACAAAGGACATTCTCACTGCCACATAATGTACAAGGATCACAAGGGATATCAGTCTTGATAGTCAAGTGGTTGGTCAAATGATTCAATGCATAGAATAAGGGGGGTGATTGTTTACCTTTGTTCTAAGAGGACCAAAATGGCATCGTTATGTTATGGTCAAAGGATGGTATTGTCAGATGGGCTGATCGGGCCGCCGTACAGGTCGGGCACAAGTCGGGCATGGGAACATTTGGGTAAAGACCTGTCTGCATTTGTGCATCTCACATTTCTTTTGAGCTACTGCAATCCTGCTCTTTATGGAGCACTGTGCCTTCTTCGACATGGGCACCCCAGGCTGGGGGTGCTGTGCCAGCGTCCCCCATGTCTTACGACCGATTCCAAAGTTTTTCAGAGAAACTTTGAGTGTGTCCTATATCACTCCTGCTGGCTCCATGTGAGGGCTTACCCCACAAATCAGGCAAATGTATGTTTATCATTGAAACAACACAGGCAACCCCTGAGAGCTGCATTCTCTGCAAAAGTCTGAATGCTTACCGGCTCATCAAGAGAAAGGACCTCAGTGGTACCAGTTCACACCTGTCAGATGGGCTAAGATGACAGGAAAAGATAATGATGAATGTTGGAGGGGATGTGGGAAAACTGGGACACTTGTACATTTTGTGAATGGATCCAGCCATTCTGGAGAATGATTTGGAACTGTGCTCAAAAAGTTATCAAACTGTGCATCCCCTTTGATCCAGCAGTGTTACTACTGGGCCTGTACCCCAAAGAGATTTAAAGGAGGGAAAGGGACCTGTATGTGCAAGAATGTTTGTGAGCCCTCTTTATAGTGGCCAGAAACTGGAAACTGAGTGGATGCCCATCAAATGGAGAATGGCTGAATAAATTATGGTATATGAATGTTATGGAATATTCAGTAAGAAATGACCAACAGGATGATTTCAGAGAGGCTTGGAGAGACTCACAGGAACTGATGCTGAGTGAAATGAGCAGGAACAAGAGATCATTGTACACGGCAACAGGACTATACAATGATCAATTCTAATGGATGTGACTTTTTCACAATGAGGTGATTCAGGCCAGTTTCATTAGACTTGGGATGGAGAGAGCCCTCTGCACCCAGAAAGGACTGTGCTTCCCAAATGTGGATCACAACACAGTTTTTTCACCTTTTGTTGTTTGCATTTTGTTTTCTTTCTCATTTTTCCCTTTTTGATCTAATTTTTCTTGTGCAGCATGATCCATGTGCACATATGTATAGAAGAACTGAGTATGTTTAACCTGTAGTGGATTACTTGCTATATAGGGGAGGGGGTTGGGGGAAGTGAGGGAGAAAAAGTTGGAACACAAGGTTTTGCAGAAGTGAATGTTGAAAATTGTCTTTGTATATATTTTGAAAATAAAAAGCTCCAAAAAAGAGAAAGGACCTCAGTGTTCAGTACCTCCCTTGCTGAGTAATTTTGAGAATCTTCCCAAGACCATTCAAAGAAAAGTGGTTCTGTTTCCTCACATGGCACTGGTAGAGTATCCAGGTCTCAAGCAAAATTGCTCCGTAGACCTTCGGGTGGGTAGGATCTTCTTCTCTCCTACAGTTTGCTTGGAATCCCCTACACTGATCCAGCTCTGGCAGCACATGTGTTGCCTTCATCATCTGTGTTCTTCTCACACCTTAAATGTGAAGGGAACCAAACCAAGCTCTAGGCAGAGGTAGCCATTTGTTCATTGAACTTTTGGATCCTCTGGGCTTTTCTAAGTAAAAGTTGGTCCAGTGGGATGTATGCAGCATAAGAATGGGGAAGATCTACTTGTAACTGGTAACTCCTCGCCTCTTGGCTCCACTCCCCGCACCATGGAAATTTATAATTTTTAGTATATGATTGTTAAATGTTTTTCTTCCTCTGCTTATAATCCTAGTGCCAGTCAGAAAAATCCTGTTGGCTGTTTTTTTAAGCTTACTGAATTAAGGCCGTGTTGTCTAATGGAAAGAGCCCTGACTTAGGAGTCACAGTCCCTGGGTTCCTCACTAACTACCTGTGTAATCTGGATTGAATTACCTCACCTTTAGTGCTTCAGTTTCCTTCCCTATAAAATGAGCCTGCACCTGATGCACCTGATGCACCTGGTGCCATCGGAGATTCCTTCCAGCAATGGGATTTTAACCTTAAGATCCATTGGGATACGCTCATATTCTCAGGAGACATTTTCCTGAAAGTCATATTTCTGCCCTCATGATATTCACATGATTTTAATAGTGATTAAATAAAACCTTGTGGTGAGTAATAATTCACAATTGTACAATGCTTTACCATTTACTAAGTGCTTTAGATGTGTAATACAAAGAGTGAGAATCTCAGAGTCAGGAAAACTTGGGTTGAAATTCTATGTCATCACACTTAGTATCCACGTAACCATGAATAAGTCCCTTCACCATTAAAACTCCATTTCCTCACCTGCAACATGGGGTTAATAATGGTAACTAAACCCCAGGGCTTTTGTAAGGCTCAAATGAGATAATTCTGGTGAAGTGATTTGAACATATAAGTTTAAACTCTGAGTTAATTATTATTATTGATGTTATTGTTGTTATTAATACTATTATCATCTCATTGATCAAACGAGGAGGTCTAAATTCCCCTTTGTTTTTACTCTTTCCACTCTTTTCCTCAAAACAGGTGCAAAGCGACGTCCTCACGGTTCTCCAGCCCCAAGCACAGGCTCATCGAGTCGCCTTACATTGCCAGGTCAGTCCCTAGCGTCTGGAATACTTCACATGACCGTGCTGATACCCCGGTTCCCCGGCTGGGTGGAACCCTGTGTGAACGGCAGCTCCGGGCTGTCACTCAGCACTAACCTTTGTCCCTTATGACATCAGCCGACATTTATTAAGTGTCTTCCATGGACTAATCAAGTGCTGAGCACTGTGCTAACCTTTCACTCTCACGATGTTTAGGGTGACCAGAAAGAATAAAATGATGAAGTTCCTTGATGAACTGGGCAACTTGGTAATATCCCTAAGGAGTCTGGCTTTTAAACTATAAATTTAAGTAATATTCTTGAAAGCTTTGGAAAATTACTCCCATATAGTTATTAGAATAGAGTGCTCTTGATTTATTCTCTTAATTCTCTATCTGCAATCGACCGAACAACCCCATAAATTCAAAGGCTCCCCATTTCTCCTCTGCTCCTCCTCTGCCTTCCTTTCCTCCCCCCTCCTTTGTGGTTCCCTCCCCTTTTGTTGCTCACTGTGTGAAAATCACTAAAGAAAGCTTGCCATTCAAAGATCTCCTCCTTCGGTGGTCACCTTGCCTCCCCAGCCTTCTCTCCCCTCTCTCCCCATTTGAGACTCCGGCCAGCCCAGATGACTCGCTGCTCTCCAAATTTTCGAGAGACCTCATACCTTTGTTCTTCCTGTAGCCTGTGCCAAAAATGTCCTCCCTCATCTTCTTCCCCTGCTCAGTTCTCCCTCGTCCTTGAGGGCCCAGCTCCAATGTCAGGAACTCGGCAGCTTGAAATGACCATCCCCGACACACGGGCGACTCTCTGATGTTTGTATCATGTGATTTCCTCTCTCTTTGTTATTTGTAGCATCGTATTCTGTCCTGTTTTAAGACAGCAAAGTGTATGTTTTCAGTCATTTAATTTCCCTGATAATTCTCTTAGTGTCTCACTAATATTTGGTGAATGATTTAAAATCACACACAGGTACAAGGAGGACTGAGGTCTCTAGTGTGAGTTAACATGGATCTTACTGCAAGGAAATGAGCCCAGGAAAAGCTGTCTGTCGGGACGGGGCTCATGGCTTCCTTAGTGTTTAGAGCTTTCAGAAAGGAGAGATTTGAAAGCCAGGCTTCTTTCTGTTGCTGCTAGTGGGAATGAGCTGCTTTGGCAACAAGTGAGCCTCCAAAGGCTTGGGTTCTGCCCAGGAAAGCTCGCCGCCGTTACTCGGCGCTCTTTCTCAGCAGCTGATGTGAGAATTAGAGAAATAATTGATTTAGGAGAAAGGGGACAGACTCTGGAGTCAGGGAGCCTGGACTTAAGTCCTGCCTTTGTCCTCTTGGGCAAGTTAACTCACTTCCCTGTGCCTCAGTTTCCTCATCTGTAGAAACAGAGGTTGTATTAGAGGCCCTTTGAGGCTCCCAGATTGAGGCCTGTGGTCTTATGACGCAAGAGCTCATCTGCCTTTTGGTGAGGAGGGGGAAAAGCAGGCAAAAAAGGAGTCTTATTTCAGCCCTTACTATGGACAAAGTAAGGCAGCTTGTGACCCAGCAGGGAGAGTCCTGGCTCGGGAGGCAGGAGGCCTTGAATTCCAATCTGGCCTCTGATACCCACCAGTTGTGTGATCCTGGACAGGCCATTTCACTCAGTCTGCCTCAGTTTCCTCATCTGGAAAATGAACTGGAAAAGGAAAGGGACAGCCACTCCAGTATCTCTGCCAGTACAGATGCTCTGAGGGCTCTTGGACTTGCAGTGACACTGGGCTGCTGGTGGCAGGGAGTTTCCCAGACCACGTCTATAATGGCCCAAGGGGAGATGGCTTTCGGGGGGGTCTGACTCACGTGGCACCTGTCCCCCCCTTGGGGCGTCTTTCTGCTTGCTCTAGGCCAGTTTGCCCGCCATCACACCTCAGTTAAGGAGCAGTTGGTGTGGCAGGCCCTCTCTCCATAGGAGGGCTCCCCTGTTGCTGTCTGGAAGCGGGGCTCTCCTGTTCTCGGCACGGCAGGTTCTGGGACGTCTCTGTAAGAGTCGTGAGAGCAGGGACTCAGTGAACCCGGCCCAGGATCTCTCTGAGGCCTCCCTTGGGGACAATGATGGTGTCACGGGCTGGTTTCCCTAATAAGGGCATGAAACCAAAATAAGCAGGATGGTGAGAAGCACCAGCTTGTCTTCAGTGAGCTCCCAGTAATTGTCACTGGTAATAAAACCATTGAGTTACAATGCGCCAGCCTGGAGGGGTCATGGTTCCTGCCAGGATCCCGCCAGGATGAGCAGTCTCCATTCCCGTTACCGCAAGGACACATAATGTGAGCTGAGCCCTGGTCCTTCACGTCTGTCAGTGGCAAAGTCGCTTCAGGTGTGGCAGCAGCCTTTCCTCCGGGAGCCTCTCGAGCGGCCCAGGAGCGGGGGTGTTCTCCTGGGCTGGAGCAAGCCACTGCACCCTCCCGACCACTAAGGGCTCCAGCCCGGGCAGCTCCCCGGGGAGCCGCGGCCGCATCCCTGGCGGAAGGATCCTTAGACTGGCAGGTACGGTACCTCCTCTTTGCGGGACGCCTTTCCTGTAGCAGCTGTTTGCTCTGTAGTGACTGCGGCTGTCCAGACGTATTGTAGTTGGGCTGTAGAGCTCCCACGCTGCCTTTGATTTGCTAGAGTGCCTTCCTTAGATCGAACAGGCTTTTTTCTCCCCCGTGTCTGTTGCTCTGTCGGTGACATTGTCTTTCTCCTGTTTTCAGGTGATTATGGATAGACCGCCCTGCCTGAAGAATGCCCAACAGAGAAGTGACCTATTCTGCTCTTGGAAAACACGTTAGGAAGTGGGAGTTTATGAAAAAGCAAAACCCGGAGTGCCATGTGATTCCCGGAGGAGTTCACTTCAAAGTGCGACGCCGCGTCCTTGCTGGGTTGTTCAGGTTAACCATGAAGAGACTGCCCAGTCATCCTCTACATAACGTGCGGGGAATTCCAGAGACTTCTGAGAAAAGCTAAAACTAGGGTGGGACCACCAGAATTGTGTACCAGAGCACCAGGATTTATAGGACACAAACATTCTACACTTTCACTTGTCCAGAACCAACCAAGCAGTTCTTTAAAATAGGACACTCTCACGTCAGTCACATTATCAGTATCTTTCACCTGTGAACTACTATAGCAATTAATCCATTCCCACATTAAAATTACTTCGCCTTAAGCATCCTTGTATTACTTTTTGCACCACCAATCACACAGAAGATCTGAGGCCGTGGGTCTGGTTAACTGCAGCTCTGTTCCTTAGAATCACAAACAAAACCTAGGTGGCTATCTCTCTGTCCTTACCTTAAGTGAGGAGATCCCCTGAATGAACAGATATCTGCAGAAATCCTTCTCCCTTCAGTTTTTCTTTCATACCCAATTCTTTCAGCTGAATGGATCAGTTATCCTTCCCCTCACTCCCATCCCTTCAACAAGATGGGAAATGGTGATTAGTAAAAATTTAGACTTGCACTCTGTAACTGGAGACATAAAAGTTCCAAATTCAAGTCCTGTCTCAGACATTTAATATCTGTGTGATCATGGGCAATTCATTTAACCTCCGAACTTCAGTTTCCTCATCCACATATAACAAAACATAGTGCAAAGATTTGTTGTGTGGTTCAAATGAGATACAAATATGTCAATTACTTTGCAAATATAAAATGCTATATAAATGTCACTAGGATCTGCCTCATCCTTTGCTAATATTTTCTTTTTTTTATTTATTTTCTACTTTTTATTCAATACCAGAGTTTTTGTTTTTTTCTTTTTACAATAGTTGCTTTGTAATATAATTTAAAATCTGGCAAGTTTAAATTGCTTCTTTTTATTTTTCATTATCTCTCTCACTGTATTTGACTTTTTATTCTCCATTTTATGAATTTTTTTTTATTTTATAGGTCTTTTGACATACTCTATTTACTATATTTGATATGGAATTAAATTTATAATTGAATATTGTCATTCTATGTCATGTCTATATTGGGTTGACCTAATCATGTGCCATTATTATAATCTATGATTTAGTTCTCCTATTTCTTCCAGATATTATCAATATTTACCTGCATATGAATCTTGTGTTTATGTTGATAGATTAATTTACAGATGGTTAATATATTTTGTTGTTGCTGTGAATGGTATTTCTCTTCCTATATTTTTTCTTGGTGATATATAGAAATCCCTGTGATTTTTTTGAGTTTGTCTAAGATACCTGAAAATTTTATCGGAATATTTTGAATTATATGACTTTTTTCAACAAATCTCATCATTTTCTGTTAAATGAGATATCTTAGACTTCACATATTTTAGGATAACAAATAGTGCTGATTCCTTTAATTTCTTTCCTCATTTTTTTTGCTATAGCTCAAAGTTCCAGATCTATGTGAAATAATATTGAAAGTGAGCAAGTCAGAAGTGCTTTGTGCCATTATCGTAGTGGGAAAGTTCTAAAGTTCCTTTATTACCTATAATGCCAAATTTTGATTCAGATAAGTGTTACTTATAATGCTGAGACAAAAAACTTTCCTACTGATTCTGCATTTTATTAATGACTTTTTCTACATAAATTTATATTATATTGTTTTATTATTTTATTGAAGATGTGATAATAAATCACAATACAAATTTTTTTCTTAATATGGAATTCTATCCCCATTCCTCATGTAAGTTCAATATTAATAATAGTGAATGTAGCTTATTACTATTATTATTCATTCATTAAGTCCAAAATACACATGGTAAATATGCAATCTATGCATAAACACATACATATGTGCATATATACATGTGATTATATGTTTGAAAGCAAATATTCAAAGAATTAGAAAATAATATTAATTTTCAAATGTTATTTTCTAATTCTTTGAATATTCCTTACCTTTCTGAATATTATTATTAAACCACTGCTAGTGACACACTTGAAAAATTATAGAACACAGAAAAGATAGCATAGGACTAGAGGAGGAGAAATGTTCCCTTGATTTTCAAAAAAATGGAAAATTAATGGAGTCTTCAAACTAAGGGACAGTGAGTTTGATTTTACTTCCTGGCAATACTCTACAAAGTATTATTAAAGGGATAGTTTGTGAACATCTAAAAGGGCAAACAGTGAAGATATAGGCAAGTACGGATTGTGCCAAACAGACTTTATTGCCATTTTTGACAAGATAAGTAGAGTGATAATTGACCAGAAAATGATTTCACAACAAAGCTTATATATCTCTTGAATTTCAGCATATCATGTTCTAAATTCTGTTATTTCCATTTTTTTGTGGGGAAAACTTGGGAATTCCAAATACTATTTCTAAATATGTGATGTTTCTTTCCCCTTTCAATTGCTTTTCTTATGATAATCTGTTTGTCTTTGTAGTCTTGAAGTTTACCAATTATATGCCCTAGGCACTAAAGTTAAGAATCAGTCCCATTGACATCTGGTGAATTCTGCCTATCTGAAATCTTTTGAAATCTACATTTTTGATTTTTCTTAGAAAATGTCTTTATGAGTTCTTGAAATATAATGGTGGGATTCTTTTCTTTTTTAAGGATAAACTATTTTATTTTTTTCCAATTACATGTAAACACATTTTTATCATTTTTTTAAAATTTTGAATTCCAAATTCTCTTTCCTTTCTCTCTCCTTCCCAAAAAGGCAAGTAACTTTATATTGACTATATATATGAAGTCATACAAAACACATTTCCATATTAAGCATACTGTGAAAGGAAATAGAGAAAACTTCATAAAACAAAAATTTTAAAAACAAGAAAATAAAGGTTTTTTTAAAGTATGCTTTGATCTACATTCATACTCTACAAGTTCTTTCTCTGGAGGTGGAAAGCATTTTTTTTCCATGAGTCCTTTGGAATTATCTTGGATCATTGCATTGCTGAGAATATGTAGGTAGTCATTCACAGTTGATCATCATGGAATAATGCTGTTATTGTGTGCAGTGTTAGTTCTGCTTTTTACTTTATATCAATTCAGATAGGCCAGTCCAGGTTTTTCTGAAATCCTCCTACTCATCATTTCTTATAGCACAATGGTATTTCATCACAATCGTATGATACAATCTATTCAGCAATTTCCTGATGGAAGAAGAGCCCCTCAATTTTCAGTTCTTTGTCAACACAAAAAGCTGCTAGAAATATTGGTATACATATAGATCCTTTTCTTTTTTTCTTTGATTTTTTGGGAGATATAGTGGTAGGATTGCTGGGTCAAAGAGTATGTACAGTTATATAGTTCTTTGCACATAGTTCCAAATTATTCTCTAGAATGTTTGGATTGGTTTGCAACTCTATCAACAATTCATTAGTGTTCCCATTTTTTCCCATATCTTCTCCAACATGTTTTTTATGTCTTTCTTATTAACCAATTTTATAGATATGAAGTGGTATCTCAGAGTTGTTTTAATTTACATTTCTCTAGTCGATAGTGATTTGGAGTATCTTTTTGGTATGATTATAAATAATTTTGATTTCTTTAGAAAAATGCTTGTTTATATCCTTTGACCCTTTTCCAATTTCAATCTATATTCTTATAGATTTGACACAGTTCTCTATGTATTTGAGAAATGAGAGCTTTATGAGAGATTCCTGCTATAAAAATCCCCCCTTCAATTTTCTCTTTTCATCCTAATCATGGCTGCACTGGATTTATTTGTGCAAATCCTTTTTAACTTAAGTAGTAAAAATCATGCTTTTTACTTCTCATAATGCTCTTCTACCTTTTTTTATCATCATTCTTCCCTTATCCTTATATCTGACAGGTAAGACATTCCCTGCTTCTCTAATTGTCTTATGATATCTCCTACTATGTCTAAATTGTACACATTTTGGCCTTTTTTTTGGTAGATAATGGGAGGTTTGTGTCAATACTTAGTTTCTGCCACACTGCTTTCCAGTATTCCTAATATTTTTTGTCAGTGAGTTCTTTCCCCAAATTCTAAGATTTTTGCAATTATGAAATTCTTTTCTTAACAGTTCTTTTTCTATTTCTCTTTTACATAAACTTGATGTTTTTTTTTTACCTTTGGTTTATTGTTTTTGTTGTCTGGATCACTTAAAATGCTTTTGAAAATTTATTCATTGTATTTTAATTATTTTGCTTCTTCTGGTTCTTCACCCATTATGTTTTCTAGTAAAATAATTTAACTTTTCATTTAACAGTTGTTCTGTTTACTTGGATATTTCTAATCTATTGAATTTCATCTTCATCTGACTTTCCTTGGTCATAGTTCTTTTTTTGTGATTTTTTTTTGTTAATTTCATTCCTTCTTTTAATTTAGGGTTATGTTGTCTGAGAAAATTCTGATTTTGTTTCTGATTTTGCTGATCATGTTATTTCTCTATGATTCCCCTCCCCCCAAAATCTTTTTTTCCATTTTTCTTAATCCATACTATTCATTTTTTTATTGCAGGTGAACTTTTCTTTGGTTTGTTCATTTCTTTTAGTCATTTAAAAATCCTCCTGTGAAAGTTTCTGGTATTTGTGTTTGGCGACATCCCTTTATATCTATCCTTTGCTGATGTGATTTTTGAGACAGATATTGAGGAGTTGAGCTCTCTTGTGATTCACCATCTCCTGGAAATCTCCTTTCCCTTATTTTTCTTTATTAATCTTGCTAAAAAAAAATACTTGGCAGTGGCCAACTTCTCTCTTTTTATTATGAGTATTTTCAAAAGCTTTAAATGCTTAAGTCTTTGTAGTTTTCCGAAGCTAAAAGTTATTTCACAAAGGCAGCTAGATGGTACAGTGGATGGAACACTGGCCCTGAAGTCAGTTGGATTTGAGTTCAAACCCAACCCAACACTTCACACTTGCTAGCTGTGTGACCTTGGGCTAGTCAGTTAACCCCAAGGGCCTCCCCAAAACCAAACAAACAAAAAAATTTTTACAGACAGTTTTGGTCTCTTGGAAAGATTCAGCAAAAAGAAAAGTAGCTCTGGAAAGAAGGGGGAAAACAAAGAAACAGAAAACAACAGCAATGAGAACTTAAGAGATTTCTAAGACTATTTCTCTGCTAACCAGCCTCCCAACAAAAAGAAAAGCAAAAACATAAACAATAGAAAACAAAGCCAGCAAGGTATAAAAACATGCTTCCAGTCCACAACCTTCGCTTCACAACCTGCATTTCCCATGATAACAGTCAGGCAATGATATCATGTAATAGTCTGCCTAATGTAGTCAGTAAAAATCCAGCCTTAGAGTAGGAAGACCTGGTCCTACTCCTAAACACGGTTTATGTCACCATGGACATCACTAGTCATCTTAGCAAGTCTCAAAGATGCTAAATTTCTAGATTGGAGGAAGAATGTTCTGTCCTGGGAGTTCCACATTCCAGTGACATCTCAGAGCCACCTCTGTACTCAACACAGTGAAATGACGTGATCCAACTAACCGATTTAAAATTATTGGCTCCACTACTTGCCTTAGTTCATTCATTTAGACAATCTGGTTATTTAACAGAATGTGTATCTGTGGGGATCATTTCATATTTAGAACTTAATGGTAAGTTTTTGTGAATTTAAAACATATCTCATCTTACAGATGGAGGGACTCAAGGAATATTTCTTGAATGAATTAATAAATTGATCATTTCACCTTTTAATCTAATATTTTGGAAGTGATAATTATTAAGCAAGTTGTATATTCCTGGCACATAATAAGTGACTGAGAAATACTTATTTCCCCGTCCTTCCCTTTCTAAGGTTTAATTTGTATACCATTTCCCTTTGCAGTTCCTCTAAATCACTCAAACAGCAAGCATTTATTTCATTTTTCAAATTATATATAAAGACATTATTTAGTTTTCATTTTTTCCAAGATTTCGAGTTCCAAATTTTCTCTCTTCTTTTTTCTCCACTCTTCCTAAAATGGCAAACAATTTTATATAGGTTATATCTATGCAATCATGTAAAACATATTTCCGTATTAGTCACAAGTTGCGAAAGAAGAAACAGAATAAAAGAAAAAAACATGAAAATAAGGTAAGTAAAAATAGAATGCTTTGATCTGAATTTAGAGTCCATCAGCCTTTTGTCTGGATGTAGTTAGCATTTTTCATTTTGAGTTCCTTGGAATTGCCTTGGATCACTGCATTGCTGAGAAGAGTAAAGTCATTCACAGTGGATCATTACACAATATTGCTGTTACTATGTACATTTCTGCTCATTTCACTTTGCATCAGTTCATACAAGTTTATCCAGGGCTTTCTGATATTTGCCTAACCATCATGTTTTATAGCAAAGTGGTATTTCATTACACTCATACTCCACAACTTGTTCAACCATTCCTCAATTGATTTACCCTTGACTCCCAATATTTTGCCACCACAAAAAAAAAGTTTCAGTCAGCATTTTTTAAGTTCTTATGATTTATCAGGTACTATATTTAGATATACACTAGATGCAAAAATAATGAAAAATATTTTTCACTATATTAAGCACTTTGCAATTTTTACCAGATTTGATCCCCACAACAGTTCTGGGAGGTAGATACTATAATTCTTTCTATCTTATGGATGAGAAAATTGAGACAGAGTTTAAGTGATTTGCCCAGGGTAACACAGTTTGTCAGTGTCTGAGGACAGATGGGCTTTGAACAGCTAGATGGTACCTTAGTGGATAGAGCAGTGGTCTGGGAATCAGGAAGACTCATTTTCCTGAGTTCAGATCTGGCTTTAGCCTAGCTGTGTGACCTTGGGCAAGTCACTTAACCCTGTTTGCCTCAGTTTCCCTTTCATAAAATGAACTGAAGAAGGAAATGGCAAACCATTCCGGAATCTGCCAAGAAAACCCTAAGGAGGTCACAAAAAGTTGGACATGACTGAAAACACATCCACTTTCTGACTTTATCCACCATGCTATCTAGCTGACTGAAGCCCATTCTCAAGAACCTTGTTTTAATGGAAAATCCAATGAAGATCTTGAGCTCACGTCTTGCTTTCTTTCCTCTAGAAAGTTAACATTAGTTAATGTAACTTTAATTAGTTAACAGTTTCAGGTCTCTCAGACTCCTAAAACACATTGCAAAAAGTGCATTGATTTTTAGTGTATCCATCCACGGACATTTAGCATCCCAAGCTCAGCAGAAAGAGTTAAGTGTAAGTATAAGGAATTAAGGCTCTCAGGTCTACTTTAGAGGGAGAATAGATCAGAATAACAGCCTCGAGACATTTATGGAAGTGGAAAAGATCATCGGGAAAAGGAAAATAAGAGAACTAGAAATGATTGAAGGAAGCCTTCAGAGGAGCTGAGGAATGCACAAGGACTTGGGAACAAAAAGTACTTTAGAATAAAAAGTTACAGTTTTTCCTGGCAAAGCATCTCAGTACAGAATCAATTTAATGAAATTGTTAAAAAAACACACACAGAAGAGATGTTTGATTTTATGTGATCTTTTTTAACTGTCCTTTCTTCCCTGAAGCACAAAAGAGAAAGTAATATAGATAATGAGTTTCTTAACCTCAGCAGAGAAATATATACTTGTGTCAAAATCTCCACTGTTCTGTGGTTTTCCGTCACGTCTGACTGTTGACTCCATTTGACTTTTTCTTGGCAAAGATAATGGAGGGTTTGCCATTTCCTTCTCCGGCTCATATTTACAGGTGAGGAAACTGAGGCAAAAGGGCTTAAATGGCTTGACCAGAATCACACAGCTAATTCTAACTCTACCCAGCATTCTATCCATCCAGCATTCTATCCATTTGTCCACCTAGCACTGACAAAGCAAATTGGTTTATGGGAAAGGATTTTGCACTGAAAAAAAAGTATAACTAGATGAATGAAACAGTATTTATAATGCAATGCTAAACTGTAGGGAATACAAATAAAAAGAGCCCCTAGTCTGAAGGAGCTTACATTCTAATGGGGAAATTTGTACCCAAAGGGAAGTGAACAACCATAGAGGGCACTTTGGAAAGAGAAGGTTACCTGTATGGCAGAGCAAAGGAACATAGGCAGATACTTCCCATCCAGGAACAATGTTCATTTGATTATGGTTCCAGATCTGGATTGGGGAACAGGAGGGGTCATGGAGAAAAGAAAGGAGGAAGATTTTTAAGATTGCCACCAGAGTCCATACATGCACACAGAACTGTTTCTTTTTGGTGTTTCTTCCCCAAAAAGAGAATTTTAGGGAGTACTAGCTTTAATTCAGGCCTGGAAAAATATCACTTGATTACTTGGGCTCAGTTTCTCCAGAACTAAGGGGAATGATTCTCACCCAGCACCCATGCTGCACCACTACTGGAAAAATTCTGTAAAGGAATCTCTGTGAAAAACATTAATCTTCTCTCAAGGTTTGAATTAAACAGACACAATTAAACCTTGGTTCTTGAGTCTATTACTGCACATTTCCCTTCTCATGTAAGATTGAAGTATGCTTCAGTTTAAATAAACAGTTACTGTGTGCTAGGTACTGTGTTAGCTTCTGGGAATATGAAGATAAAAAATGAAAAATAAAAGCTCCTGCCCTTGGGAAGCCCGAATTCTCCAGACTTTATTTCCATTGCTCCTCATTTGTTGCCAGTGAGCCTGATGGTGAGCTGGCCATGGTATCCATCCATTAGTAGCAGGTTCCCATCTGTCGGCAGGTTCTGCTCCGTCGGTACCCACTCCACTGGAAAGGGCCATCTTTGATCTTGTCTGTGGGAATGCTGGTAAACGATAAATGCTGCTTCCTGCTGAGAAGGCGGAATGGACTATTTGGGATGGGTTCCTGCTGAGTAGCGAAAATGGAATGCTTGCAGAGGGTGGCGATGGGGCTGAAGGAGCAGTAAGTCATCTGCTGCTGACATTTTCCAAATTCAGATTTTGCAATAAAGCCCCAAATTGCTTGACTATTTTCTGGCAAAACAGAAAAAAAAATGTTTTCCCATTTGTTCCAGAATTGAATCCGGCCTCGGTCCCCTTGTTTATCCTAACATTTCATAACAAAATTAAGCCATCGCAGAAGAAGATTGTTTTTCTTTTCTCTAGATCCTTTATCATCTTCCATAAGTATATCATTTACTCAAAGTCATGACTTAGCCTGTCTCAGGCTATACCAAAGAGCAGGGCTGATGTGAGGATATCAGAGCTGGAGGGGACCTCATTCAGTCTGACAGGAAGCTTAGAAAGGGGGCAATGGTTTAAATGCAGAACTAGAAAGAATATTGGAGGTCACCCACTCCAATCTCATTTTACAGATGAGGAAACTGAGGCACAAGGAGTTTATCTTAGGATCTTAGATTTAGGAAGAGAAGGGCATTGAGAGGGCATCATATTAATTTTAACAATGAACGAATGAAAGCCCTGAAAGACTATGGATTGCCCAAGGTCACCCAGGGGGTGAGGCAATATTTGAACCTGCAAAGCTTGTGCTCTTTCCACTGTGCCACATTTTTCTCATCCTGACTGAAGGTACAAGAGTGCTGGACCAGGCCTGGAATGGATGAATGGATGAGCCTTTGTTAAGTGCTTACTGGGCACTAACATTGGGGATACAAAACTGATGGTCCCTTCTCTCGAGGAGCTCCCATTCTAATGGGGAAGAAAACACCTGGAGGATGAAAAGATGAGGTGAAAAGATCCCAGGGTCCTTAGGGTTCAGTGGCCAAACAGACCCCGGAATCAGACAATCCGTACGTGTATGTGAACATGTCCAAGCTGCTCTCCCGTGTTATTGTCCTTGATAAAGTCATAATTTCTGGGCACTGGGCAGAGCCAGGGTCTCTGGTGACCATAACTGTCATTTCCGGGTCTCCAGGAGCAGTCTCTGTGGGAGCACCCCCAGGAGCACCCCCAAGAGAGGGCCGAGGGCCCTGGCACAGGGGCCAGGCTCCTCCCTGAGCTCCTGGGTCCCGGTCTTGGGCTGCCTCCCTCCGGAGTAAGAAAGGTGATCCAGGTGCTACTGGGGATGTTTCTGCCTAGTTCACGTCCTCTCTTGTCTGTCTCCCATGCACCTTGTGCCTCAGTCAGCCTCGGATGACAGTTGATGGGGCTGGTTGGCTCCCCCTCTGCAGGATGTACTTCCCTGGATGAACGCCATGACAGCTGGGCTGGAAGCGGTTCTGGGGAACAGAATACGAGCTTTGGAATGAGGGAAACCTGGGCTCAAACCCTGCTGAGGACACTTAGCTACAACCATGAAAAACTCACCTAATCTCTGTGAACTTCAGGGTTTTTGTCTGTAAAATGGATCGAATACCTGTCTCACAGGGCCACTTATGAGGAACAAATGAATGGATATCGATAAGGAACTACAAGCTGTTATTATTTGTCATGGCACAGGGACATTTCTTCCTTTGACTGTACCGTTACATTGTGGAATCATGGAGTTTCAGCTACAGGGATATCTAGTCCATTCCACCCATGAAAAGGACTTCTTTTAACTCACCAAACGACTGGCCTCCCCTTTCTTATAAAGGGAAGGGCCCACTCACCCCAGAAGCAGCTCTTTCTGTGTAGGGACATCTGCTAGTGCAACCTGCCTGCTTTGTTGGCTCACTTTTAGCTTGGTACGAATGAAAACTCCCAGATCTTTCTCAAATGAATCGCCCATCAAGTTTTTAACATAAAATATTTTAAGTTTCTCTCTGTTACTTTTAATTTTCTCGGAAATGGCCAAGTCTCCAGATCCGGGAAGTTCACTCTGATTTTTTTAATTTTCAGTCCAGTATTTTGGGCGCACATTGGGTGGGAGAGGGTTGGATTCCTGTTATCACGCCATCTTTGGTCCCTCTGCTGTGGTTTGGGTGAAAAGGGAAACTACGATTTCCCGGCACTTTCAATCTTGCATGTCCCAAAGTCCAGTCTTTAGTGAATCCCTCCTGATTGTGGGTAATATTGCAGAAATGCTCTGTATTTATTATTGAGGGAGAGGCTTGGGAGTTTGGTTTTAGTCCTTGAGGCAATGACGAAATCCTCTCCCAATCATTCTCAATCCTCCTCCTCCTTCTTCTTGTTGTGTAATTACCCTCTGTAGGAATTAGATGAATTAAAAAAGTTCTCAACGTGTTCTTCCTTAGACTAAGCTCTTTGAGGAAAGCTCTTCAGCACTAAGCAGTTACAGTTGTGTCCATTTTCAAAGATGACTAAAATGACATCATTATGTTAGAAGCAAGTTATGCTGTGCCCCATCGTGCTGCTCGGATCAATGTGAGCTCAGAATGCTGACACAAATAATCCCTGTGGACTTCTCCAAGTGACTTTTCTAATTTTGTGTATTTTGTGCTTCCTTTGGGCTAATTCAAGTTTATTATACAGCACTTTCCGCTGAGGGCCCGCCACACTGGGCGGTCCTGCGCCAGTGTCTCCCATGTCATATAATCGGTGCTTAAGAGATACCTTGAGAGTGTCCTTGTATGGCCTTTTCTGACCGTCTTGTAAGCTCTTGCCCTGTGTGAGTTCTCCATAAAATAATTTTTTGGTAAGCATACATTTGACATTTGAACAATGTGGCCAGCCCGATGGAGCTATGCTCTTTCCATGAGAGTTGGGGTGCTGGGCACTCCTTTGAGACGGGTTCAAGGGCTGGTACCTTCTGCTACCAGGGGATCTTCAGAATCTTCCTCAGGCAATTCAGACGGAAGTGATTCCGTTTCCTGGCCTGGTGCTGGTCCAGATTTCACAGCATGAGGGAGGTGCTGAATAAACTTTATTTACTGATTGATCTTCATGTATTTTTGAAGACATAGACATAGACTAGCTCCGTTTCCTTCCCCATTCATTAGGAGCTGGTACAAGGGAGAGGAAGACATCAGGGACTTTTAGGGTGTTTTCTGGAGATAGTGGAAACTACCTTGGTTCTGGAATAAGAGCTCATGGTCTCTGACAACTCTTGTGAGCATCTTCCTGGGTTTCAGTTTCCTTCTCTTAAAAATGAGAGGGTTGGAAGAAAGCTCCTCTGAAGTGTACCATTTTGGGGGTGACTAATGGCAATCTACCTTTCTCTCTATTCCTTCCAGTCATCAAGGCTCCTCTGCGCCATTTCAAAAGACCAGCGTACGCATCCGGTTCCTACGCGCCGTCTGTCCCAAAGAAGACCGATGAGCACCCAGCAAAATACAAGATGCTCGACCAGAGGATCAAGTTAAAAAAGATCCAGAGCATCTCACAAAACTGGAACAGGAAATAAGTCAAAGGAGAGTGGAGGGGCTGGTTGGCCTCCTGCCAACACCTGGTGGTGATGGGTGCTCCCTGGGCATCTCCTGGAGCATGGTGGCCATGGTGAAACCAAGGTGAAGTCTCCATGCTCCCCTCTCCTGGAATGGTTGGGTTGCAAACTCGCCAACCAGGGCAGCCTGTGTCCCCAAGGCCGTCTGCTGATGTACAGTTTGTTACTGAGCCTTCCCCAGGGTAGCTGGTACCGAAACATCGCTCACAAAACCCAAAATCTTCCCAAAAGATGCTTTTCCTCCTTTTGTCTCTACACAAAAGGGACTTCCCTAAAAGAATAATAACTTAGTAGTCGCCGTATTGTAGGATATAAAGCTTGCTTCTAAGGCTAAGAGAAAAACTCTCCCTTTAAAGGGAAATGGAAAGAATACAGAAATATTACCAAATAACAATAAAAACAAGTAGCCGTGTGATTGATTGACTAGCGAGATGACCTCATGGTCATGAAGAGCTGAGTTCAAGTCTTCCCTCTGATGTTCTCTGGCTGTTTGACCTCCCAATGCCTTAGACAACTCTCTAAAACTCTGAGTTGTGGAGAAGCTGCCTGCCTCTCTTGAAAGAAGGCATTGACTCCTCAGGGTGTTCCCTCCCCCAGTGTGCTAACCCTGACCCTAAAATGTGCGCTCCTCTCGATTTCCTAAAAAACAAAACCCTGACCCAAGATTAGAGAACGGCTGGTTGTCAGGCATATGATGCTGGGGGTTCCTTTCAGGTATATGTCAGGCCAGGGGTGACAGCTGGGCTCCCCATCTGGGGATTTTATGACGTGCTCATGTTTATAACCCTGACTTTCTCCCCCTCTCCAAATGAAATCTTGCAGAATCCAGATCAGACAAAGGGAAATCGCTTTGCAGAATCCAGATCAGACAAAGGGAAATCGCTTTGGTTCCCGATCCCACTGCCCAGATCTAAGAGAGCTTGGATGTATTTTAGAGATTTGAGAGCTTGCCTTAGAGCGCGCTTCGGCCCATATCTGTTTGATCATCTATTTATTTCAGACAGAATGGTAATGTTGAACTACAGCCTGAGTGCTTGGTTTGAACTCAGGAGCAGCCCATTATCTGCCAGCTGCAGCAGCACTAAAACAACCAAGAGGGCCTGGCAATCAGAGATTTTAAGGGCCAGCCTCTCCAAGGCTTTCTGAGGAACAAAGTGAGGAGACCCTATTCTTAATATGCCTGGTTGCTGGGATTTGATTAGAGGAAGTCCTAGATTGGATAAAATCTAAAGCTAAAAAAAGGATCATTTATTTAAATTATTTTCTTAACCAAAAGACGCATTGTTGTTAGTGTAACATTTGTCTTTTCATCAGAAGGATCTGAGTTCAAATCTATCCCCCTTCTTCATCAGTCTCTAAGCTGTAAGAAAAGAATACAAACAAGTCTTTAATGTCTCTGAGACTCAAGCAACTGTTGTAAAACTCAAAATAATCAAGAATTTAGGATTGTGAAGGGAGTTGCCACAGGCATGGATTCAGGTCTTTGACATATCAGTGGAATTCTTAGCCAGAGTTTTCACATTTGTTGAGCTAAGTTTCCCAAAATTCTCTCAGTAGACTCTCACACATCAAAGAGTCCATTTTAATAAGATCTCTCAATAGGGGAGGGTCCCACACTAGTCACTTGTTAAAATCTAGGATCCTCTGACTCCTCACTCTGCATTAATAGCATTTGCTGTCTTCTCCACTATTGCTGCGTTCATGATTCCTAAGACTTAAATGCCAGCAGTGGTAGGAGAAAGACAGTTACCAGAAGTTGGGATACTCTTCCTAATAATAGAGTGTCTTGGGACATTTAGAAAGAAAAAAAGAACCATTTTATCACAAATAATATATCAGTGAATGAATTGGGCCTCCACCAGTGTGCAGAGATTTCATCCCCTTCTTCCCTTTATTTATTTATGATCAGCTCTAATTATATAAGTAGAACCAGCTAACAGAGTTAAGCTCGTATCACACTTTTATGCTATCTATCTATTTATCATAGGCTCTATGTTGTTATTCGCTAAAATTCAATCATTATATAAATTTATTATTTTTATTAGGGAAAGGATCAGTTTCCTTCTACTGATTCTGCTTTCTGCGCAGTGAGACGAACTGTCTGGAAGACTTTTGTCAAGTCCCTGAAATCGTTCCCTCCATGTTCCTCCTCATTTATTGGCAATCTCATGATTATTTGCCATAAGGTCAATCAGTTATAAAATGATCCCTTACTCCCCAAAGGTAACTCCTCTCTGCAAATTCATGGAATCATACATTGACCCTGTACACACACTTAAAATGTTTCATTTATCCAATCAAATTCTATAGTTTTAGATCATTCTGTTTTCTCCTATTGGACGTCATGATCCAGGAAAATGAATTATATTCTGAAAATGTTTTATTTTTCATAGATTTCATTTAAAAAAGCTTAGACTCTGAGGGCATCATCATCCAGCAGCAGTGCATGTGCTGAGATGCTCTATAGCTTGTAAGATACCATATCATGATTTGCATGCTATATTGTATAGAAATGCCAAATTATATTCTTATTCTAAATAAAAATATTTTAAAGGATTTCTTTATGTCTCTTAGCTTTTTCTTCTCCAAAATTTTGTGATTCTCTTGGAAAGAGTTGGACTAACCCGACAACATAAGTTCAAATCCCGTTTTAAGAACAGAGAGGAGAGTATAAAATTTGTCCCCCTCCCCAATCAGTCCCAGGGAACAATAGATTAATAAGGTATGATTATATTATTTCAAAGAACAAATCCTTCAATGATGAGCAGAGTCTTTTTCCATGGAGCCAGAGAACATCTGACCAGCTTCATGGTAGGTGCCTTATTCCAGCAGATGAAGGGACTCCCCCGGTGAAAAGTAGATGTATAAACAGCAGAAATAAAGGTAAGCAGTTGATGGCCAAATTGGAAGGAATTTGCATGAGTTACCTTTCATAGAAAATAGAAATGGTTCCTTTTCCTTACTTCTCAGTCCTTTGGGAGGGGAGAATAAAAAAGGATAGCTCAGGTTGTTGATGGAGCTCCACTCCCCTGCAGGGGATGGAGGAAGGAAAGAGGGAAATATTAAGGATTTGATGTATTTGCTTGAGTTAGTCTTACTGACCCATATTTTCAGGTCTTGGAGAACTCTGGCTTGTCCCATGATGCTGATAACTACTATCTTGCAATGGCAGCTCACAAGGACCCGTAGGAGAAAGCTGCCCAATATACGATGTACTTCTTTCTTCCCACACTAGCTCCTTCTGCACGGGGCAGCAAGATGCAATGCTCTTCCATGATCCTTTTCTGAGAACGTCCTATCACATTAAGTTCATGTTACCAAACTGGCAAATTCTGGGAGTTCTCAAATTATGGGAAAGACTATGATATCTCCATAGCAACTTTCATGACACGCGCTACATAATAATACATTGGAAAATTTTCATGGGATTCATACAGATTTTAATGTTTGTCCTTTTAGGCATGTTCCAGTATTATCCTAATTTCTAGTGAGATAACACAATATATATATACATATGTATATGCATAAATGTGGGTTTGTATATATACATTTATGCATGTGTGTATCTATACTCTATATAAACAGGAACCTAGAACACTAGTTTTTTTTTATTATTAAAATGCTATATTCACCAAAATGGTGCACCTAGTTTTAAATACTAGCTAAAAGGATTAGAGATACTCTTATGGAATTTGTCCAAATTATCTAGAATCTCAATCACCTGATATTTTAAAATTTGCTTTGCTCTGGGTAATTATTTCCAAGTATTTTATAAATAGGTTGTGTCTCCACGTAACTATGGAGGAAAGAAGGGTAAGTCCAAAAAAATGACTGCAAAAAAATCCACTGCATTAACACAACATGATACTGTTTTTCCTCTGTTGGATTCAATTCCAAGCCTGCCACTTGCTACCTTTTTGACCCCAGGTAAGTAGGATTGACTTCGACACATTGGACCTCACTTTCCTTAGTAAAAATTATGGAATCGGGCCGGCTGATCTTAAAGATTCTTGCTAGGTCCAAATCCATGAACTTATCCCTCTGGGACTGAGGTAGTTGTGCCCCCAGCTTAGCAGGAAAGGCTTCAGGAAATGTCTCTAGTGGATATCACTTGCACCCAACTCCTGATTATAAATCAAGAAAATATAATTGTTCATTTAAGCGCACAAAGGCTCAGATTACTTTTGCTTCAATTAACAAATTCATACAATCAAATTATATTTTCCTATTTCTAATAAAGAAAAGCTCATGTATCTGATATGAAGATAATTGAGTCTTCTGGGTAAATTACAAAGGGTTATGGATACCTCTAATGCCTTGAATTGTGAAGAATTAAAAAAACTAGTTTGTTCCTTGTACTTCCTGGCCCCGGGAGATGAGTCCTCATGAGAAATTGTATCCACCAATATTGCTGAATTTGAGAGGGCTGGTATTGGCTTTCATAACCGGACCGGAGATTCTTTGTGGCCGGTAGCATCCTCTTACAGGAATGATCCTGCAATGGCTCCCCTCTGGGAGAAGGGAGGGCAGTTCTGTCATGGGGGTACAGACTACTTTCTTGTGGATTGACTTTGTCTCTCTACTGCAAAAATCTGGACCTAGGTCAATGCTCTGGGCCAAACTGCCACTCACTAAGACTATAAATACTTGAGGGGCTATCTCATGGAAAAAGATGATTCTGGCTTTGCTTGTTGACAGAAAGTGGAAATTACAGAGAGGTCAGTTTAGCTTTGATATCAGGAAGAACTTCCTTATAGCCTGAACTCTTTAAAAAAAGGGATGAGCTGCTCAGAGGATGATGGGATCTTCCCCTTCAAGTAGAGGCTCGATAATGCTTTGTTAAGCTTGTGGGTTACCTGCCACTTGATGACTTCCACCTCTGAACTTCTGTGAGTCTCTAAACCCCAACTTTGGGTTCTATTCTTATCTTGGGAAAAAAAATCTCCACAGCAAATCCACCTGAGGAAAACCAATGTCACCTCTGTGTGTGAGAAAGAAATAGAAGGGAAGGGGGAGCTCACCATGTGTTCCAATCAGCACAGTAAAGAACAGGCTCAGTAATTGTGGAACTTGTTCTCACTCCAGGTTGGAAGCTGCAAAGAATTCCCAGGAACTGCTGTTTCTCACTTTTTATTCAGCTCATTAGGTGAAGCGATATTCAAACCAACAATGAAGGATGTTGGACTCTAGATCATGTGCCTCCTTTGCAAATTCTGTAGAATAAATCAGCTTTCCTTCTAACCTGTGGCCTATCATAATGCACGGACCGAGCCACAGAGCCACCAGAAAGAGAGCCCATTGTCTGAAAATGTGGCCGAGTGGGAATACGTCATTGTGCTGTGGCTCTTTTTGCCAAAAATTCCAGTAGAGCAAATGTTGGATTTAGATTTAGGGAAACTGAGTTTGACTAATGCATAAGAGACAGAATAATCCCTATAATGCCCCGGGGTAGGAAAAGGTCAATGGAACTGGTCACCTTAAGCAAGTGTGAGACAAAATATGGTACCACAAATGGATCAGGTATTCATTCAACTAGTTTTAACCTTCTGCCCCCAATAGAGCACTCTACACCAATAGCAAAGTTGGGCTTTGGAAATCTTATTCTATATAGTATTTAAGCAAGATTAGGATAGTAGAGGGAGATAAGCAAAAAGCAGAAATGGGATATTTCTCCTCACTCTCCCCACTCCATGTGTTCAGGGGTGAAGCCTCGGGTTCCAGACTCACTCACAGGTTCCAGACTCACTCACAGGTTCTACATTACATAGGGAGAAACCTCCTATCACTCACTTCCCTAGAATTGGGTCCCTACTATAGGACTCTTCTTGCAGGTGACTGAGTCACCGATCCATTCTCTCATAGCCGTTGTTCATTCTCAGAGGACCAATGACATCCAGGGATGACGTGTTGACTTTCCTGACAATTGGATGTCAGTGAGATGGGGCTCACCAGCCTCGCTCTGTCCCCAGAATTCAATGGCAGGACATGGATCAGGACACCTAGCTGGCTAGCAATGGCTACCTTAAGAAAGAGTTGCTTTGTACCAGCTCTTTTAGCTGGAGACTTCCTGGGCAATCCCATCCAGGCTGTTCGAAGCATCTTCATTTGTCCCCTTTACCCCAGGAGGGGCCGCAGACTTCGGGTATTCTGGTGAAGCCCATGGAACCTTCTCAAGAACATTTTAATATTAATAATAGTGAATTTATACAATTATTAAAATGTATAGAATATTTGGATCACAAAGGAAATCAATTCTATTGAAATAAAGACCCAATATTTTTCTCCAAAAAATCCTTCAAAAAAATTGATGGTTTTTTTTTTGGGGGGGTCAATGGACACTAGGCTAAGATGATATGATATATAATATAATAATATAGAAATATACACACATCTATAGGTATATATTTATTTCTATAAAGGCTGTCCCAAAGGTCTTAGAGCAGTTTTAACTTACTAGTACCAAAACTTTTGAAACAGAAAAAACTTTCGGATACATAAATAGCAGTCAGGCAATAAGCATTTATTAAATCCCTACCATGTGTCAGGTACTACGTTATGAACTCGGGTTACAAAAAAGGTAAAAATTAGTCTCTGACCTCAAGGGGCTCAAAATTTGATGCAAGAGATAAGAAGCAAAGAAATGTGCACGACAAGCCAACTGTATACAGGATAAATAAGAAATAATGAACAAAAGGTGAGCTCTAGCATTAATTGGGTTGGAGAAGGCTTCCTGTAGAAGATGGGACCTTAGTTAGGACTTAAAGGAAGTCAGTAGTCAGAACAGAGAAGGAGAAACGTTCTAGATTCGGGGATAGTTGGGGGGGTGTGGAATGGAGAGATGAGGTGAAGAACTTACAGGAATGTTTAAATTCTTTTTCGTATTTTATCTTTTTTATTATTATTTCTATGTCTCTGTGACCTACATGAATATGGTGTCAATATTTACTTAAACTTTAGATACATTTACTTAATCAGAGATGATGATGTTTATCCTTGTTCAATGTTATCAATATTTAGATTATCAAATGCCGTCAGCTCAGTAATCTGAAGTTTGAAGGTCTGATGGATGATTCCTCTCGGAATCAGGGAAACTGAAAACTTTCCATTCTAATCTGCTTTTGGTACCTATTTCTTCATGCTCCCTAGCTTATGATGTAATCCTTTGTAACAGAAACTCCAAAAACTAGATCTTTACTACTTCTTTAGCCCTTCTACCGCGAGCTTCCTCTCTTTCCCTCCTCACAGTGGAATTGCTCATTCTCATGAAAATTTATTTATTTATTTATTTATTTTTTAATTTTTTTATTTAATAGCCTTTTATTTACAGGATATATACATGGGTAACTTTACAGCATTAACAATTGCCAAACCTCTTGTTCCAATTTTTCACCTCTTACCCCCCCACCCCCTCCCCTAGATGGCAGGATGACCAGTAGATGTTAAATATATTAAAATATAAATTAGATACACAATAAGTATACATGACCAAAACGTTATTTTGCTGTACAAAAAGAATCAGACTCTGAAATATTGTACAATTAGCTTGTGAAGGAAATCAAAAATGCAGGTGGGCATAAATATAGGGATTGGGAATTCAGTGTAATGGTTTTTAGTCATCTCCCAGAGTCTCATGAAAATTTATTAATAAACCACCTTTCTGCTTTCTATTTTGAGTGACCTCTGAGTAGTCATTTTGGGTAAGGGTCTTCTACATCCCTCGCAAGGAGAAAGTCCAGCACCAAGAGATGGAGGGTCTTGTTTGTGGAACACCTGAGAAGGATGGATTGAAAGTGCTCATCAATGAGTAAGGGATAAGAAAATCAAAAAGGTACAAGGAAATAGGTTATAAAGGGCTTTGGAAGTGAAACAGATCATTCTGTTGTTGATCTTGGGGGCAAAAAGAAATCACTTGTCTTTATTGAGTGGATGGTATGGTCAGATCTGTGGTCTCGGAGAGTCACTTTAATGGCTGAATAGAAAATGAGTTCTTTCTTTCTCCGTGTGTATCTATGATTGTACATACAATACAACAATAATAAAAGCTAACGTTTGTATAGTGCTTAATTGGCCAGACACGGCACTGAACACTTTGCAGTCATTATATCCTTTCATCTGCACAATAACCCTGTGAGGTAGATGCTTTTATTATGTCCATTTTATAGATGAGGCAATTGAGGTAAACAGAAGTTAAATGATTTGATAAAGGTCACATAATCAGGAAGTGTTGAACTTTCCTAATTTCTATCTACTATCTACTCTGTCTAGACACGCAAATATATAAGCACATATATATAAGATACACACATATGTACATATAATATATAGACACATATGGATATTTCATACATATAAATGCATACATGCAGCAGCACATACAATACATATATGCAAATACATCTGCAGACACAACACATATTCGTGCCCCATTAAGGATGTAAGTTCCATCAGGGTAACAACTGGTTTGTCTTTGTCTTCATGTCCCTAACATCACGCAGAGTGATCGGATCATCGGCCACTGAATAACTTCTTGCTGATGGATTAAATCATGGATCGGCTTACTCAGACAAACCGGGCGGGTCAGCAAAGCCACGAAAATGTTCCTGTCACTAAAGTAGCAGGACACAAAATAAACCTACCAAAATCATCCGCATTTTATATGCTGAGAGCAAAAGCGGAGAGGAAAGGGCAGAAGGCAGCATCCCAACAATCACATAATCATAAAAGGCATCAAGTATCTGGAGCCAATCTACCACAACCGTCCCAGACGTATAAATTAATCCTAGAATACTTTTTATAGAGAAAAGTTAGACAAATAGTTAGAGACATCATGAGGGCTCATGCAGGTGCCCTTCCATAAATAAATGACTTATGTGAAATTGGAAAGCTGAAGAGCCAGTACAGGGAAAAGAACTTTTGATTTGGAGAAAAAAATCTTCATGTCAAATACCTCCAATAAGGATCTGACCAAATAGAGAGGAAACCAACATGAAATCGTAGGACCAAATACCGGGCCCTGAGAGATAAATGTTCATAGGTTATAAACAAATGGTTCTTGGGAGGGGAAAATAAAAGGTGCTGCTCTAAACTTTACCAACCCAATCAAATATTTCCCAAACCACCAACAGTGAGAGAAATGGAAACAACTTTGAGGTTTTGCTCTAACCCAGAAAACAGCCAATGAGACACAAAGGGACATCTGTCCCGGGAGGTTTCTGGGAAGGCACGTGCTGTTGGAATCGGTCCAAGAAGCCGGAAATCACTTTATAATTGTGCTTTTTTTTTTTTTTAAAGGTGACATATATATATATACACACACTTATTACCCGGAGTTTCCGGTGATGGAAGTTTCCCTGCGCCCTAAGATGCCGGAGAAGCGCTTTTTGTGATAGCGGAGAATTGATAACAAAGAGTGGCCGTTATTGGGGCTCGGCTGAACAAGCTCTGCCCATCTAGGCATCGTTGCGCTGGGAGGAGCCGGAGAACGCGAGGATGTGCCCGGTGATCCCAAGCCCGTCACCCAGAGCGATGAGGCGGGAGAGAACGTTGGCCGGACCCGGAGAGGGGGAAAGAGCTTCCTCTCTTCTTTGGGAAAGGGGGGTCCGGGCCGGGCTTGTTCAGCTCTTCTTCAGTCCGTTATGAGGGCGGGCATGCTGGGCCAGGGCCGGGGAGAAGGGCGCATTTGGGGAAAGACTAAGCCCGAAGGAGCGGGGTCTGCGGGCGTCCTTCTGCCTGCTCGCGCTGAGCCGGAGGAGAAGCCGGCCCAGAGGCGCCTCGTGGCCCCGGCGCAGCCTCAGGCCGCGGGACCCCGGGAGCCCGAGCCCCGTTTCCTTGCGCCTACGCCGGAGCGCCGCTTCCCCCAGGGATGACGCGCTTTTGTGCTTGGAGATCCCCAAAGGACAGCTCCTTCTGCCTGGGGCCGGGGCTCCGTGAGCATCTCGGGCTTCTCTGCCCGGGACAGGACGAAAGTCGCCCTCAAACAAGAGCCAAAGGATGCTCCGGCTCAGAGCGGAGAGCACGGGCGGCCCAATGGCGCCGCCTGGAGCATCGCAGCCGCCCCGGCAGCCTAAGGACTGAGCGGCTGCTGGGGGGCGAGGGGTCAGACTGGGGGATTGTTGGGGCGGGCCTGGGGAGAAGGGAGGAAAACCGGGCGCTTCCTCCCAGGCCCGGGGTGAGCTCAGTCTCTCCCTCAAGCTGAGCCCGCCTCAAGCAGAGGAGAAAATGAGAAAAAGGCAAGAAGTCGTCCCCGAACCTGTTTCTCGCAAGGGCAGTGGCCCCTCCCGGTCACCCAGGCCCAGAGCTGGGGCCCGCCCCCCACATCCAGTCGGTCGCCGAGACCCCCCCCCCGTGCCCCGTAACGGCCCCACGCCGGCCTCCCGTTACCCGGGCACGTCCCCAGGGGCGGCGGCGTCCGGCCAGATCTCCCCTTCACCCGCCCGGGGCTGACCCATGGCCTTCCCAAGCCCAGCGCTGACCCCGCCGCCTCCTCATCGAGCCCCCGCCGCCTCCCGGACCCAATACAGTGTCTTCTCTTCAGTTCAGAGCCTTCACGGCCCCTGGGCATGACCAAGAGCCAACGAGGAAAGAGAACCTTTGGTTTGGTTTTTAAAAAGTGCATGAGACGCTTCTGAGAAGGCTCTGGTGTCCAAAGCAGATGGAAAACTAAGACAAACACCCAGGACCAAGTACGGACCCCAACGGAGAGGCCAGAAACAAATGGTTCTCGGGAAAAAGAAGGGGCTCCTCTAACCTTTAACAGCCCCGTGGACATTTCTCCAGAGGCAAATCTGAACAGCTCTGCGGTCTCCGCGTGTTTCCCCCTCCGCCTTTCCAAGATCTCTGTGATCCCAGACTCGGGCCTCCACAGGACACTCTTTCTTCCCTGGGAGTTTCCACAACAGGAACCAGTTGTTTTATTTCTGTATATGGACGTCCTTGGTTCCCTTCGAGTGCCAGCTAAGTCCCATCTTCTGTATGAAGTCTTTCCCAGCCACCTTGATTGTGAGCATCTTTCCGTTGGCTCCAGATTGTTTGCGGTGTCTTACTCGGTCGTGGCTGCGGGTTTTCTCCTCCGTCAGATTGTTCTCCTCCTGTTCTCAAGGAGCTATTTTTTTTGTTAAACTCCCCACGGAAGCTCAGACACTTACAAAGGATCTTCCTGGATAGATCTGGATTTTTTTCTTGGGTGTTGGACGGAGGAGAGCGTGGGATGGAGAAAGTTCACACACACACACACACACACACACACACACACTCCCCTGTCCATTTCTAGAGTTCAGGTTGGTGGACCCCACCTTCATCTCTGCTATATTTATCTTGGAACAAGAAGCTACAGAGGGGATGGTTCTTTTTAAGAGATCCTTGCTTCTGGCCTCCACATGTTCCATGCCTATTTCCCATCTCTGTTTTTAACTGAAAAAACGTATCCTTGGCTATTTATCCTCCCCATCAGGGGACAGGCTGTTTCTGCCGATGCTTCCTGCCTCCAAATCCTATATTTTCTTCAAGCTCTAGACAGGACCTAATGATGTCTTTTTACCTCCCAGGAAAGTCCCACCCAAGAATCAACTTCTTTAAATCAATGTCCTGTGTCACATCTCGTATTGTTTTTCATTCTGTTAGAACTTCTCAATACATAATGTCTAAGTCCATTTCTGGCTTTATTCAGTGTAAGAAAGTCAGTCAGGATGTGGTTCACTTCTGGGAGTGTGTCGCTTTGTTGGAACTGACCCCAGAATGGAGAAGAAACATGCTGAAGGATTTGGATTGAGCCTCCATTGATCAGGAGGTGACAAAAGGGGGTGCAGTTCCTGCTACCTGCTGAGGAATTATGTTTCCTCCATCAATATACTACTTGGACCTGTCCAGGGCCATAGCTGATAGAAACTGTCAGGGAAACAAGACGTGTATCTGTTGGGTTTTTATTTATTTTTTATTCTGAACTCAACAAACATGAACAAGTATAAATATTTCAGTATAAAAAGAATGAAAAGAGGGCCATAGGAAATGGAGAACTTCTGTTATACCTCTTTTAAAATGTATATTAAATACATGGTAGCTCTAAAATGTTTTTTGATTAGCTATAGCCCCTTTTGAAACTTCTCTCTACTTTCTCACTCACTATATAACACGAGTGTTAATCCATTTGTGTGTATGTGTGTGTGTGTGTGTGTGTATGTATATACACACACACACACGCACACACGTAACATTTCTTTGGTGTCTTTTCTTTATTTTTATTCTCTCTTTTTTCATACCAGGATCTATCTCTCCCAATTTCCTTGCTTTCCTCTTGAATGTAAGTAGCAGTCATTTCTGCTTTGGCCAGAAACCATGAAAGTCTTCCTCCCCCAGGTTCATTCATTCAATTATTGATTTAGATTTTGGTTGGATTGGGTGAAAGAGAAGATTCTTTGCCTTAATTGCTACCTTGCCTTAATCACTGAATGGGAGCAGCCTCAGTCAAACTGAGACCTCAGCTTAAAAAGGCCGAAGTCTCCCATTTCATCCAGGATCATCTCCAGTCATTCCAATCTATACCTGGCCACTGGACCCAGAAGGCTCTGGAGGGGAAGTGAGGCTGGTGACCTTGCACAGCCTCCCTCACTTCAATCCAGTTCACATGCATGTCATGGCATCTCCTCCCTGACGTTGTGGTCCTCTTCGAGAATGAAGGACAAACAACAACAAGAAGTTCTCCATTTGAACCACTAAGTATATTCAAGTAATACATTCCTACATACATACGCTCACACTCATATTTCTTTCTGTTTGTCTATTAGTCAATGAGCATTCATTAAAGACCTACTGTATGCTAGCCAGTAGTGTTAGAGATACCAAAAAAAAAAAAAAAGGCAAAGACAGCCCTTACAGTGAAGGTATTCACATTTTAGAAGGGGCTCTCTCTCTCTCTCTCTGTATCTCTCTCTCTCTCTCTCTCTCTCTCTCTCTCTCTCTCTCTCTCTCTGTCTCTCTCTCTCTCTCTCTCTCTCTCTCTCTCTCTCTCTCTCTCTCTCTGTATCTCTCTCTCTCTTTCTCTGTATGTATGTATGTATATATATCTGTATAAACAAAATGATTGAGAAATGATTTAGGGAAAAAGCAGAATTGAGGGGATTAGGAAAGGTTTCTTTTAGAAAATACAATTGAAAAGATTTATGAAGGAAGCTAGCAGTTCTAAGTCAGAAGTAATGGAGAAGTGCATTCCCAGGATGGGAGAGATCTAGAATAAACAAAAAGAAGTCAGATGGGGTGAGTAATAAGGATGAGGAGCTTTGAGAAAACCAATTTGGCTGGATTATGGTGTAATTTGGAGAGGAATATTATTCAAAAATTGTAAAAGTAGATTGTAATCAGGTTGCAAATGCCAAGCAGGACTTTATATCTGATCCTGGAGGTAAGAGGGGGTTATTTCAATAATTAAGTTATTAAGTGGAATGCCTAAGATAGAGTGAGGGTTGTGTGAGGGAGGAGAAGGGGACAGATGGGAAACGCCACAGAGGTAGAAACATGAAGGCCATGTGGGATGGGATTTAAAAATTTTAAAGTGAAAAATTCAAAGCTTGTAAAACTGTGTCACTACATGTTTAAACTGTCCTTAACATTATTTTCTCCCAAGAATTGTTTGGTCTTAGACAAAAAAGCAGGAAAAATTTCAAAGAAATGCCTAAAAAGCAGATTATTCTGCAAAAGCAGATTTACCTCGAAGTGTTGGTTGCCGGCCTTCCTACTTGAAGAGGACCAGAATGACATCACTATGTTGGGGCCAAGGTACAGTGTGTCTAACTGTGATTAATCAAACCAGTAAGAGCTCAGAAGACTCCACCACACATTGGTCACAAATCCATGGAAAAATATATCACTTATACTATTTTATCATTTTTTTACCCCTAAGTCTAGTGGGCTAATGAGAGAGGTCATGAATTCCTCACTCCTTGGAGCTGTCCAAACAGTGGCTGTTGGGTATGTTTTGTAGGGATTTCTTTGTACATGCATCAGACCAGATGGTTACTGAGGTCCCTCTCAACTCTCCAATTCTAGAATTCTGTGAAATAGCAAAATGCAGAATCAGAAAGGGTTGTGGGATAGTGGTAGATAATGAGCTCAGAGTCATGATGTTTTCGGGACAGTTGGAAATGTCAGTTAATGATGTGAGACTGAAGTTCAGGAGAGAGACTGGGCCAGAGGTAAAGATCTGGGATTCATCAGCATAGAGACAACACTTAAAGCTGTGGGAGCTGCTGAGGTCACCAAGAGAGACAGAAGAGAAGAAGGCCCAGGATGGAGCTTTGGGGAACAAGCAAACTTTGGAAATCAGATATGGATGCCGAGTACCATTTCTTAACCACTTGCTTCTAATTGCTCAGTGTCAGAGCTAATCACTGAATTGATTAAAGTTCTAAGGTTTTTCATAGTGGTTTTATTTTATATTATTCTGATCATCTTGTAAATTGTTTTCCTGATTCTACTCATTATATTCTGCTTTGGTTCAAATGCTTTCCCACACTTCTTTGGTCTTAGAGGAAAAAGTAGGAAAAATGGGAGCAAGCTTCAAAGAAGTTCTGAACAAACAGATTATTCTACATAAGCAGATTTACCCCAGCGTGCTGATTGCTGACCTGCCTTCTCAGAAGTGCACCGGAATAACATCACTATGTTGGAGTTAAGGTACAGTGTGTCCAGCTACAATCAGACCAATAAGAGCTCAGAAGACTCTACCATAGGTAGGGTCCAAAATAGGTTCACCCAAAAGAAAGTAGACTTTCTTTTCATCATTTTGATGGTGCAATAATATTCCATTGCATTAAAAATACAATTTGTTTAGTCCTTCCCTTACTAATGATTGCCTACTTTATTTCCAGTTTTTGACTACAACAAAGTGTGTGTGTGCGTGTGTGTGTATGTATGTGTGTGTTGCACGTGATTCCTTTCACACAATCTTTTACTTTTTAGGATAATGTACCACCTAGTGGCACAGCTGGTAATGTCCAGTTTAGTGACTTTTGGGGTATAGTTACAATTTCTTTTTTTCCAGAATGGTTATATTAATCCACAGCTCTACCAACAGTATATTACTGTTCCAGTCCTCTCAACCCCTCCTACAGTTGTCATTTTCATTTATTGTCTTCTTGATCCACCGCCTGTAAATAGATCCATGAGTTTTCAGCTATTATCTGAGACCGGAGTGATCTACTTTTCCCATTTTGTCCTCACGGGAGAATAGATCTTGATTCTTTGCCAATAATTTTCAGAGCTGTTTGATGGATCCACTTCTGGAAGGAGAAATTGAAATCCTTTTCAGATGTAAATTCTGAATCATCAGTTCATGAATCACCTTTTATGCAAAGCAACATCGCTCATTCAACCTTCCTACATGAAGTGACAAATGTAGAAATGATTAAAAACCATATGGCTGGGAAAGACAGCAAAGTTTTTGGGAGGCATTCTGACACGATGAGAAAAAACTGGTTTTCAGACCCTCTGCTCTGCTTGTCCCAGGGAGCCTGCTGAGCACAGGAAGACATTTGGGCCCTTCTAAACCCAGAGTGTGTAGTGGCTAAACAAGTATTTTAATTCTTTACCAAAAAATGCTTTGGCCTCTTAAATCTTATTCCAGTAAGTCAAGAGAACCAGTGTCTGGACAAAAGGATCGAGAAATAGGTGGACAAAAATGGAGGAGGAAAAAGAGTGTTTTTGAAACAATGGGTAATAAAAAAATCATTAATGACTTGAGGTAGACTGGTGACAGTCCCTTGATGAGTAGTTGGGGAAAACACAAAACTAGATGGTGCATAGGTTTCCTTCCAGAACTAACATCCTATAATTTAAAGATATTTGACTATAAACCATGGAAATAAATGTCTCATGGAAGCTATTACTGTAGGAGATCATCACAACTGGTCAAACACTAAAAACTTCATGTCATTTCACTGAATTTTCTGTCTAACAATACTAAGCAACCTCTGTGGGAGTGTTTTCCAATCTGTGGGATTGTTTTCCAATCATTGCATTGGTTAGTAAATCTTGGCGCATTCATTTAATAAGCAATTAAAATAAGCAATAAAATTAAATTAGGAAATGGCCATGTTATCACCTCTGATCAATAAATTCAAATGTCACATTATTTCTTCAGATCCATTATAAACTTCTCTGTCATTTAAAACTCTTTAGAAATTGGCCCCCAACCTGCCCTTCTAGTCTTATTATTGTCCTTCACGTACTCACTAAACTGACCTTTTGTACATTTGGTTCCTTTGTACGTAGCAGCTCATTTCTTCTCTTTGTGACTTGTTGTATCCCATTTTTCAATGCAAATTCTCCCTTTCCCTGTCCCTCCTGCCTCTTCAAATCCCTTCCTGTCCCTTGGAATTACCTTAAAAACTTGGCTCTTGACAGTGGATAGAGCGCTAGTGCTGAAATCAGGAGGATCTGAGTTCAAATGTGGCCTCAGACACTTAACACTTCCTGGCTGTGTGATCCTGGGCAAGTCACTTAACTCCAATTGCCTCAGGGGAAAAAAAGACTTGGCTCTAGTATCACCTTGTACACAATATTTTATGGAGCACCTCTATTCCCCACTGTGCCATTGTCTCTTCTCCATCTCCTGGCCTGGAGGATTTACTAGATCTTCAGTAGCTTCTTGAAGCAATGATTGTTTTACTTTTGCTTTTTTATCACTGGCAACTAGGGCAGTTCCTCAAACATGATAGGTGCTTTATAAATATTTATTGATTGGTGGAAGCTCCTCCAATATTCCAGGTAGTGTGGTATGTACTGTAGAGATGTAGACAAAAAAACAAAACAAACAAACAAACAAAACCAGTTCCTGGATTCCTGAGCTTATAGTCTATTGAAGAGGGGAACATCCACATGAGCAAATGCACACACACAGATACACAAACAGACACACACATGACAAATGCAGAACAACTGCTAAAAAAAGTTGGGAAATTAGGACAGTTAGGACTTGAGCTGGTCCTGAAGGGAAGGTGAGCATTCTAAGGGGTAGAGTTGAGGAAGGAGTAAATTGGAATAAAAGGTCACAGACTATACCAAGGCAAGAGGATGAGATTTGTGTAAAGGTCAGGAGATCAATCACCAAATCACCTCCAATCCAATTAAAGGAACTGATGTGATGTTAGGAAGAAGCAGAAAGTCCAATCTAGCCCCCCCACCCCACAACATCTCCACAAAGAGTCAGAAAATGCCCCAGAGAGGGTCTTAAAATTCAAGGAAATAATAGTAAGTAATTTTTTCCAGCCACAAGACATTACTAAAAATGTGGGTTCAATTAGGATCACTCCAACAAGGCAATTCAACAAGGACTGAGGCTTTAGACCAGACCAAGATGTTCTGGAACCTCACAAAAATCTTAATCATCTACAAGGTGAAGGAAGAGGTCCCCCTTGGAAGTTTTGTTTCTTACTCCCCAGTTTAGAGCCCTATATTCAGGTTGAGCGCTCTGAGGTGAGTGGTAATATTTCAGGATTAGGAGCAATTACAGGTCCTAGGCCTGGAGGAATAAGGGGGGGTCAAAAGAAGTAAAATGAGAGTTTTGGGGAAGATGGCAGAATCGGTTAGAATTTTTTAGGTTCCACAGATTTCCCCACAAACAGAGAGAAAACCACCACAAAATGAACATGGAACATCATAAATCAAGGGGTAAAGCAATTTTCTTCCTGAGACATCTTCCAAGATGCTCAGAGAAGACCCCAGAGACTGAGACTTGATCAGAATTAAGTGTAAATACCTCTAGGTAAACTCCAGTGAATCAGCAAACAGTAGGTCCTGAGGCAAGCTGACTAAGCTTCTTGAAATTTTACTTCAGGAACTTTCACCCCCCAAACTTTCACATAAAGATCCTCAGATGCTCAGTGAGGGATACCTTGTTATTTCTGTAAGCCAGACCCGGCAGTGCTGACTATATGTGGTCCCTGAGTATAGCTGTGGGTGCAGGGGGGCAAGCACAAGCCCTCTGTGTTCAGTATCACAGGGAGCAAAAACATTTTTGGGACAATGTGGTTGGGGTTTAATAGAGGAAAAGAGGCTGAACAGAATCCAGACAACAAGAGTAAGAAGGAACTGAGACCTAGGACAACATTTTTCACAACTTGGGATTAAAATGTAATAATATTCATATTTGATATTGATAATAATATTAATGAATATAATAATTATTTTATAATACAATAATTGATAATATTAAACTGCTGAAAAGAAAAGAAGACTGATAAAAAAATGAGTAAGTAAAGGGAAAAAACAACAACCATAGATAGCTACTTTGGATTAAAAGAAGATCCTAGTTCATATGCAGAGAAAGATAGCGAGGTAAAAAAAGCTGCTTCTACCCTAAAGAGTAATATCAAATGGTCACAAGCCCCAAAAGAAATTTTGGAAGAACTTAAAAAGGAATTCAAAAATCAAATAAGTGAGAACTAGGAAAAATTGGGGAGGGGAAAGCAGTTCAAGAAAATTATCAAAAGAAAGTTAACCAATTGGAAAAAAAGTGGAAAAAATTTAATGAATAAAATAACTATGAAAATTAGAATTGGACAAGTGTAATGAAATGATGTTATAAGACATCATGATATATTAAAACTAGAGAAATTAGTAGAGAATCTGAAACATCTTATTAGAAATAAAACTGCTCTGAAGAAAAGAGAGTCAAATTATGAGTTGTCAGATCATTTGGAAATTATAATCAAAAAAAGAATCTGGATACAATATTACAACAAAGTATTAAGGAAAATTTCCTGAAGTTCTAGAACAAGAAAGAAAAGTACAAATAGAAAACACCAATCACCATCTGAAAGAGACCTTAGGAAGAAAACTTACCATTGTCATTGCCATTGCCAAGTTAAAAAAAAATTCCTAAGTTCAAGAGAATATTGCCAAGTAACAAGAAAGAAACACAACATTCTAACTACTGCAGAAAACAATCAGGATTTCACAAGACACAGCAATTTCTATGTTAAAAGAGCACAAGTCTTTGAACATTATATTTCAAAGAGCAAAGAGCTGGGGTTGCATCCAAGAATAACTTATCCAGCAAAGTTAAGCATAATCCTGAATGGAAAAAACTGACATTTGAGGAACTGAAATACTTTCAACTATTTGTAACAAAAACATCAGAACTCAATGGAAAATTTGATAAAAGAGATCCAGAAGAAATATCAGGAAATCTTTAAAACTAATCATAAGGTACTGGTTAAAGTCAAACTGGTTACTTGTGATATATGAAAATGTTATTAATATTGGTAATTATTAGTTATTATTGTAACAGTACTCTTAAAACTTATCATTTCTAATGTAGTTTGAAAGAAAGGTTGGGGCTGAATTGTGTATAATAAGGTGACTCTAAAAAAGAAAATTGGATTAAAAAGTTTAAGAGGAGAAATTATCTCCAAAATGGGTTATGATAGGAAGAACTAATATAGAGGAAACTGGTAGAGTGAAGGGCTGATATTGGAACCTTATTCTCATCTGAGTTAAAGAAGAAACAAACAATGTATACATCTAAAAAGGTTTAGAAATCTTTTACATTTTTAGACAGGTGAAAAAACTGGGAGATAAGGTGAGGAAACATCTTTAGAACTGTGTATAGATTAAGATAAGGAGGTTTGGGTAAATAGATAAGGAAGAGAGAGGTAGACTAGTTAAGGTATGATGCAAAGGAGAAGCAAAGTAATAGAGACAGAGTGAAAAGAGAGACTGAGAAGGAAAATAGTGAATAAAAATAAGATGGAGGAAATTCACAAGTATTATAACTTTGAATGTGAATAGGATGAACTCAACCCATAAAATCGATAGCAGACTGGATTAAAAATCAGAATCCAACAACATATTGTTTATAAGAAACATTTTTTAAAATGAGAAATATGCACAAAATTAAAATGGAAGGCTGGAGTACTGTGTTACGTTTTAACTGATGCAAAAAATACAATGGTGATTTCAGACAAAGTTATGGCTAAAATACATTTAATTAAAACAGATAAAAAAAGTAACTACATTTTGACAGAAGGTAGCAGAGACAATGAAGCAATATCAATACTGAACTTATATGCACCAAATCCTATAACATCTATATATTTTTTTATTTAATAGCCTTTTATTTACAGGTTATATGCATGGGTAACTTTACAGCATTAACAATTGCCAAACCTCTTGTTCCAATTTTTCACCTCTTACCCCCTACCCCCCCCTAGATGGCAGGATGACCAGTAGATGTTAAATACATTAAATTATAAATTAGATACACAATAAGTATACATGACCAAAACGTTATTTTGCTGTACAAAAAGAATCAGACTCTGAAATATTGTACAATTAGCTTGTGAAGGAAATCAAAAATGCATGTGGGCATAAATATAAGGATTAGGAATTCAATGTAATGGTTTTTAGTCATCTCCCAGAGTTCTTTCTCTGGGCGTAGCTGGTTCAGTCCATTCCTGCTCCATTGGAAATGATTTGGTTGATCTCGTTGCTGAGGATGGCCAGGTCCATCAGAACTGGTCATCATATAGTATTGTTGTTGAAGTATATAATGATCTCCTGGTCCTGCTCATTTCACTCAGCATCAGTTCGTGTAAGTCTCTCCAGGCCTTTCTGAAATCATCCTGTTGGTCATTTCTTACAGAACAGTAATATTCCATAATATTCATATACCACAATTTATTCAGCCATTCTCCAACTGATGGACATCCATTCAGTTTCCAGTTTTTAGCCACTACAAAAGGGCTGCCACAAACATTCGTGCACATACAGGTCCTTTCCTTCTTTATAATCTCTTTGGGATATAAGCCCAGTAGTAACATTGCTGGATCAAAGGGTATGCACAGTTTGATAACTTTTTGAGCATAGTTCCAAACTACTCTTCAAAATGGTTGGATTCGTTCACAACTCCACCAACAATGCATCAATGTCCCAGTTTTCCCGCAACAATCATCATTATTTTTTCCTGTCATCTTAGCCAATCTGACAGGTGTGTAGTGGTATCTTAGAGTTGTCTTAATTTGCATTTCTCTGATTAATAATGACTTGGAGCATCTTTTCATATGACTAGAAATAGTTTCAATTTCTTCATCTGAGAATTGTCTGTTCATATCCTTTGACCATTTTTCAATTGGAGAATGGCTTGATTTTTTATAAATTAGAGTTAATTCTCTATATATTTTGGAAATGAGGCCTTTATCAGAACCTTTGACTGTAAAAATATTTTCCCAGTTTATTGCTTCCCTTCTAATCTTGTCTGCATTAGTTTTGTTTGTACAAAAACTTTTCAGTTTGGTATAATCGAAATTTTCTATTTTGTGATCAGTAATGATCTCTAGTTCTTCTTTGGTCATAAAGACCTTCCCCTTCCCCGGGTCTGAGAGGTAAACTATCCTGTGTTCCTCTAATTTATTAATAATTTCATTCTTTATGCCTAGGTCATGAACCCATTTTGACCTTATCTTGGTGTACGGTGTTAAGTATGGATCAATGCCTAGTTTCTGTCTTTGGGCATAGTTCTGAATTGATCTCCAAAATGATTGGATCAGTTCACTGCTCCACCAATAGTATGTTAGTGTCCCAGTTTTCCCACATCCTCTCCAACACTTATCATTTTCTTTGTTTGTCATATTAGCCAAACTGATAGGCATGAAATGGTACCTCAGAGCTGTTTTAATTTGAATTTCTCTAGTCAATAGTGATTTAGAGCATTTTTTCATATGGCTATAGATGGCCTTAATTTCTTCTTCTGAAAACTGTCTATTCATATCCCTTGACCATTTATCAATTAGGGAATAGCTTCTATTCTTATAAATTTGACTCAGTTCTCTATTTTAGAAAAGAGGCTTTATCAGAAGCACTAGCTGTAAACATTGTTTCTAATTTTTCTGCTTTCCTTCTAATTTTGGTTGCATTGGTTTTGTTTGGGTGCAACTTTTAAAATTTAATGTAATCAAAATTAGCTATTTTGAATTTCATAATATTCTCTCTTTCTTGTTTGGTTATAAATTCCTCCCTTCTTTAAAAATAGGGGTAAACTATTCCTTGCTCTCCAAATTTGCTTATATTATCACCCTTTATGTCTGAATCATGTACCAATTTTGACCTTATTTTGGTATATAGAGTGTGAGATGTTGGTTTATACCTAGTTTCTGCTATATGGTTTTCCAGTTTTTATAGGAGTTTTTGTCAAATACTGAGTTCTTATCCCAGAAGCTGGAGTTTTTGGGGTTGTCAAATGGTGCATTACCATAAGCATTTACTACCATGTTTTATATACCTAATCTAAATTCCACTGTTTCATTACTATATTTATCAATCAGTACCAAATATTTTTTGATGATTGCCATATTATAATATAGCTTTAGATCTGGTAGAGCTAGGCCACCATTCTTTGCATTTTTTCCTTATTAATTCCCTTGCTATTCTTGACCTTTTGTTTCTCCAGGTGAATTTTTTTCTAGGTTTGTAAAGTTAATTTTGGGTAGTTTGGTATGCCACTGAATGAGTAGATTAATTTAGGTAGAATTATAATTTTTATTATGTTAGCTCATTTTATCCGAAAGAAATTGATATTTTTTGTTGTTTAGGTATGACTTTATTTGTTTAAAAGTGTTTTGTAATTGTGTTCATCTTTGGGTTTGTCTTGGCAAGTAGACTTCCAAATACTTTATTACTTTAAAAGGAATTTATCTCTTGATACTAGACTTTGTTAGCAATATATAGAAATGCTGATGATTTATGTGGGTTTATTTTCTATTCTGCAATTTTGCTAAATTTGTTAATTATTACAAGTAAATTTTTAATGGATTCTCTAAATATACCATCTTATCATCTGTGAAGAGTGATAGTTTTGTTTCTTCATTGCTTATTGTAATTCCTTCAATTTATTTTTATTCTCTTATTGCAAAAGCTTATATTTCTAGAATAATATTGAATCGTACTGATAATGGGCATCCTTGTTTCACCCCTGATCTTATTTAGGAAAGCTTCTAGCTTATCCCTCTTACATATAATCCTTGCTGATAGTTTTATATAGATGTTATCTGTCTTTTAAGGAAAACTCCATTTATTCCTGTGCTCTCTGGTATTTTTTATAGGAATTAGTACTATATTTTCTCAAAAGCTTTTTTTTTTTCATCCATTGGAATAATCATATGTTTTTTTTAGTTTTGTTATTGATGTAGACAATTATGCTGATAGTTTTTAAACATTAATAATAATTAGTGTTCCTGATACAAATCCTCCCTTGTCATAGTATATTGTCCGTATGATAAGTTCCTTTATTTGCTAATATTTTATTTAAAATTTTTTGCATCAATATCCATTATTGGTCTACAGTAATTGGTCTACAATTTTCTTTTTTATTTTGACTCTTCCTGGTTTAAGAATCAGCACCATATTTGTGTTATACAAGGATTTGGCAGGATTCCTTCTTTGCCTATTTTCCCAAATATTTACATAGTATTGGAATTAATTTTTCATTAAATGTTTGGTAGAATTCATTAAAATATGACTGGCATTGGAGATATTTTCTGAGGTATATCATCAATAGTTTGTTCAATTGTTTCCTAAAATTAGGTTATTCAATTATTTTATTTTTCTTCTATCAATCTGGGAAATTTATAGTTTTGTAAATATTCATCCATTTCACTTATTGGCATAGAGTTGGGCAAAATAACTCTGAATTATCAATTTAATTTCTTCTACATTGGTAGAAATTCCGTTTGGTAATTTTTTTTCTTCCTTTTCTTAAAATAAAATTAACCAAAGGTTTATCCAGCTTATTGTTTTTTCATAAAACTCTTATTTTATTTATTTGTACAAAAGTTTCCTTACTTTCAATTTTATTACTATTTCCTTTAATTTTTAGAATTTCTAATTAGGTTTTTAATTGGAAATTATAAATCTTTTCTAGTATTTTTAGTTGCATACTCAGTTCATTGGTCTCAATTTCATGCATGTAATCATTTAGAAATGGAACATTTCCTCCAAGAATTGCTTTGATTGTCTTATTGTTGCCATTCTCTTTGATAAAATAACTGATTGTTTCTATGATTTGTTATTTGACTCACTCATTTTTAAAGGATTAGATTATCTAATTTTCAATTAATTAAGAAAATGATTCTTTATCACATGTGATTTTCATTAAATCATGATCTGAAAAGGATGCATTTAATAGTTCTGCCTTTTTGCATTTGAGTTTGAAGTTTTTATACCCTAATATGTGGTCAGTTTTAGTATAAATGCCATGTACTACTGAGGTATATCCCTTTCTATGGCCATTGAACTTTTTTCCCCGAGATCTATCGTATCTGACTTTTCTAGAATTCTACTAATCTTCTTAACTAATTTCTTATTTATTTTGTGGTTAGATTTATCTTGTTCTGAGAGAGAGAGGTTTAGTTCCCCTACTAGTACAGTTTTGATATCTGTTTCTTCCTGTAACTCACTTAATTTCTCCTCCAAGAATCTGGATAGTGTACCACCTGGTACATAAGTATTTAGAATGGATATTACTTCATTTTCTATGTTACCTTTTAGCAAGATGTAGTTTCTTTCTTGATCTCTTTTAACTAGATCTATTTTTGTTTTTGCTTTGTCTAAGATCAGATTTTGCTACTCCTGCTTTTTTTTAACTTCAACTGAAGCACAATATATTCTGCTTCAGCCTTTTACCTTTACTTTGTGTGTATCTCTCTGTTTTAAATGTTTCTTATAAATAGTTTTCAGAGAAAGAAATCCAATTTATCAAGAGCCGCATGAAAAAATGCTCTCATTAACTAATAGAGAAATCTGAGTTTCCATCTCATATTCTTCTGACTGACAAATTTAATCAAAAAAGAGAAAGAAAATGAGAAATTCTGGTTAGGATGGGAAGAATTTTAATTCCATTGGTGGATCTGTCACCTGGTGAAACAATTTTGGAAAGGAATTTAAAACTATATGCTCAAATTATTAAAATTTGTGTGCCCTTTGAACCAGTGAGATCACTACTAGGGCAATAGCCTAAAGAGATAAAAAAGTGGAAGCATAGGTATACAAAATATACATACATGCAAATTTGTACACATATTTATAAATACATATATATGTACACACACATATTTTGGTATTTCTTGGCAAAGATTCTTGAGTGGTTTGCCATTTCTCATCAGCTGGGGATGGTTGATCAAGTTAGGCTATATGAATGTGATGGAAAACTATTGTACTATTAGAAATGATGAAGAAGATGATTTTAAAAAAAGACACCTGGGAAGATGTGAATTGATGCCAAATGAAGTTAATGCATCCAGGAGAACAATGTATATAGTAAAAACAATATTGAAAAGAAAACTTTGAAAAACTTAGAAACTCTGATCAATACAATGACCAAGTAAAATCAATATTGATATGTCTGACCAGGGAAGAAGGGTAAAGGAATGAGAAGGGGGCATGTGTGATACAAGGGAGTGAAGATGAAAAGAGGCAGTACTCAAAAGAAAAGCATAAATATTAAACACAACCTTTGTCAATCATAATGTAATAAAATTATATTCAACAAAAGGTTGTGGAAACATGATTAAAGATGAAAATGAAACCATCTAAACATAAAGAATGAGTTAAAGAACAAATCATAGAAACAATAGTTTCACTAAAGAGAATGACAATGAGACAATGTACTAAAGCCAGTGAAATGCAGATAAAGCAGTACTTAGCAGAAAACATGTCTTTAAATATGACAATAAAATAGAGAAAGAGAAGATCATTGAATTGGGGTTACAATGAAAAAAAACCTAGAAAATGAATAAATTTATACTCCTCAACTAAAAAACAAAATGGAAATCCTAAAGAATAACTACAAGAACAAAAAGGTAAATAAAACTGATTGGACCGTTGAACTAATAAAACAAGAAGCTAGTTTTATGGGGAAAAAACACTTATATGGTTAAATCACAGGTTAACTTGTTTAGAAAAAGGAAAATGAAATTACTAGTCTCAAAAATGAAGAGAACAAATACAACACCAAAGAAGATGAAGTTAAAACAATCATTAGAAGCTATTCTGCCCAAATATATGTCAATAGAATTGATAATCTAAGTGAAATGGATGAATATTTATAAAAATAACAATTTCCCAGATTAACAGAAGAGGGAAAAATGCTTAAAAACCCTGTATAAGAAAAAATCAAGTAATTCAAGAATGATCTCTCTAAGAAAAAATTCCCAGGGCCAGGTGTATTGACAGGTGAATTCTACTGAACATTTCGGGAAAAAAAATGAATCCAACATTATGTAAACTATCTAGAAAGTAGGCAAAGGAGTCCTACCAAATTCCTTTTATGGGACAAAACTGTTTTTGATACCTAAATCAAGAACAATAAAAACAGAGAAAGAAAATAATGAGCTCAGAATGTTCTGCCACAGGTGGGACACAAACAGTCCCTATAAACATTTGGGTGGATTCTCTAACTTTGAGCATCTGGTATTTCTCCTGAGTTAATTCAATTCTGCTTTAGTCATAAAGCTCAGCACCTTCTCTCATGAGAACATATCATGCTGGGTGGTCCTCTGTCAGAGTATCTCATATCATACAATCAATTCTCAGTTTCTTAAGAGAGACCTGAAGCATGTCCTTGGTGAGTTCTCCATGAAACAATCTTTTTGGCAAGCGTACATTTGGCTTTCAGACAATGTGGTCAGTTCAATGGAATTGTGCTCTTTGTGGTAGAGCTGGAATGCTTAGCAATTTAGTTTAAAAAAGGACCTTGGTCTCTGATATCTTCTGACAGGTTATCTTCAGAATCTTCCTATATCAATTCAAATGGACAGAAAAGGAAAATGACAAATATTGGAGGGAATTTGGTTCAGACATTCTGGAAAATTTGGAACCATGCTCAAAGGGCAATAAAACTGTGCATATCCTTTGCCACAGTAATACCTCCTCTATATTTCTATATCCCAAAGTGATAAAAAAAAATTAACATGTCTGTACGAAAATATTTGAAGCACATTTTTTTGTGTTGGTAAAGAATTGGAAGTTGAAGGTATCATTTGGGGAATGGTTGAACAAATTGTGGTACATGTTTGTGCTATAAGAAATGACAGGGGGATGGTGTCAGAAAAACCTGTCTTATATGAACCCATGCAAAATGAAGTGAGCAGAAACGAAAGAACATTATACAGAACAAGAATAATGTAATGATGATCAACTGGGCAATACCTAGGACTTCTGATTAAATCAATATTTTAAGATAATTCCAAAGAACCTATGATAAAAAATGCTACCCATTATTACATGGAGAAATGATGAACTCTAATATGCAGATGGAAGCACACTCTTTAAATTTTTTCTCTCTCTGTATGTGCATGTACTTTGCAACATGGCTAACATGGAAATGTGTTTTGCATGACTTCACATGTATAATCAACATCATATTGCTTGCCCTCTCAAAAGGTGGGGGAGGTACCTGAGTGAAGGAGAAAATTTAGAATTCAAAATTTGAAAAGAGAATATTAAAATTTTTAAATGAAATAAAATATATTAGACAAATAATTGATAAAAGTTTTATTTATTTTTGTTTTGAGGTTTTGATGTTGAAGAAGGGCAATATGTTGAAATGATTATGTTATATGGTGTTGGTTAAAATCATCATTAAATCCCAGTTCCACTCACTACAGTCTCAGGTTGCCATTGACATATGGGAGCACAGGATTTTCCTCTGATATGTAGGAGGATGAATTTCTTTTTGCCTCTTTGTTCTGACTTTTGGCACACCATTTCTAAGTATGAGATCTGATCACACTGATTAGAGAGAATGAGAAAGAATGAATAGTAACTGAATGTGGCAATTTGATAATGATTCCTATTTCATATCTTCAATGGAGAGCAACCCAAAGTGACAGATTTCAAAAGATGTCAATCTTCAGCTAACCACATTTTAGACAATTATAAGCTTATTTCAGATGATACATAGTTTCATGTTCTATGGACTCTGGGCTTCTTTTAAGGATTTAGGCTGATAGAGGACACCGTGGAGACATTTAGGAGTGGGACTCTAGATAATAGGGTCAGGAAGAATAATGGTATCACCAATAGGAAATTAGTCTTCATGCAGGACTGAAATATTTGGACTTAATTTGCTGTTTTTTTCCAAATAAAATTTTCCATTTGGCTACATATATTTTAATTTATTTTCCTCTATTATACAACTTTCCTAATTCGACAATCTTACTTAATCCACTTATGTTCAAATGCCCTAGATTTATTTTTTAAGATGCAAGTATTTTATAATTTATTTTTGTACTATTATTGCTTTTTCCCTGGTTATAATTTTTTTTTAGTTCCAAATTTTCTCCCTCCCTCTCCTCCCTCTTAACCTATTGAGAAGACAAAAAATATAATACATATTCAGTCATACAAGACACATTTTCATATTAGTCATGGTTTTAAAAAGCAAGAAAAATTAGAAATTGGAAGAATATACTTCAATATGCACTTAGAATTAATCTGTTTTCTCTCTGGAGGTAGATGACATTTTTCATCGTGAATTTTCTAAAATTATCCTGAATCATTTTATGATAAGAGTAGCTAAGTTTTTCACAATTGATTATCATTAAAATACTGCAGTTCCTGTGTACAATGCTCTCTTTGTTGTGATTACTTCACTTTACACTGATTCATATAAGTTTTCCCAGGTTTTTTCTGAAGCCATCCAGTTTGTCATTTTTTTCTAGGACAATAATATTTTATCACAGTCACTGAACAACTTATTTAATTATTTCTCAACTGACGGACATCCCTTTAATTTATATGTTTTCCACCACAAAAAAGAGTGACTCTACATATTTTGGGATAAAAAGTTTCTTTTCCTTTTGCTTTCATCCCTTTGATATACAGATCTCCAGATCGTATTGCTGAGTTTAAAGCTATGCAGAGGTTTTGTAAAAATTATTTAAATTTATTAGTTCTTTCTCTGGAAGTGCATGGCATCTTCCATGGATCCTTTGTAGTTGATTTGAATATTTATAATATTCAGAATAGCTTAGTCATTCACAATTGCTCTTTGAATAATATTACTGTTACTATATACAATGTTCCCTTTGTTCTGCTCATTTTACTCTTCATTATTTCATGCAGGTCTCTCCATTATTTCTAAAATCAACCTGCTCATCATTTCTTGCAGCACAATAGTTTTTTCATCACAATCATATACTGAAACTTTTTTAGTTATTCCTCAATTGATGGGTATGCCTTCAATTTCTAGTTCTTTGCCACAACCAAGAGGGCATTTATAAATATTTTAGTGTATGTAGGTTCTTTTCCTTTTCCTTTGATCATCTTGGGAAATAGAGGAATTGCTAGGTCTAAAAGTTTTATAGCCCTTTGGGCATAGTTCCAATCTGTTCTTCAGAGTGGTTGGAATAGTCCATAGCTACATTAACAGTTGATAAGTGTACCTATTTTTCCACTCAAGTATTTGTCATTTTCCTTTTTCTGTCATGTTAGCCAATCTGATAGGTATACGGTATAAAGATGTTTTAATGTGATTTCTCTAATTATTAACGATTTAGAACATTATTATATGACCATGGACAGCTTTGAATTTTTCTTCTGAAAATCATCTTTTCATATTCTTTGACCATTTTCAGTTGTGGAATGACTTATTTATCTAGACTTAATTCTCTCTGTATTTGAAAAATGAGGTCTTTATTAGAGAAGCTTTCTGTTTTCCATCTAATTTTGGCTGCACTGGTCTTGTTTGTGCAAAAACTTTTAATTTCATGCAATCAAAATTATCTATTTTATCTCCTATAATAACTCTATCTCTCTGTCTCTCTATCTGTCTCTATCTCTGTTTCTTACTCTCTTCTCTGTCTCTGTCTTTTTGATTATTGTGTTGTGTGTCTAACCTATTCCACTGATCTACCACTCTATTTCTTAGGTGGTACCAAATGCTGCGTTATAATATAGTTTTAGGTTTGGTACTGTTAGGTCAACATACTTTGTATTTTTTTATTAAATCTCTTGATATTTTTTACCTTTTGTTCTTCCAGATGTATTTTGTTATTATTTCTGTCTAGTTCTGTAATACATTTTTTGGCAGTTTGCTTGTGTGACACTGAACCAGTAGACCAATTTGGACAGAATTGTCATTTTTATTCTATTAACTTGGACATCAGCAATTGATATTTTTCCCATTGTTTAGATCTGACTTTATTTGCATGAGAAAGTCTATATGTATTCATATAATTCCTGGGTAGATAGACGCCCAAATGTTTTATTTTGTCTACAGTCATTTTAAATGGAATTTCTCTTTGTGTTGCTTGCCACTGTGCTTTGTTAGTAATATATAGAAATGCCGGTGATTTGTGTGGGTTTATTTAATATTGTGCAACTTTGTTAAAGCTGTTAATTGTTTCAAGTAGGATAAAGTTAGTTATATCTTTATCTGAATTGCATGTGTTTTGTAGTTGCTGTTATATAGTTCCTGGGTCTGTCTGTCTTGGCAGATAGACTCTCAAGTATTTTATACAGTCCACTGTTATCTTAAAAGGAATTTCTCTGTCTTTACCTATTGGGATTTTTTAGTAATATGCTATTGATTTAAGTTTATTTTATAGCTGCAACTTTACTAAAGTAGTTTTTATTTGATTATTTAGAATTCTTTAAGTACATCGTCATATCATCTGCAAAGAAAGATAGTTTTGTTTCTTCATTGCCTATTCTAATTCTTCAATTTCATTTTCTTGTCTTATTGCTATAGTTAGCATTTCTAGAGCAACATTGAATGATTATGATGATAATTAATCCCTTAGCTTCATTCGTGATCTTATTGGGAAGGTTTCTAACTTATTCCTATTACAGATAATACCTGCTCATGCTTTTTAGGTAGATATAACATAATTTTAAAGAAAACTTTATCCATTTCTATGCTTTCTAGTGATTATTTTTTTCTTTGTTTCCAATTTCTTTTTAAAATTTTTATTAAAGCTTTTAATTTTTCAAAATATATGCATGGACAATTCAACATTAGCCCTTGTAAAACTGTGTGTTCCAATTTCTCCCCTCATCCCTGCTTCCACCACCTCCTCCCCGAGATGGTAAGTAGTCCAATATATGTTAAACATGGTAGAAATGTATGTTAAATCCAATATATACATATATATTTATACAATTAACTTCCCACACAAGAAAAATCAAACCAACCAGAAGAAAATGTGAAGCAAAACAAAATCAAGCAAACAACAACATAAAGAGTGGAAATGCTATGTTGTGATTCACACTCAGTTCCCACGGTCCTCTCTAAGGATGTAGATGGCTCTCCATCACTGAACAAGTTTTATTGTTGAAGAGAGCCACATCCATTGGAACTGATACTCATATGGTATTATTGTTGAAGTGTATAATGATCTCCTGGTCCTGCTCATTTCACTCAGCATCGGTTCATGTAAGTCTCTCCAGTCTCTCTGAAATCCTCCCACTGATCGTTTCTTACAGAACAATAATATTCCATAGCATTTAAATCCCATAACTCATTCAGCCATTCTCCCACTGATGGGCATCCAATCAGTTTCCAGTTTCTGGCCACTACAAAGAGACCTGCCACAAACTTTCATGCACACGTGGGTCCCTTTCCCGTCTTTAAGATCTCTTTGGGATATAAGCCCAGTAGTAACATTGCTGGATCAAAGGGTATGCACAGTTTGATAACTTTTGGGGCATAGTTTCATATTGCTCTTGAGAATGGTTGGATCCATTCACAATTCTACCAATAATGTATTAGTGTTCTAGTTTTCCCACATCCCTTCCAACATTCTCATTATCTTTTCCTGTCATCTTAGCAATCTGACAGGTGTGTAGTGGTATCTCAGAGTTGTCCTAATTTGCATTTCTCTGATCAATCGTGATTTGGAGCACCTTTTCATATGACTAAAAATAGTTTCAGTTTCTTCATCTGAAAATTGTTCATATCCTTTGACCATTTATCAATTGAAGAATGGCTTAGATTCTTATAAATTTGAGTCAATTCTCTATATATTTTAGAAATGAGGCCTTTATCAGAACCTTTGAATGTAAAAATCTTCCCCAGTTTATTGCTTCCCTTCTAACCTTGTCCACATTAGTTTTGTTTGTATAAAAACTTTTTCACTTGATATAATTGAAATTATATATTTTGTGATCAGTAATGATCTCCAAATCTCCTTTGGTCACAAATTCCTTCCTTCTCCACAGATCTGAGAGGTAAACTATCCTAGGTTCTTCTAATTTGTTTATAATATCATTCTTTATGTCTAGATCATGAACCTATTTAGACTTTACCTTGGTATATGGTGTTAAGTGTGGGACAATGTCTAGTTTCTGCCATACTAGTTTCCAATTTTCTCAGCAGTTTTGTCAATGAATTTTTATCCCAAAAGTTGGGGTCTTTGGGTTTGTCAAACACTAGATCACTATAGTCTTTGATTATTTTGTCCTGTGAACCTAACCTATTCCACTGATTGACTACTCTCTTTCTCAGCCAGTACCAAATTGTTTTGATGACTGTTGCTTTATAATATAGTTTTAGATCAGGCACAGCTAGGCCACCTTCATTTGCATTTTTTCATTAATTCCCTTGAAATTCTTGACCTTTTGTTCTTCCAAATGAATTTTGTTGTTTTTTTTTCTAGGTCTGTAAAATAATTTCTTGGGAATTTGACTGGTATAGCATTAAATATATAGATTAGTTTAGCTAGTATTGTTATCTTTATTATATTCACTTGACCTATCCAAGAGCACTTGATATTTTTTCATTTGTTTAGATACGACGTTATTTTTGTGGAAAGTGTTTTGTAGTTGTGTCCACATAGTTCCTGACTTTCCTTTGGTAGATAGATTCGCAAATATTTTATGCTATCGATGGTTATTTTAAATGGAATTTCTCTATGTATCTCTTGCTGTGGACTTTTTTTTAGTGTTGTATAAAAATGTTAACGTTTTATGTGGGTATATTTTGTATTTCTAAGAGTTTTTTAGTTGATTCTCTTGGGTATTTTATGTATACCATCATATCATCTTCAAAGAGTGATGTTTTGGTTTCCTCATTACCTACACTAATTCCTTTAATCTCTGTTTCTTCTCTTATTGCCAAAGCTAGCATTTCTAAAACAATATTGAACAGTAATGGTGATAGTGGGCAAACTTGTTTCACTCCTGATCTTACAGGGAATAGTTCTAGTTTATCCCCTTACATATGATGCTTGATGATGGTTTTAAATAGATGCTATTGATTGTTTTAAGGAAAGTCCATTTATTCCTATACTCTCCAGTGTTGTTATTAGGAATGGATATTGTATTTTATCAAATGCTTTTTCTGCATCTATTGAGATAATCATGTGGTTTTTTATTAGTTTGTTTATTGATATAGTCAATTATGCTAATAATTTTCCTAATATTGAACCATCCTGCATTCCTGGTATAAATCCTACTTAGTCACATAACATGGTGTTATCCTGGGGATGATTAAATGTAATCTCTTTGCTAATATTTTATTTAAGATTTTTACATCAATATTCATTAGGGAAATTGGTCTATAGTTTTCTTTCTCTGTTTTCATCCAACCTGGTTTAGGTATCAGTACCATGTCTGTGTCATAAAAAGAATTTTGTAGGAGTGCTTCTTGCCCCATTTTTTCAAATAGTTTATATAGTATTGGAGTTAATTGTTCTGTAAATGTTTGGTAGAATTCACATGTAAATCCATCTGGCCCTGGAGTTTTTTTTTTCCTTAGGGAATTTATTGTTTATTCTATTTTCTTTCTTTCTTTCTTTCTTTCTTTCTTTCTTTCTTTCTTTCTTTCTTTCTTTCTTTCTTTCTTTCTTTCTTTCTTTCTTTCTTTCTTTCTTTCTTTCTTTTCCTTAGGGAATTTATTGTTTATTATATTTTCTTTCTGTCTTTCTTTCTTTCTTCCTTTCTTCCTTTCGCTGAGGCACTTGGGGTTAAGTGACTTGCCCAGGGTCACATAGCTCAGAAATGTTAAGTGTCTGAGGCCAAATTTGAACTCAAGTCCTCCTGACCTCAGGGCTGATGCTCTATCCAGTGTGCCACCTAGCTGCCCCTTGTTCTACTTCTTTTTACTAAAATGATACTATATAAGTGATTTATTTCTTCTTTTACTAATCTGGACAATCTATATTTTTATAGGTATTCCTCCATTTCATTTAGGTTATCAACTTTATTGGCATAAAGCTTGAGCAAAATAACTCCTAATTATTGCTCTAATTTCCTCTTCATTGGTGCAAAGTTCTCCCTTTTCCTTTTTGAGATTAACAATTTGATTTTCTCTTCCTTTTTCTAATCAAATTAACTAAAGGTTTATCTATTTTGTGGCTTTTTTCATAAAATCGACTCTTAGTTTTATTTATTAATTCAATAGTTTTTTATCTTAATTTTATTAATCCCCCCTTTTATTTTTAGAATTTAAAGTTTGATATTTGATTGGGGGGTTTTAATTTGTTCTTTTTCTAGCTTTTTTAGTTGCAAGTGCAATTCATTGATCTCTTTATTTTATGCAAGTAAGCATATAGTACTGTATACTGTACATCTTGATTATTGTGATGTGTATATCTAATCTATTCCACTGATCAATCACTCTTTTTCTTAGCCATCCAAATGGTTTTGATGACTGCTGCTTTATGCTATAGTTTTTAGGTTTGGTACTCCTAAGACACATCTTTTTAATTTTTTCATTAATTCCCTTAATATTATTAACCTTTTGTTCTTTCAATTCTGTTATAATTTTTCTAGTTCTGTAAAATAATTTTTGCCAATTTGCTTGGCATGGCACTGAAAAAGTAGATCAATTTAGGCAGAATTGTCATTTTTATTATATTAGATATTTTTCCAATTGTTTAGATTTGACTTTATTTGTGTGAGAAGTGTTTTGTAACTGTATTCATATAGTTCTTGGGTTTGTCTTGGCAGGCAGACCCCCAAATATTTTATTTTGTTTACAGTTATTTAAAAAAGAATATCTCTTGCTGATGGACTTTGTTGTCGTCTCTTTCTGACCAGGTGTTCAGTGGCTAATATCCAAAAGGATTTCCCAGAGACCTTCTAGGAGAGCCTCTTAAAGCCATTCCATTTGGGGACATATCTCATTGTGAGGAAGTTTTTCTCTGCCAGCATGAATTTGTCCCTTTGAAACTCCCAGTCATTGCTCCTTTTCTTGCCCTTTGCATTCACCTTTTTCACAAAATAATCCTTCAGATCCTGGATGCCAGCTCTCTTATTCCTCTCAAAATATTTTGCAGGCTTAATATCCTCATCAATTCATCCTCCTATGATTTATATAAACTCAATACTTCACTCTCATGGTTGCCCTCTGCTGGACACTATAGTTTATAAATCTCCTTCTTAAATTGTAGTATCCAGGAGTGAACAGAGTCCTGTAGAAATAGGCTGACTAAACACAAGAAAAATAGACTATAACCTCTTCATTCCTTGTTAGTCTGATAACTCTCGATACAATGCAAAATTTCATTTTTTTTCCTCTAAGGGGAGAAAAAGGCTGGGTGGGGGAAGTCACCACTGAGTCATATTAAAATTGTAGTCTATATAAACCCATAGATCTTTTCCATAAACTTGTTGGACAATATCTAAACTTATATTTATGGAGATGTTTTTTTCTTTAAAATGTAAAATTCTCCATTCAGTCTTAATGAAGATCATCTCATTAGATTTGTATGCTCTGGCCTTTCAAGATCTTTTTGGAACCCGACTTTATCATTCAATAGATTAACTTTCTCTCTCTGCTGAGTGCAAATTAAATAATTGTATCATGTAAAATACAAAGCTTTATTCAAATTATGGTCAAAATATCAAGTGGCACAAAACCAAACACAAATCCCTGGGGAAGCTCACTAGAGACCTCCTGTCAGTCTGAAGCTGATCTCTATGAATCCAACCATTCAAACTCTTTGGAATCTGATTAACATTGTTATCACTTAATTGCATGCTTACCAGTATGTATGTATGTACGTATGTGTGTATATATATATATATATATATATATATATATATATATATCACATACATGTACATGTCTAGATAATCCATTTATAGATAAATGTTTATAATATATGTGTATGTACAAATACATGTGTGTATACATGTGTATGTATTTATACCCAGATACTCTTCTGACCTGAGTTAATGATTTTTTCCTTTAAAGACAGTAAGTGTAATGTGATGTGCTATCCTTCATCAAACCATTTGGGGGGAGTAATCTGTAATTGTTACTTCTTTTTCTTGCTATTTGCCACCCAGTGGCTTGGATGTTTACTGACCGCCATAATTTGTCCCAGGTTCTAAGTCAAGATCACTATCCTCTGATTCATAAATCGTATTTTTCTTTTTTTAGACACTGGGACAGTTGCCCTTCTCCTTTTCCCTCGTATCTCTGCTGTTCTCCATGATCTTTCCAGCATCACAGTAAATGGCTCAGCTGTCACATCTGTCAGTACTTTCAGAACTTTGTGATCACCTTCATCTGTCTGAAGTTGGCAAGAGCATCCGGAGGCTTTTTTGTTTATCCCATTCCTTATCATGGACGCCCACTCTCCAAAATGTCAACCTTTCCAAGGTAAAAGTCATCTCCCTTAATAAAGAAAACAAGAAAACTAACAATCTCTTTATCTCTGTGATCCCTCATCATCATTCTATGTACCTTGAACCATGATCCTCCCTTTTTTTCCCCCAAAATAGCTAAAACTGCTTTTTCATTGACCTGAACTTCCCTTCCTGGCCTTGACTCATTCTTGCTACATCTGATTATGATACTGAGTACATTTTTAGTACTTCTGACACTATTGTTATTGCATTGCCTCCAGGTCTTCCCTTCGTCCCGAGGGGTCTGCCCTTGCTTTCACCTTCATTCACAGGAGAAGATCATCTGATCCCATTTATCCAAATTCGTAAGTCTCCCCAATAGATAAATAGCAAAGTTTGAGGATTCCTGGGTAGGCAGTTTGAGAATATTTCCAGCAGGTGGCAGTGACGGCTTGGAAAGGTGGGCTACCCTCAGCTCAAGATGAGGGAGAGAACTCTGTCCATCTTCAGTGGGTAGAAATATTCCCTCTTCCTAGTAGAGAACCATTTTGGGGAGAAAGGGGACAACAAAAGTGCTGCTTTTTCTTACCATCTGCAAGATGGAAACCTTCATCAAGGAGTATTAGATACTCAGTTTATTACCTGGAGCAATTGTTCTGGATAATAAGGTTATTCAGGTGACATTTAATCTCAGCAGTGATAACAGTGATGTGCTTATCTCCTGGGTTTATTCTTGCAATGACTCACCTATCTGCCTCCCTCTCCAATACCCTATAAGCCACAAAGCTGGAGCAGAGCCTGAACTAGGAATTCAGACGTGGGAGACTCCACTCTTCTCCCATAAATCTTGAGCTGAATGTAGCCCGTCTGGAGAAGGAAGTGGCAGATCACTCTGCTGTCCTTGCCAGGAGCAGACTCTCTGGTCCGTGGGGTCACAAAGTGTCAGACATGGTGTGCAACGAGAACAGTGGCAATGCATTCCCTCCATTTTTGCCTGATGACCCATCTTTGTGTTTCACTGGTGCTGGGCTGGCCCAATGGGCCCCTTTTCTTGAAGTCAGTGAAAGCTAAGCCAGTGGCCATGTCTAGAGTCTTCTCCTCTTAGTCATGAGATAGATTCCCCAAATCGGTTTTGACAGCAGGGTCTCCTTGTGGGATGTCCTGATTCCGACCCATTCTTGTAAGCATCTCGTCCTTTCTCTTTTCAGGAACTGACACTGATTTGTAAATATTAGATGCATTTTAGGATCTAAGATCCAAAGACAACATACTGGGTTTGTGACCGGCTGCACAAATATGCAATGGGAGCTGTGATTCTGGCAATGGATTTTATATATTTTATATTTTTAACAACATAATTAATCAGCATGCATTTAGTAAGCACTTGCTGTATATGTGCTGCTGTGTTTATTCTGGGATTTCAAAATCAAAGTTAAAGACTCCTTGTCTTCAAGGCACTTTCTAATGGAAGAGAAGGCAACCTGGAACACATCATCTCTCTAAACAAATGTCAGGTTGTTTGGAGGGTCCCAGAAGCTTGGAGAAGTTTCATTGGGTGGAAGGAAATCAGGGATCCCAAGAGGCAGTGGAACACCCAAGGCAAGGGAAACAGCAAGTGCAAAGGTGCGGAGTTGGGAGGCAGAGAGAGGCGTGTGTAGAACAGGTAGCCTGGTGTGGCTGAACACAGGATGCAAGGAGGGGAATGATGTAAACGGAGGCTGGAAATGCAGGAAGAGTCCAGCCTTGGCAGAGTAAGAAAAGAGCTCAGACAGGGGAGAAGTGAAACCTGATGCTTGGAGCTACAGGGAATCACCGTTGGGTGAGATAGAGAAAGGGAGGGGCCCATAGCCAGATCTGAGAGCCCTGCTGACCAGTTTGGTAGCTGAGGAGGGAGGCAGATTTGGAAGAGACTCGAGACTGGAGATCTAGTAGGAGATTGTGGCTGTGAGAGCAGATGAGATTCAGATGAGCTCTTGTGAAGAGCTCGGACTTTTAGACTACGGCAATAGATTGGATTGGGGTGGAGTGAGTGTGAGAGAGGAATTGGGGGGGACCTTGGGGTTATGAATCTGGGTGCATGAGACAATAGAGGCAAAACTATTGAGTTTGGAGAGGAAGACAATGGACTCTGCTTTAAATGTGTTCTTGAGATGTATCTGGGACATCCAATGGGGGGTGGGTGATGGTAGAGGGAAGCTCAGGGGAGACATCGAGGCAGGGTACAGGGATCTAGGAGTCATCTGTATGGAGATTATAATTGAGCCCTTGGGAGCCGATGGTACCACACAATTTGATGCCTAGTTAGCAGGAATAATGAGTGGAAATAGGAAGCTGCCAGATGCCAGGTTGGCAGGAGCTCCCCCTTTGCCACGTTCTGGTCCCTGAGATGAGGGTTCAGTCCCTGCTACTTGTTGTCCCACTGCCATGGACCCCGATCATGGGGAGCACTCCCTGAGCAAGGGATTTCAAGGAAGAGAGGAAGAGCTGCCGGCTTCTCCCTGGTGAGTGGGAAGGAATAAAGGCTATTTTCACCCATTTACTCCTTTCATTCAACATTTCATCTGGTGATGAGCTAAAGGCCTTGATGGTTTCCTGTGATCCAGATTTAGGAGGGGTCAGATGCACATGTTGAATAACACGCTCAGGATCAGACAGATCCTTACAGATTGGCACCCTCACCCCAAATGATTACAACCTGGGAAAAGGGTGAAGATGGCTTCTGCCCCCTGTGAGCCCTACTTCCAGGCCCCCCTCACTGGTGCGTGAAGGTGCTGGGGGCTCCTAAAGACTGCATCAGAGGATTTCATTGGCTGGCGGGTTTGGCCGGAAAGATCTTGAGTGTAGTCATGGAAATGGGTGCGGGCACAGTCTCAGTCTCCCTTGTCCCAAAACGAGCAGGGAGCTTTGCCACGTTCATGACGAGGACGGCCAACGGGACAATTATGAAGATAATTTCAAGTTGAAACATCAGCGAGAGTTGCAATGGAATTCTACAAAACCCTTCAAAAATATGACTGAACTTGTACCCCCAGATGCCCAACATCTTCATAATGTCTTCTATGCAAAGTTGTCATGCCATCAAAGCCGATCCAACAAGCACTTAAGTGTCAGTCATGTTCAAGACATGGCGCTTCTATAAAATGATGATGAGTGAAATGAGAAGAACCAAGAAAACGCTGTATCCAGTCAGAGCAACATGGTGTTAAGAACAACTTTGAGTGAGTATAATAGGCACCCAAATGAACTACAAAGGACACAGGAAGATGTTATCTGCTTCCAGGGAAAGAACTGAGAAGTAGAAATATGTGTAGAATGGTCTTACACACACACACACACACACACACACACACACACACACTCAGGTCTAATGGTAGAAATCTCTTGGTCAGGGTAGGAGGGAAGAAAACAAAAAATGTATGTGAGAACTTTATTTTATTTTTAAAAAGGAATAACAAGTTATATATAAAAGATTTGCACTTTCATGTGCAACTATCTTTTTACTGTTCTATTGTGTTATGAAAATGCTTGTTTTATTTCATAAATTAAAGCTAAAATGTATCTTTAAAAAAAAGACGTTACGCTAAGTGTAATTAGGCAGCACAGTAGATAAAGATCCAAGCTTTGGGTCAGGAAGACCTGAGTTCAAATTCTACCTCAGATACTTACTAGTGGTGTGATCCTGGGCAAGTCACTTACTCTTGTTTGCCTCAGTTTCCTCATCTGTAAAATGAGTTGAAGAAGCCGATGACAAACCAGTTCATAGCTTTCCCAAGAAAACCTCAAATGGGAACGGAGAGAGTTGGACCTGAGTGAAAGGAAAGAACAACAACTAGCTAGGTGACAGGGATATAAGATACAACAAAATCAGCCCCTGCCTTCAAGGAGTTTTCATGCTATGGATACCTTGATACTCAGTGACTTTAATGAGAAAAGTTTGACATAGATTAAATGGACAAAAGGAAGCAGGGGAGTGAGGTCCAAGTGCAAGGAACAAGAGGCTCTAGTTTATGTCCCTGACTGGAGATCTCTCCTGGGGATGTGCCATTGCAGCTGCTTCTGGGGACCCAGAGGTGTGCAAGAAGACTTGCCACCCCCCCCCCCACAGGTCAAACTAATGGAAATTTATCCTAGACACATACGACCTCCCATTTACTGAGAGGCAATGCAGTGTAGAAGGAGGAAGCCTCCGTGTCCAACCTAGCTTTGACTCTTTCTATTTGTGTGAAAAAATTTTCCACATCTCAGTTTTATCATCACAACAACTCAATTCGACAAATACTAATAGGGGCTATTCTGTGAAATAACAACATAGCACTGAACTACGGGTCAGGCTAACTAGACCTGGATTCAATTCCTGCCTCAGATACTTGTTAACTATGTGGTCCTGGGCAAATCATTTACTTTCTTCTGCCTCAGTTTCCTCATTTGTAAAATGTATTTAGTAGTACCTCCTTCACAGAGTTATGATGATCAAATGAGAAAACATGTAAAGTGTTTTGCAAATTTTAAAAATTTATAAACGCTAGTCATTATTAGCACACACACACACACACAATGACCAATTCCCATAGGGACTATCTCATAAAACTTTCTTTAATGGAACAAAATGAGATAATGGACGCCTGGTCCTTTGCAAACTTTAAAGGCGTAAGAAGACCAACTATTCTTGCGATCTGTGATCAATGAGGAGACTGATAAGTTGGTCCCAGAGGAGCCAGAGAAGGGTTCGTAAAGAGCTGGGATTTGAGTTGAGTCTTGAAGAATGAGAAAGAGGAGCTCCAGGACTCCAAGGGGGAGGAGGATGTTAAGTGCCCAAAATAGGGACTGGCATCTGAGGGCCAGGGAGTGAGGGGTCTGGCTGGAGACTGGGTCTCTGAGCAATGAGGAATCCCTTCCGGTGTTTGTGTAGAGAAATGATAATGAAAGCCGTGGAGGAAGAAGTGGTGAAAGTCCTATTTTCTCCAAATTCATCTTATGGCTTGTGGAGAGAGGGAGCTTTGAGGAAAGTCTGGAAGAGGAGAGACTTTTAAGATGCTATTAAAGCAGTCCGGGAATGAGGTGATGGGAATCTGCTGTGGCAGGTTGGCAGAAGGAAAGAAATTAATGGGCCCTAGCAATGGCACAATGACTAGGGGGCTGGACTGGGACTTGGGCTTAATTCCCACCATCTTTAAGACCCCCAGAAAGTCCTTTATATCTCTCTGGGTTTCAGTTTCCTGGGAGGGTTAGACATGGCAGCCTCCAAAGTCTCTTCCAGCTCTGAGTCTGTGATCCTATGATCCAACAAGAAGACCTTGGCCACCAATTGGGTATGAAAGGCAAAGGAGTGAAAATAAAGATGGCTTCAAATGACTTCAAATCTTCCCTCAGACATTTGCTGTGAGCTCCTGGGTAAGTTACTTCAACTTTAATTTCCTCATCTGGTAAATGAGGACAATCATGGACCTTCACTCCTGGGTTTGTTGTTAAAATCCAGTGAGATTATCCATGTAGAATATTTCATAAGCCTTTAGATCCTCCATGCATCTCAGCTACCATCATCATCATCTGTTATTAGGAGATTATGCTTTAGAGATCACCAAACCAACCAGCTCATTTGACAAATAAGGAAAGTGAGGCTTAAAGTGGGGAAGTGACTTGCCCAAGATGAAACAGACAGAGAAGCAAAGAGCACAGTCAGGATTTCACCCCTTGCTCTCATACTTATCATGACACTGGACGCCTCAAAACTCTGACTTCTCCGCTTTTATCCTAAGGTCCACAAATATCCCCTTGGCCCCATCCGCCTTGCATGGAACCCAGTAAACATATAATTAATTCTCGCCCATTGGTTGAGCTATATCCATAATGCCTGATCACTGTGTTCTCTGTTTTCTTCCACCCAAACACGTTCACAGTCCAAATAACTGGGTGTAATTCAGTTAGTTGATTATTCCCAAAACAATTAAGGTAGAATTCATGCTGCAGGTTTAGACCTGGGTTTTATCTTTTATCTTGCCTCTTCCACTTTCTGGGCTATACATGATCTGTCAGTATTTAAAAATAATGTGAAGATGAAACGGGTTTAAATTAGTTTTCTCCCCTTACATAATAGCTATTTCTAATAATCTGATAAATTAAATTCACAATTTAATTAATAAACCCTCTTGTGTTAAACCAAGAACACAATCCACTATTTCTGATGAAAGGGAACTCAGCAAATTGATAATGAGCATTTTTTTATTTTTTAATTTTTTTATTATTATAGTAACTTTTTATTGACAGAACCCATGCCAGGGTAATTAATTTTTTACAACATTATCCCTTGTACTCACTTCTGTTCCAATTTTTCCCTCCCACTCTCCACTCCCTCCCCTAGATGGCAAGCAGTCCTATATATGTTGAATATGTCCTAGTATATCCTAGATACAATCTATGTGTGCAGATCCAAACAGTTTTCTTATTGCACAGGGAGAATTGGATTCAGTAGGTAAAAATAACCGGGGAAGAAAAACAAAAAATGCAAACAGTTTACATTCATTTCCCAGTGTTTTTTTTTTTGGGGTGTAGCTGCTTCTGTCCATCATTGATCAATTGAAACTGAATTAGGTCTCTTTGTCAAAGAAATCCACTTCCATCAGATTACATCTTCATACGGTATCGTTGTTGATGTATAGAATGATCTCTTGGTTCTGCTCAGATAATGAGCATTTTTAAAATTAATTTTTCTCACTCAATGAACCGTCTTTTCTCGCTCTTGCCCTTTTTACTGAGAAAGAAAGAAAAATCCGCCATTGACAGCCCATTGCAAACAAGTATAAACGAGCAAAAGAAATTGCCACATGGGCCATATTGATTGACTCTAAGTTGGAAGGGGAGCAGCCTCTTTCCATCCTGAAGCCCCTTGAACTGGGTTGATTAGGATCTCTTAGGCTCCCCTTATGATCGAGGCTCTGGGCTGCTGAGATTGTCCCTGAACCAAAGGAGCTTACAATTTACTAGAAAGGCAAGTACAATAGCAAAACAAGGTGGATTTAGCGGGAACACACTAGCAGCTTCAAAGGGGCGGTTTCAGGAACGACTCAGGTGAGGGGCCATGTTTAGTAGGGCTGGTCAGGTTTTGTTCTCCAAGTAACAACTTTGCACTTGAAATAATGATAAAAAATACAGGCCCAAAGTTCACCTTGTACCCCCAAGCCTTGGTAGGGAACATGGGAAAGAGCACCAAAGCTGGAGACCAAGAGTTGCAGTTTAATTTCTCCATTTCTACCTGTGTGACACTGGCCAAATCACTCAGTTTCCTCATCATGAAGTGAATGAATGGGGTAGATAATTTCTAAGATCCCTAGGTCTGGCCCAATGTCTTTGGTCCCATAATCCTGTAATCTCTGATCCCATTCCCTATTCCTGGCAGGTGCTTTCTGCTTGTCTTTGACTCAGGCTCCCTAACTTCCTCCAAAATAATGTCCAGGTGGAATCTCCTACACTGAGACTCCCGTTGGGACAAACACTGTCTCTCTCCTCAGAAATGAATCTTTTATTTCTCTATGGCCATCATCAGAATAGAAATCTCTATTACTCTGACTTTATTTTGTATATTTCTTGAATATATTTATACATATGCAAATTGTCACCCCGATAAAATATAAGCTCCCCAAGGGTAGAGATTGTGTCAGTTTTCTCTTGTAAGCCCAGGGCTAAAGGGAACATCAAGGAAGCGCTTAATCCGTGTTTGTTGAGACCTGCTCTTTTCCTTATGAAAAGAAAGCTCCTCGATTAAGGGTCTCATTTTTGACTCCCTGTCCCCAGTGCCTGGCATGGAACTGGGTGGATGAATGATTGAATAAACCTTTATTAAATGCTTACTCCGTGCAAAGCACCGTTCTCAGCATTGGGGATCCAAGAACAAAAAATAAAGCATTGGGATGAATTGAAACAAGCCATCCGTGACTGCTCGCTGGGTTCCGTTATTCACCCGCTCCCAAAGCAGGGTGGTAGAGCCGGATTCTATCGCAACTAGAAGGCAGAAATGTGTTTTCCTCTGGCCCAGGTAGAGAGATCCTTCACCCAAGTCCTCTATAACCCCCCCCTTTCCCGGGCGCTCCAGGAGGGGCTTTGTAAGCGGCACGGTTACAAGTTATGGATGTGCCTTGGCTCCCAACTGCCCCCGCTTGGTTTGCTAGTCTGTGTTTTATTGCCGCATTCCGGCATGGAGCCGCGGAAGCCCGGCTGAGACTTGGCTCCTGCTCGGCTCCGGGAGTCGTGGGGGACTTCATTGCTGTTCTACAGGCGTGGAGGACGCTCCAGATTGAAAGTGTAAACATCTCATATTAAAACCCATCCATTACCCACACACCCGCCCGCCGCCTCCCCGAGTGAAGGAGGGGGGCCTGGGGCGAGTCGGATGCGCTGGATGTTCACACCTAGGAGACCCTGGGAGCAGAGGAGCGGGGAGGATGGGCGAGGGCTCTGGGGTCTCCTCCGAGAGGGATATGAATTAGGTTTGGGGAAGGTCAGACCTTCTGGACTGATGGCAACACAGAAAGACCTCAGAGCAGAGCAAGTTGTTTTTGGCAAACACAAGCTTTGCTCATATTAGGAAAAAAATAGATTTTCTAGGATATTGCATTCTTAAATCCCTGAGAAGAGAGACTGCTATAGATTTGGGCAAAGGGAAAAGTCAGTTGGTGGGCCGATTATTGTTGTTGCTATTATTTCTACCAAGGCCATCACCAAGACCATCACTACCATCCCTAAGATCACCATGACGATGATCAATATTATCATTATTGCTATTACTACTGCCCTTCTTCTTCCTACCTCTAGGATCCCTCCACTAATCCATCCCCGCCTTGGCAGATCAAGGCCCGAGGGATGGCTGCTGCTGCTCTGAGGGGCTGAGGGGTTAACCCTGGCAGAGACTGTCCTGAACTAGTTCCCGAGTCCCTACCAATGTGTAGCCACAAAATAGCCTTGATCGGTTCCTTGGGAATGGCAGGGCGAGGCTAGCAGTTATAAAGCTTTAAAGTAATCCCCTCCAAACCAGGGACACACATAAATACACGCTCATTTGTATGGGGAGGGAGAACTAAGTATAAATGAAAAGTCAGGAAAGAAAAGGGAAGAGAGCAAACATTTAAACAATGCATTAGTGCCCCTCTCGAATTTGTCATTTTTCTTTTTCCGCTTCTGTTAACCAATCTGAAAGGTATAAGATGGTACCTCAGTATACTTCTCTAGTAGTGATTTAGAATAAATTTAGAATAATTAGTAGAATTCAGAGCTATCAATAGTCACATCACTGATGCGACTATTGATAGCTCTGAATTCTTCTGAAAACTGCCTCTTTTTGAATCTTTTGACCCCTTGTCAATTGGAGAATGGCTCTTATTTTTATAAATTTGGCTGATATATTGGAGAAATAAGGTTTTTGCTAGGAAAAAAAAACTTGTAAACCACTTTCCTACTTTATCTCTAATTTTGACTGCAAAATAGATTTCATGTAATCAATTTTTATTCTTTTTACCCCTTGTGACCCGGTATCTATCTCTTGTTTAGTCATGAATTCTTCCTTATATCCGTATATGTGACAATTAACATTTTCCATGCTCCTGAATTTGCTTATAGTATGTCTCTTTATGTCTAAATCATGTTCTCATTTCAATCTTATTTTGGTAATTAGTTTAAGTCAAGATTCTTCCAAACAACCTTCTAGCTTCCCTAGAAATTTCTGTCAAATGATGAGTTCTTGTCCAAAAGCTTGGATTTTTATTCATCAATAAGCGGTTCTATGGTCACTTACTATTATTATTTGTCATGTACCAAGTCTCTTTCACAGATCTATCTCTCTATTTATTAGCCAATGCTAAATTGTGTTTTTATTACCATTTTGTGATATAGTTTGAAATCTAGTGCTGCTAGTCCTCTTTCCTTCATTTTTTCATTGATTTCTAGACTACTCTTGGATCATTTAATTGCTATTTTAGCCCTTCTGTTCTCCCAGATTAATTTTGCTATTATATTTCTGGTTTTATAAAATAATTCTTTGGTAGTTTGATTGTTACAGCATTAAATAAATTAATTAATTTAGATAAAATTGTCATTTTTATTATAATGGTTCAGCCTACCTATATTCAATTAATATTTTCCAGTTGTTTGGATCTGTCATTATTTGTATGCGAAGCATTTTGTAATTGTGTTCATATAAGTTTCTAGGTTTGTCTTGACAGGTAGAGTCCCAAGTATTTTATAATGTCTACAGACATTTTAAACACCAAGTTCTTTTCTATCTCTTCTTGCTGGGCTAGATTTTGTTAGTACAAATGCTGACTAGAAATATTAAGGCTCTTCTTTAAAACCAAAAACAAAACCCTGAAATTTTCTGTCTGGATGCTTATCCAAAAGAACAAATGTCTTTTCTTATAGGGAAAGAGGGAGCATTCCCCTGAGGAATATAGCTAAAGTTCATTAGGTACTGGTAGATAATATAAGCATGGAAAAGTCTTAAAATGTCCAGTGGTGAGCGGGATCAGTGGAAAATTAAGTGGAATCAATACAAATAAAATGACTTTATTAGATAATATCAGTGTCTCTGCAGTAACACAGATCCAAGTTGCCTCTTTACATGTGTGACCTGACCATATATATTCCCTGTGAACATGGAACCCGTAATTCCTATGTATATTAACCATAACTGGTGAATTTGTGGGAGAAAATGATCCAGTTTGTGACCGGGAGGGTTATGTTAATACTGCTACTTTTTTTTTTTCTTACTATACTATTTCATTGCTTTGAACTAATTGTGTTAATTGACTAGAAAAAAATAAACGCATTGGGAGAGGCTCACTTTACTGACTATTAAACTATCGAGTATTTTTTTTTTTACCTGGGGGTGGGGAGCAGCTTTTCTGAGGGCTCAGCATGAAAGATAGGGGTTCTTCGAGGGCTCCTTCAGCAAATAAAGAGCAGAATCATGAAGTAGAGAAGCTTATGGTAAGACTCGAATTTGCAAAGCCTTTTTTAAGAGAGTGTTTTTACAAAACACGATTTACATTTTGTATCTTCCCTCCTCCAAGCCTATGTCTATTGAATATAGGAACAATCGCCTATTTTTTTCTTGCCCGTAGCAAGAAGAGCATGCTAATTGTTGGTCTTTTGGGGGAAAAAAATCATTCTTAAAACAATCATTTCATACTAGATTTAACAATGATACTGAGACCTAGGCATAAAGAATGAAATTATTAATAAATTAGAGGAACATAGGATAGTTTACCTCTCAGACCTGTGGAAGGGGAAGGTTTTTATGACCAAAGCAGAACTAGAGATCATTACTGATCACAAAATAGAAAATTTCGATTATACCAAACTGAAAAGTTTTTGTACAAACAAAACTAATGCAGACAAGATTAGAAGGGAAGCAATAAACTGGGAAAATATTTTTACAGTCAAAGGTTCTGATAAAGGCCTCATTTCCAAAATATATAGAGAATTAACTCTAATTTATAAAAAATCAAGCCATTCTCCAATTGAAAATGGTCAAAGGATATGAACAGACAATTCTCAGATGAAGAAATTGAAAATATTTCTAGTCATATGAAAAGATGCTCCAAGTCATTATTAATCAGAGAAATGCAAATTAAGACAACTCTAAGATACTACTACACACCTGTCAGATTGGCTAAGATGACAGGAAAAAATAATGATGATTGTTGGAGGGGATGTGGGAAAACTGGGACATTGATTCATTGTTGGTGGAGTTGTGAACGAATCCAACCATTTTGGAGAGTAGTTTGGAACTATGCTCAAAAAGTTATCAAACTGTGATACCCTTTGATCCAGCAGTGTTACTACTGGGATTATATCCCAAAGAGATTATAAAGAAGGAAAGGGACCTGTATGTGCACGAATGTTTGTGGCAGCCCTTTTTGTAGTGGCTAGAAACTGGAAACTGAATGGATGTCCATCAGTTGGAGAATGGCTGAATAAATTGTGGTATATGAAAATTATGGAATATTACTGTTCTGTAAGAAATGACCAACAGGATGATTTCAGAAAGGCCTGAGAGACTTACACGAACTGATGCTAAGTGAAATGAGCAGGACCAGGAGATCATTATATACTTCAACAACAATACTAGATGATGACCAGTCCTGATGGATCAGGCCATCCTCAGCAACGAGATCAACCAAATCATTTCTAATGGAGCAGTAATGAACTGAACTAGCTATACCCAGAAAAAGAACTCTGGGAGATGACTAAAAACCACTACATTGAATTCCCAGTCCCTATATTTATGCACACCTGCATCTTTGATTTCCTTCACAAGCTAATTGTACAATAATTCAGAGTCTGATTCTTTTTGTACAGCAAAATAATGTTGTGGTCATGTATACTTATTGTGTATCTAAGTTATATTTTAATATATTTAACATCTACTGGTCATCCTGCCATTTAGGAGGAGGGGTTGGGGGTAAGAGGTGAAAATTGAACAAGAGGTTTGGCAATTGTTAATGCTGTAAAGTTACCCATGTATATATATCCTGTAAATTAAAGGCTATTAAATAAAAAAAAAAAAAAAAAAAAAAAAAAATAACAATGATACTGAACTTGATTCAAGGCAGTTGTGATCTACACTGTCCTTCAAGGAGTCAGATTTTGTTGGATGGACCCATTTGGTAAATAGAATTGGTTCATCTGGAGTCCTGTGATACTTTCGAGTTAGATCAAAAGCTCTCTCACATGATCAGTAATGGAACAGGGGTAGTTTAGATTTATATATTAACTGTGTCTTTGATAATATACGTATCATGGAGTTTTCTGAATTCTATTTGCACATCCGTGACTTGTAAGGGGTCCGAGCACATCGCCGGTCCAAAGGTAGCCCAGAATCTAGAATATTAATTACAAAAGGGCAACTTTAAGTTAACAGAAATAATTGCATTCCATTTTCCAAACCACATGCTCTCCCAATCTATCCCGGTTTCAGACCACATCAGCAACAACACAGGCAGCTAAAAGAAATTGCATTTGAAAGAAAACTCTGCTTGAGTCCTTTATGACGCTCCTTCCAAATTATCCCACAATAACTCCAGTCTGCCTAAGTGATAATTAGGCATCAGAAGTCTGCTGCTGTGATCTCTGCCAATGGCTTTGAAAGGGGGCTGGGATTCAAAGGAGGGCTAGAACGTTCCCTGGCATTTTTGAAGTGCGGCAAAGTCTCACAAATTGCCTGGCTCTTGTCCTCACGGAAACCCCCATTTGGTGAGCAGTTTCCTGCTGTAGTTGGTCAATTAGAGTTGGGGTCCTCTCATTAAGGAAGTGGCTTCTTTTGGGTGAACTGGGAGGTAGAGTTTTCTTTGATGTCGGTGGGTGTTCTTTTCAGGAAATGCTGCCTCTAAAATGAAGGGGGAAATTATCTGGGAAGGGCCCACTAATGATGATTATAACGCTGGCCCATATTTATATAGAAATGCTTTACCCTTAATTCCATCTGTCCCATTATCTTGAATGTTATAAGGCCCATTGTAAATGCTTAATAAATGTTCATTCATTTGTTTTCATTATCTAGAAACGATAACCAATGGGCAGAAGCAAATTCCCTTTGGTTTACAAGGCACAGGGGAATGTGTAGATATTTCTTCCTTCCCTAAACTTCCAGAGCACTCTGTTTCTCATTATTTTTTCACACTAAAACTTGTTTTAAGAATTCTTTTTGTAGAGTTCTTTTCTTCTTGTTAAAGAAAGATATTTCTTACTCTCCTCCTTATCCCTCAGATTTCCTAGAGATCACACAGGGCCATTCCCTGGATGAGCACAAGGATGTGCTAGTGTATCCCCAAATACAGTGCATAATCTCTGCAAAGAAGTAAGAGCTCCACTGATATTGATTGAATTAATGGTCTCATAAATCCCGGGAACCTCTTTGTGCCTTTGACTGATCAAGCGTCTCCCCTTGATGTGAATGTAGTCTGAGATTATTAAGTTAGTTGCTGTATAAAATTCATGGAAAATTGTGAATCATTTAAAAATCATTTATTAAAGCACCTATTAGGTGCCAGACATTGTGACAAGCCCTATAGACATAAAGAAAGGTAAATGTAGTCCCTGCCCTCCAAGGGCTTACTTTCTAATGTATGTACAAGAGGTGTAGAGAGTAGCCGGAAGGTAACTAGTAAAAGCTGAGGAAATGAAGAAGCTGGGATGAGGAAAAAGAGCATTCCTGGAAGTAAGGAGCGTGAGAACAAAGGTCTGTGTCTGTAGAGCTGAGTTCTAGAATCAGGTGATTCTAAAGTTCCCATGGAGGCTCTGGATGAGATATGTGGACTCACCCCATCATTAAAACACAACCTCTCACAAGCATGTCTTAGCAGGCTCCGTGGATCCATCACATCAGTCTTGTTATTTTGTATATTTGGCTGATGGCAGGTTGGTTGAATGTTCTCTGCTCCAGCAGCAACCTGGCCCCAAACTCTCACCGACACTATCAGAAGTCACACTGATTAATAGGGGAATTAATAATAAGTGAAGGTTGAGTTGAGGGGGATTGGAAATCGGGAAGGGGATTAAAGGTGATACTTATTGGTCTACACAATGGTAAGAAAATACTATTGAGGAGTAAGATAAAAAATCAGATTTATTTTTGATTTGATATATATATGAATAAACATACATATGTGTGTGTCAGAATTACTTTCCATCATAAGTGTATATGTGTGTCTTGATCAAAGAAGATTAGTTCTAGAAGGTTGATTTATGGGAAAACAGGCGTAGAAAGATATGTTTGTACACTAGGTCTCTATTGAAAATCATTTTAGCCAATTCACACAAATTTTTAGAGGGGGAAAAATACTCTAAAAAGGAAGCTTTTCTCCATCCTTTTCTTCATCTTCCATAATGACTTTATGTCTTTCTTCTTGGAGAAGCCTAACACCTATAAAACAAAACAACAAAAAACACAAATCTGGGATTAGCATCTTTTCTGAGTAAATTAGAAAATTTCTGAGATGTTATAGGAAATAACATGTAAAAATGAAATCAGTGTAGATCTGTCCTCTTACTAGTGAGATAACTTGGGGCAATGGAAAGAACTCTGGATTTGGAGCTGGAACTTCTGACTGTAAATCTTGGTAATGAAAAGGATCAACTGTTTTTCCTCTTTTAAGTCACTTACCTTTATCTGGATCTCAATTTCCCCATCTGTAAAATGAGAATTTGTACTAGATGCATTCTAAAGTCCCTTTCAGATGTCACTCTAGGAACTGATTGTCTAGTGTTAATATTGGCTACCCATAGTACTTTGAGAATTGAAAAATGATTTATAGATATCTCATTTTAGCCACACAACAACCTGGGGTAAGGGGCCACTCGACTAGCAAGTATAAGGCAGGATCTGAACCTGGATCTTCTTCATTCCAAGTCCAAAGATGCATTCACTAGACTGTCTAGCTGCCTTCACCTAAACAAGTTTCTTTGATCATTTCTTTTCCAGCCAGCTTACAGAGATGAAACCGGTACATTTAGACATCTGCCTATAAAAGGGTGAGGATGAGGAAAATTAGGGAGCAGTTACCATTTCTCTCTGCTCTTTGATTTTTGACATCTATGTTCTTTTAAAACCTTCAGGATCACTTGCTTTTTGAAAAGATGGGCCAATTCTAACTGGAGACTGCGCAGGGCCATTGCCTGTCTGGGTACAAAGACATACCAGTGTATTCCCTGACCTAGTACATGATCTCTGAAAAGAACTGAGAGCTAACTTGATATCGATTGAATTAATGGTTCCATAAATCAGGGGAATTGCTTCAGTGTCCTTGATTCTCAAAGGGCTTGATTCAAACTGAACTTGCCACGGGGAAAGCCCAGTCTCCTGGAGTCAGGAGACCTAGCTCCTTGGCTTGGCCATTTAGTCAGCTGTCCTCTCTGACCCACAGTATCTTCATCCCGAACCAACGATTGGCTTGGCGTAGACCATCTTTAATGGGCACTAATTCTATGATTCTAGCTTTTGCTGTGCTGAAACACCTTTAGTGAATGAGAAAAATGCATCTGAGCGCAGGGTCAGGGAAAATGAGCAGGGATCAAGGCTCCCCCTTCCATCCCCGCTGCTCCACAGGAGGCCAGGTCCTTCCTCCTCCACCTGCACTGCTGTCTTTTCCCCCTTCTCTCTTTATGATTCAAGGTCTTTTAGCACTTGGAACCTCTCCCTGAGATCCACAACTGAACAAAGAAGCTGCAGCCCCCACCAGAGACCTTTCTTCATCACTGGATCCCATTCAAAGTGGAAGCAAATTAATGAACCTGCCGGCCACCTTAATGACGAGTGATTTGATTCCATCCCTACTTAGTTTGTATGGGATCTTTCCAAATTAGCTCATATTTGTTGGAGGAGAAAAACAGTTTCAAAAGCCTCGTTGAAGCGAAAGCTTTCCCATAATTCACTTTTGGAACCATGGGAGGTAGTTCCCATCGGTGCCAGCTGAAAAGTGGCTCAGACTTTCTGTGGAAACCAGAGTTGAGAATGACAGTGATGAAGATGATGGCAATAACTTATGTTTATATAGTGCTTTATGATTTCTAAAATGCTTTCATAAACATTATCATTCTCCCAACAACCTGGAGAGGTGGCTGCTATTATAGTCATCATTTCCATTTTACAGATGAGAAAACCGAGGCTGAGAATGATTGACTAGTAAATGTCTGAGGCAGGATTTAAACTGACTCTTGGTCCAGAGCTCTAATAATTAGCTTCCAGCTGCCTCTTATAAAGCTTACCTCACATTTCTCCTATTTTCTGGACTCTTCCCCCAGATTGAGCTCATCATTTGCACAATTCCAGCTGTTCCATCTTCGAGAAGAGGCCCTGGATTCCTGAAGGCTGATACCTGAATTACTCCCAGACTCCCTTGGGGTGTGTGTATGGAGGCAAAGCTGAGAACTTGCTCCCCAATATCTAAGACTTTATCATGGATCCCTATTGTATGTATGTGGGTCTGACCCTGGGCCAAGGAAGGCAGCACAGCACTGGAGAACGGTGCTGAATTTGCACCCTAGACATTCAGTCTGATCTTGCTTCTGCTTCCTGGACAACCTTCAGGTAGAGCATTTAACCTGATTGGGCTTCAGTTTGATGCTCTAAAAAATGAAGGGGATGAACTAAAAAACTCCAAAGGTCCCTTTCAGCTCCAAATTTATGATCTAGAGAATTCTATAATTATGATTTTGTAACCTTTTCCCATCCTTCTCTCTCACACTGGGCTCCTTGATGGTGGTTACTGCCTTTGTCACTCATATTGAGCCGTCACAGAATCGGTCTCAGCATGGGAAGAGACCCTAACCCCCCTTCTTCTAGCCTACCTGGTTGGCCATCAGCCAAGCCATTCCAAAGAGGGGGAAATCAACCTATTCCCTTCTGAGGCAGCTTGTTCCATCCCTCAATTGCTCTCATGCTTACAAGATTTTTCCTTACAGAAAGCCAAATTTCTTTTTTCACCATAAATTTAGAGGGAAAAGTCTTTCAGGGGATCTTCCCCTTTGTTTTGTAGATAAGAAAATGGAAACTAATCAAAGAGTTTAAGAGACTTGTCCACTGTAGCAGAAATGGCTCAAGCTGAGTTTCCTTGACTCCCCATCTTGCCTCCTTTCCAAATGTACCAGAATTCCTCCCTACATGATGGAAAACAGGCCATGGTCTTCTGGGAGCAGTTAGTAGAGTTAAAGGACAACTCGTTTTTTTCATCTTGTTTAATAGAAATCCAGAATAATTTCTCCTGCCATTGTAGAGTGAATACGCTGTACACTGAGATGGAAGACTGGTTTTCGTATTAGTGGTGTGATCTTGGGCAAGTCGTACCACTCTGGGCTACAGTTTCTTAAAATGTTAGTATTTGTACTACTCATCTCCTGGAGTGACTGTGAGGGAAAAGTCTTGTAGACTCTAGACTTCAGCTGTATTTATGGCAAATGCAAATTGTCTCTGCTGACGCTGGTAACCTACTTACAGAAGACAATTTAAGGTGATCAATCACCAATAAATGTGTAGTCAAAGGCTGTGACTAGGTACTTTTCACAAAAGAAAATGCAGGGGCAGCTGGGTGGTGCAGTGGGTAGAGCAGCAGCCCTGAAGTCAGGAGGGACCTGAGTTCAAATGTGAACTCAGACGTTTAATGCTTCCTAGCTAGGTGACTCTGGGCAAGTCACTTACCCCCAATTGCCTCAGCAAAAAAAAAGAAATGCAAACTCTTAAGGCATGAAAGAAGCTACAAATTGCTAGTAACAAGACAAATGCAATTAATAACTATATATATATGTATATTCATATATTTTCAATTTCCAGTCATCTGATTAATAAAGACGGAAAAGCATAAAAATATTGATAGGGTTGTGAGAAGACAGAGGCAACAGTGTTGGAGCAGTGAATTGGCCCAATCATTCTGGGGGGAAAAGAAAGCAATTTACATAAGAATATGTCCTGATGTGCTCTTTGACAAATGATTAAATATATACCCAAAGGAAGTCAAATAAGTCCAATAGGCACAAAAATATTTAATCATCTATCTGCACACGTGAAACAAAGCTGGTTTCTATCCATCCATCCATCCATCCATCTATAGAAGAAAGCTGTCCAAATAGTAGTATATGGCAATATTGGAATATTATTGGGCCACTGGGCAGCAGAGCAGACAGAATGCTGGGTCCGGAGTCACAAAGACTTGAGTTCAAATCCAGCCTCAAAAACTTACTATCTATGTCTCAGTCTGCTTGCCTCAGTTTCTTCACTTGTAAAATGAGTTAAAGAAGGAAATGGCAAACCACTCTGGTGTCTTTGTTTCCAAGAAAAAGCCCACATTGGGTTAGGAAGAGCCTGACATGGCTGAAACAATTGAATGACAACAACATCATTTTGCTGTAGCGACAAAAAACCAAACAAGCATGAAGAATTGGGGGAAATATAGGGAGAACTGTGCAAACTGACACAGAGCAAAATAAGGAGAACCAAGGGAGCAAGTTATATAGTGAGCACAATGATATAAAGGAAAATAAAACCGAAAGACATTAGAACTAGGATAAATGATTAGCCTTGCGTTCAGATGTTAGTCTTGGTAAAAACAAATAAAAACCAAAGTAATAGAAAGATAAGCATAGGATTATGATGGAAGCTAGCATTATTTAGGGTTTTAGGGCTGGTAAGCCATTTTGCTTTTTCATGGGATCATAGTTTTTTATGTGATCCTGACCAGAGCCCTAGAAGCTAAGTGCCATTGTCATCCCCATTTGATAGATGAAGAAACCGAGGCCCAGAGCTGTGAGGTGATCTGTTCAGGGTCCCACAGGTAGCAAGTGTCTGAAGCAGAATTGGAACCCAGATCTTCCTGGCTCCAGCTTCAGCACCGTGTGGGCTCATAAGCTGCTTCTAATGAGACCCACATCTGGCCAAGGTGTTAGATTTCTACCCTCATATACACGTCTTTGTTATGAAAGAAGATTCTATTATAGGAGGAGGGATCTTAAGGAAATGATGAAGGCTATTTTTAAAGATTCAGTAAAAACTGACGTAAAACATGTGTTAAAGAAGTTTTAGCTTTCTGAGAGAGGGGGATGAAGGAAATTCTGAGCTTTCCGCTGAGATTTCCAAAGGCTCGCTCTTTCCTCCTAGATCTCATCGAGGACTGTATCTTGGATCTCTTCCTTCTGGTCCAGCAAGAATAATCCAAGAGCCTGAAGGACCCTCCACAGGCTAGATCGGATGAACTGCTTGGCTCGCTAAGAGCGGGCGCCATATGTCTTATTCATCAGGATGGGGAGCGGTGACAGCTGGAGGCCTTTGGGGACAAACCTTGGCTTGGCCCGGGATCTGGAGACAATCTGTGACTGGGGGAGGAAAAGGGGGGAAGAAGAGGACGCTGGGAGGAAGGTCCTTGGCCCTGGAGGATGAGGGTAGTTAGCGGGAGATTTATGGGTGACGGGAACCCGAGGTCCTGTTTTCAGGCTCTTGAGGGCTAATGAGGAGGGGCCATCTCTAGAGTATTTTTGCTTCTGAGTTCTCCTTTGCACCCTTATTAGAACCCATGTCTAACGCTTTGAACATCTGCCTCGGGCCATTTTCTGATCATTATCGCTGGCAACTCAGCTCCTGCCAAATCTTCAGCTACTCAGAGGCTCTTCAAAAATACAATACTTCAGTTAATATGCTAATAAAAACAAGGATCATAGAACAATGTGTACGGATAAATAAATAGAATTGGCCCTGCCCCTGCATACAAATGGGCTGGAGCAAGGGCTTTTGTTTCATGTGTATAAATGGAGAACTAAGGAAATCCAGTGGATGGAATCTCAGGCTTGCAGGCATTAAGCCTTAGCTTCCTATCTAGCTCTGGTGCTTCCTAAGCACATGACCCTCCACCAGTCCCTTAGCCTCTGTATGGCTCAGGGTTTGTCTACTAAGATACTTTCAGAGCTGGAAGAGACCAGAGCGATATTTTCATTTAAAAACCTTTTTTTTTTCAAATAAAAAATTCTATTTCTCTCCATTTTTTCCTTTTTCCAATACCCACTGGAAAAAAGAGAGAAAAAAATATCCTTGGAGCAAATATCTCTGGTCAAGATAAATCCCCCAATCTTCCATATCCAAAAAACATGTCTCCTGCACCCTGAGTCCATCACCTGTCGGTCAGAAAATAAACATTCTGCTTTACCAGAGCTCCTGGAATCAAGCTCTCAAGTCTTTCTAAACTGTTTTTCTTTATAAAATTAACCTAAATCCTAAGTTTGAGGTCTAAGGGTCCCCCAAAATGTCAGAGACACCCAGATAGGTTTCTCAGGTATGGTGAAAGAAATTTGCAAGCTCAATTTGCCTCTAAGTTTAGGGACAAGGATTTATTAATGCAAAAGTTAGCAAAGAACCAGAAGCAGGAAGGTAAATTTAGAGGAAAAAATTAGAGAGACCAGGAGCTTCAAGTTGGTGATATACTAATTTTAAGGCTTAGAGGTGGGGTTGAAGAGTGGTCTGGTTTTGACTTGGTGCACACGTGCAGGACCCATAGTCCTCTGGGCAAAACTCCTGGGGGGACCTTCTGGAGTGCACTTTTAGGCCTGAAACATCACTAGGTCTACTGGTGGGCATTCAATTTTGTTCCACACCTGTATGAACTTTAAGAACCTCATTATCATTCTCATTAGTCTCAGAAACTCAGTTATCACTGACCGACAGGCTGTTATCTAACAGCCAGAATTATTTGTGGCCTAAGCATCGATCAGAGAGAGTAAATTGGGGCAGATTAGCCCGAGAGAAGCAATATATCATTTTTAACTACATCATTCCCAAGGCCAGGTAATCTTAGGGTTATCGGTTCTTCCACCCAAAGAGCTGCAGCAGGTCATCATTCATTTTAAAGCGGAGGAATTGAATCACAGAAAGGCCAAGGGGCTCCTTCAGAATCCCACCCTCAGCTTTTCCTGATCCCCAAATCCAGCATACTGTCTACTGTGTCATCGAGGCGCTTCTAAATCTGGGTTCTTAACCTTTTGTATGTCTGACCCCTGAGGCAATCCGTGGAATATAGATTATGGAAGTCCAGGAAAGACTATGGACCTCTTCTTAAAATAATATTTTAAATGAATATTATAAAGTACCTAAAATTACAAAGGAAAACAATTATGTATATGGAAACAGTTTTCAAAATATTAAAAAGAAGGAAAAAAACCAAATTTTTGTACTCCAGGTTAAAAACTCCTGCATTAAGCCATAAGTGGCCTGAGTTCTGCATCAAGAGGTGGTATTTCCACAGTGGGAGTTCCCAGTGTAGAAATCATTAATCCCCTTCATATCTTATATACATAAATATGAAGCGGTTCTGTCTGTCTCTGTCCCTCTTTTTCTTTCTCTCTCTCTTTCTCTCTCTATTCATTTGTCCATCCACTTATCCTGCTCTCTTTTTCTCTCTGTCTCTTTCTCTTTTTCTCTTTCTTTCTTTCTCTATCCATCTGTCCATCCACCTATCCTACAGTGTCTCTTTCTCTTTCTCTCACTCTCCATAAGTGTGTATATATGTATAATATATATACATGTATAGTTACATATATATACATATGTATGTGAATATAGATTAGATCTAGTTTCTAGGCTTTATAATCATATCTGATCAGGTCACTGGTGAGGCAGTTTACACACAAACATGTGTGGGAAGGCTGGGGTAGAAGGAAATGAACACTATGAAATTCTATGCATTGACAGATTTTTATAATGAGAGAGAGAAAAAAATAAATCATGGGCAGCAAAATCTCCACTTTTGAAAGGGGTTGCCCTTTCTGTGACAATACTCAATTTCTCCTGCCCATAGCTTATTTGTACAAATGTTTACATGCTGACTCCCCCATTAGACTGTGAGCTCCTATCCCCAGCACTTACTAAGTACATTGCCTGGCACATAGTGGGTACTTTAAAAGTGCTGACTGGCTACAACTCTAACCTATCCATAAATTTAAGGATTGGATCAAATGATCTTGAAGTTGCCTTAGATATAAATCTATCATCTTATAACAGATAGCCCAATAAAGCTAGCTGGATGATAGATAATTAGATAGCTAGATGAATAGATAGATAGATAGATGGATACAGCATTTTTAATGCAATTACTCTGTATCCATCATTATGCTTAATGGTTGGGGTACAAATAGAAGTAAATAAAACATATCCTGCTCCCAAGGAGACAAGAGGAAGATGCCACATAGGAACTATGGGGAATAGGAAGCCAAAGCTGGCCAACAGAACCCAGGGTAGTTGGAGGGGGATTCCCATTTTTGGCCTATGATGCTTCGGGGAAAAAGATGTTTCCCGGAATTCTGCTTGTTCTGCTTAAAGGGAACCCAGAGAGACAATTTAGTATAACATTGGGATTTAGAGAGGTGAGATTGATTCCTCCAGATCCCAGGCAGAGATATGTCTAATAAGTGACAAAATCCCAGAATCTCAGAGACAGAAGCTCCTCTTGTATAACCCAGATTGGGATAAGAAGCCACTCTCCAACACAGCTGACAAGTGGCCATCCAGAAGGCCTCCATTGAGGGAGGTCCCAGCCTCCAGTGGTACATTCTAATTTTATGTGACTTTAATTATTAGAAAGTCTCTTCTGATAGTCTGCAAGTAAAATTTTGAAGCTCTCCACACTCTCCCTCTTCCTTTTTCTTTTAGTCTTTTTTTTCCCATTTCATATTCCTTCCCTTCACATCTTTTTCTTTCAGTCAAACCAACCTGCTAGCTGCCCCTGGACAAAATGACAGCCAAGTTCCCACTTCCTGGCCTTTGACTGATCAGTCTCTCTTTTCCTTCACCTTGAGCTTCATCAGACTGTACATAAACCTTTCCTGACTCCCCCCCACCAAATACATAGATGCTCCATTTACATTTACTCAAAAATTTTTTCAGGTAAAGCATGAGTTCTGCAAAGGAAGGACTGCTTAGTTCTGGTCCCTGATCTTGAGCTCTGAGCGCCCAATATTAAATACCTAGTGGGCACTTACAGATAGTTGTTGCCTTGTATTATATTGAGATAGAGAAAAAACCCCAGAAAAATGGCCAGCTGTGTGGAGCCATTGGCTATCGATTATATAATGTGTGTTATAAATAATACATAGCATGTAGAATTAGCTTAATTTCCCCCCTACTGGGGCTTTTAAGTCACCTTACAGAAGTCAAGAAAAGCTTTAACTGCGTAAACAATGTGATAAAGAAATCATATGAGTGCAGGGAGGGCTCAGCTACTCCCAGAGCAGTATGTTCTGGGGCCTGGAGGAAGGAGGGATGAAGGCCATTTGGTCTTCTGCTTCAACTTCCGATCATTTTTCTGGGAAGAGAGAACAGGAACAATGTGTGTTTCCTTTTTGGGGGGAGCGCTGCTGGGAGGAGGGGATCCGATGGTGTCAGTACATCTACCCTCCCCACTGGGGTTTTTATCAGTAACATAGAATGCAATTCATTCCCTTAAGCAAAACCAGAGAGAAGCAAAAAAGGGTAATTTCAAGTAGAAACTAAGATACCTGAGACAGCACGCTGTGATGTAAGAGCATAGCACTGGCTTGGGAATCAGGGAGGCCCATGGTTTTGTAATAACAATAATTAACATTTATATAGTCCCTACTCTGTGCAAGATGCAGTAAGTACTTCATAATTATTATCTCACTTGAAGCTCACAACAATCCTGGAAGAGAAGTGCTAGCATCATCCCCATTTGACAGATGAAGAAACTGAGGCAAAAAGAGATTAAATAAATATATATGCCCAGGGTTCCATAGCTTGTAAATATCTGCGGCTGGATTTGAACTCAAGTCTTCTTGATTCCATTTGAGAGTGCTCTGTGTACTGTGGCACCACCTAGCTGCCTCTGACTCCCAATCCTCTGAGTCTCCATTCTCTCATCAGTGAAAGGGGAATATTTATGTGTACAGGAGGGGTAAAGATTAAATGAGATGAAGGAAGAAAAGGATTCTGAAAATCTTAAACTGTCATGGAAATGGGAGATACTATTGTCTTAGATCTAATGGGTCATTTCTTATTATTTTGGACATTTATTTATGTCTTTGTTCATCCAACAGACATTTATTTTGACTTGCTTTGCAAGAGAGGAAGACTATTATGGCTCTCTCAGTGTTCCAGGTAACTCGCTAAGATTTTTAAGTTGAAGAAAAGGCACAAGGTTATATTTAATTGTTGCTCTGAATTGTATGTCTGCTCTGTTCCATTGATCTACCTTTCTGTTTCTTGGGAGAGATAGCCAGTATCAGATAGTTTCGATAATTACTCCCTAATAAGATAGTTTAAGATCTGGTACTGATAAGCCTCCACAATTACATTTTTTCTGTTAGTTCCTTTAATTCTTGACTTTCCAAATGAATTTTTTAATTATTTTTTTCTAACTCAGTAAGACAATTTTTGGTAATTTAATTGGACGAAACTGAAAATATCAATTAGTTCAGGTAAAATTTTATGGTATTGGCCCTGTCTATCCATGAACAATTAATACTTCTCCAATTATGTAAATCTGATTTTATTTGTATAAAAAGGTTTGGGTTTTTAAAATTTGTTTATGTAGTTACTGGGTTTGTTTTGGCAGGTGAACTATTGGGTATTTTATGTTACCTACTGCTACTTTAAATGGTTATCTCTTATTATCTTTTCCTGCAAGATTTTGTTTGTGATATATAGGAATAGCCTTCTTCCAGAAATGATTAGAGAAAAAGAAAAATAACCCATGTGTTCTAATTTTCTTTGTAGTGACAAAGAATTAGAGATTTCAGGGATGTCCATCAATTGGGAAATAGTTGAACAAAATTGTGATGGAATACTATTGTTCTATAAGAAATAATGAACTCAATAATTTAGGAAAAAGATGGAAAGATTTGCATGAAATAATGAAGAGAGAAATGAGAAGAAACAAGAAAACAGAGAAATGAGAAGAAACAAGAAAACATTGTATACAGTAATAGCAATTATGTTCTAAGAACAACTTTGAGCAACTAAGTCATTGTGACTATTACAAATACCCAAATTAACTACAAAGGACATATGGAGGAAGATGCTATCTGTGTCCAGAAAAAGAACTGATAAATAGAATAATTTTACACATATACCTATTTGTGTCTAATGGTAGCCTTCACTAAGATGAAAGGGGGAGGGAGGGAAGGACAAAAGGGGAATAAAGGAATGATAACTTAATTATATATTTAAAAGTAATAGCAAATTTTACCAATAAATTTGTGGTTTCATGTACAATCATCTTTTTTATTGCACTGTAATAGAAATACTTGTTTTTTACATAAATTAAAAATAAAAAATTTTTTTTAGAAAGAAAAGGTACAGATTTGTATGGGTTCTTTTTACCACTGAAAACTCAAGTCCATCTCCTATTCCTGAAAAAGACAAGGACAAGTATAACTTGCAATAATGCTAGAAAGATTAGGAGGCAACAGACTGCTGACAACTCTCAATTCCAGCTGAAAGAGTTTTGGTATTTTTCAGTTGGCAATAGGGAGCCAGTGAAGCTTTTTGAGCCTAGGAATGACTTGAGAATGAGAAATACTCTATGACTCTAGAGTATGACTCTAGCATTTAAATGAAGGATGAATTGGAGGAAGGAGATGGAAGTGGCAAGATCTGGTCAGAGGCTATTTCAATAATAAAATGGTACCAATAAATTATCCTAGGGATGATGTGTAGGGAAGGCAGTGAGAATGGAGAGAAGAATGAAAAGAAAAATGAAAAGAATGAAAAGAAAAAATAATATGAGGTTGGGGTAAAAGTGACAAGATCCAGTAACGTATTGGGTAGAAGAGATGGAGGAATAAGAAGAGCTGAGATTTATCCCAAGAACACCAACGTGGGAGACTAAAGGAAGAGTGGATCCATGGGCAGAAAGAGTGAAGTCAGGAGGAGGAAGGAATCAGAGAAAGGAAAGGACCTTGGTTTGGTATTGATATCAGAGATTACCGGTCACAAACCCTTAGCTAGAAAAGGCTATCGGGGGGCACTCAGCCCAACCTGGGACCCCTCTACTTCAGCCTGGATTTAAACAAGAACCTCCACTCTATGTCCTACAAATCCCCATCCCCCTTTCATCAATAATACTGTTCAGCATTTTGACGACCACCTCAAAATCCGGGGAAGTCTATCATAGTGTAGATTAAATGACTGGATACCCTTAATTCCCTATTCTTCCAGGAGACCTTAAAACAGCTACAGACCTTCAGTGCTACAGGAGTGAAGTAGGGACCGAGGCGTCCCTAGCATATTGAACTATATTGGATCAAATCAGACTGAATTCAGGTGTTGCATGGGGGATGGAGCTGGGGAAAGCAGAATCTCATCCTTCTCAGATGGCTTGTGAGATACCGGCCCAGTCGGCTTTCTGAGCTCTCGTGTCTTCCTTTGGAAAACAAGGAGCTTCCAACTCCATGTCCGTGAGTTTCTGAGATGAATTAATTTTCTGCAATTGATTTCTCCATAAAATGTCATCTTGGGAGGAGGTGAAACTGCAACTGCTAATTGGTTACAGTTCTGAAGTGCTAAGTTAAGTGAGAGATGTCAAGTTCTTGCTCTCATAGAGCTTACATTTTAAAGAGGGAAGAGAACCCATAAAGGGGAGATATGGGAGGTGGAAACAATAATTCACTTCCGTTCACAACATGATAAAGCTGGTGTCTGGTTTTGGGCAAGATGAGGCAAAAACTCACCCATCAGAGCCTGTTGGACCAGGGCCAGAATCCAAAGCTGGGTGGAAGTAGAGATGAAGATGAAGGTCAAGAATAAACCACATGGTGAGTAGAAAGAATATTGGATTTCGGATCATGAGCACCTGGGTTCAAGTTTATACATTATGGTTATAGTTATAGAACTCTCTCTCTCTCTCTCTCTCTCTCTCTCTCTCTCTCTCTCTCTCTCTCTCTCTCTCTTTTTCTCTGTCTCTCCCTGTCTCTCTCTGTGTGTCTCTCTCTGTCTCTCTGTCTCTCTGTCTGTCTCTGTCTGTCTCTGTCTGTCTCTGTCTCTCTCTGTATGTATATATGTGTGTGTTTATATATATACACATCTATATGTATACATATAACTATAACACCTTATAGTTGTGTGACCCTGAGCAAGTCACCCAACTTCCCTGGAGTCATTCAGTAGGTAGAAGACCAGACCTGGAGTCAGGAACATTTGGCTTCAGACCCTGCCTCTACCTGCTGGCTGTGTGACTGTGGCCCTCAGTTACTTTGCCTGTAAGAAGAAGGTGTCTCTGAGTCTGAGGTGCCTCAGACTCTTCTCTTTCCCATCAGTGTCTGGCACAGAGCAGAGCACTTGGATTATTGGTGGGCAGGGGACTAACCTGTGCAGCCACAAACCATGAATTCAGAGGCAAGCGCATCCCTGATACGGAGAAGCCATGGGAGAGTGGGAGGGGGTCATGGGAGGACCGTTTGCTGGGCCGTTTGCAGGCCTGGGTGGTTGTCATTGTACCACGCAGCGAGATAATGTATAAAGAGGTCACACAACAAGAACGTGTGTAAGTCCCCGACCAAGCTCGGTTTTTATCCGCTCCGTTGCATGAGTGCGGTGGTTGCGGGAGGTATGGAGCGGGCAGCCACGCAGAGGATGGAGCGGGGCCCAGGGTCAGAAGAACCAAGTTCGAATTCGCCCGCAGACACTTCTGGCTGCCTCAGTTTCTCATCTGCGAAGCGAGCTAGAGAAGGAAGGGCGCCTGCCCAGTGTCTCTGAGAGAGGGTCGCGCTTGGACATCACTAAATAAGGACACTAAGAGAACTGTGTGTGCACGTGCAGAGAATAAGCACGCTCGGGTCATAGAAGAGTGGGCCCTTTGTCAAGCTTCTCTTAAACACACACACGTGTGTATATATGTATAGATATAGACTATATAACGTGGATTTTTGTGAGCAACTTTCTAAGGACGAGCCTTTCTGCTGCCCAGGGAGATGCTGGCCGGCTCCGGCCACAGAATCAGACCCGGACTCTGCCCCTCACCAGCCATCAATGGGTGCAGAGCCTGCGGTGGGTCAGCCCTGACCCCTGCCCTGCAGCCGATGGAGGCCGACGCCCCCCCCCCCTCCACCGGTGGCTTTCACCTGCCAGGGCTCTCCTTTACCTGCCACGAAAGGGGACGTGTGCAGGGCGGGCGTGTCCTTTCTCCGAGGCTTTTTCGGCTCCAGGTCCCCGCTATGAAGCGCCGGGCTCAGTTTGCTCTTGGGTGGGTTCTCGTTGATGTCGCATCTCTGTGTCAGATGCTCAGAAAGGACACCTGCAGGTGGGGCAGAAGAGGAGATGGGTCAGACCCGGACTTCGTTCCCACAAACACACAGACATGTTCAGAGTCTGGTCCCGATGAGCTCGCTCAGCTACTTCCCCCCCACACACATGTGCTCATGCACTCTCAGCAAACCCTCGGAGTCAGAGAATACGAGCAGAGCTACAGACTAGGGAAAAACAGCTCAGGCCGTCTTCACTTGGGGGGTTTGATATAATTTTAATTTCAATAGTATTGATTTCAATTCCAATATTTCAATAGAATTGTTTTCCTTTATAATGTTATCCATTTAGTTTATGAACTTAAAACATTATTTTAAGAAAAGTTTGCAAATTACTGCAAAAGGGATCCTTAAACACACCAAAGACAACCCTTTTTTCTGTCTTTTCTTTCTCTGTCTCTCTCTTCTCTTTCTGTCTCTGTCTGTGTCTCTTCTTCTTTTTGCTCTGATTTTGCCCAACACTTTCATGCTGTGTGTGAGGAAATGGAAGTTAAGTAACTAGTTCAAGGTCACACCTCTGACCTCAAATCGGCTTCTGGACTTGAGTCAAGAAAAACTAGATTTGAATCTTGCCTCTTATTTTCTGGGCTAATCAATTAACCTTTCATTTCCTCATGTGTAAAATGATGGGGCAGGGGACTGACCTTTAAAGTCCCCTTTGGTTCCAAATCCAGAATCTGCACAAGTCCTAGAGCTTCACCCCAGCCTTTTCCCTCTATTCCTGTCCCAGAAGCCCCTCTGGCTCCCAAAGTCTGAGCCACGATGTAATAAAGCTGCCTTTTTCTATGCTTCCTTTCCTTTTTCCCAATCCCCACTTAGTGCCCACACCCGTCAGAGCTGAAAACCTAAGATTGTTTTTCCACAGCATCAAGTTGGCTCCATTTCACGGTGTCGAATCACCTGTCATAAAAGGAGGAATGTGTATTGCAGGTGCGTCTTTTCTCCTTGGCTTTTTTTGCTCCAAGTCAGGGTTTGGGGCTCCCTGAATTGTTTTTCCCTTCCTGGGCTTCTTTTTAATTTCACAACTCATAATGAACTGCTCCGAAATGTCATCTGCATTTGACAAAGGAAGGAAAAATCGGAATATTGTAAAACCCTGTTCACAAAGTGAAAATTGGCAACGTGGGACAGAAAATCACTTTTAGATTGCTTTTGGGGGGTTTGGGGGGGAGGGAAAAGGAAGGATATAAAAATCTATTATTGGAAGATGCAATTGAAGCTGTAATTAACTGCATGATGAAAGAATGGTTTCCAGTATTTATGGTCGCTTTCTGCCTCTTTATCTGGTTGTTATTCCTGCCTTCTCTTGAAGCAACCCTCAGGGCTCTCATTTGGCATCTTCTTTGCTATAAAAATCTACTCAGAAGGAAACACAGATGAGCAGGACAGCTTTGAAAGTAACAAGGTGAATTTGTCATAGACTTTTAAAAAGCATTAGAGATTCATGTATTCATATGCAATCACCTTTTTTGTTGTTATTGTACCGTGGATATAGAAAATATATTTCTTTTTGCATTTCTTAAGTGAAGAATTTAAAGCCCATAAAAGGCCTAATACATAAAATTACCTTATGTAATCTATAAGGCAAATGCATCAAGTATAAATTTCTTTCTAATTCATCACACTAAACACTGAATCCTGTTTCTTAGGCTATCCAGGTCAAAATTCATACTTTACAGGTGTAGAAACCGAGGCCCAGAGAATTAAAGTAACTCGCTCAATTTCCCAGAATTAGTTTAACAAAGAATTTATTGGGCACTTATGTGCCAAGCACTGTGCGTGGGTAGTAAGTGTCAAGGGGAGGATTTGAACCTAGGGCCTTTGATCCCAGATCCACTTTGTGCTTGGACCATTCAACTAGCCTCCTAATTATTTGTTTATTATATGTGAGGTTTCCTCATGAGTGTACCTTTAGTACAAATGGAATGATAGCTCACTTGAGTTTTGCAGAGTTTCCTAGAGGCAAATCTGATTATCTCAGGTAGTTCTCAAGCAATTATCCATATCTCCATATTCATTCTAGTTCACAATTCATAGACAGTTGATATTAGGGAGTTTCCCAGAGTCTAACTCTCTTTAAAAATACATTAAAACAAGGTTTGCTCTACTAGATAGAGCCCCCAGGGAATCATACAACCAACACAAAAGGGATGGAACCTCCATAACTATAAATGGAGTCCCAATTAGTGCCAGCACTAACTGGCCCCCAATGGATGCTCACAAGTTTTTAACCTGGCCCAACTGAAGAGGACCTTAACAATGACAAGCAACCACAGTTTGCGTGGAGTTGTATTTTTGTCTTGATATTTCATAAATGAGATGTTGATAGGGGCAATACTTCTTCCACTGATACAGATTGTGGTCTTCTGAGTCCCAATGAATGGTTTTGTGACCTGTTTTGGGATCTAATGATAGAAGGGATAGGAGCAAAAAAATCGGTACAGGAATGGGATCGTGATTTCAGTGATAGAATGAACTCCAGGATGAGGAAACTATGGTTACTCATTTTTGCTGATACGTGGTATTTTGGGAGTTGCCTAGCCCACCAAAAGTTTAAATAATTTCCTCAATGTCAGTGCTTGATACAAAATAAATGCTTGATAAAAGCCAATTGATTGACTTTCAGAGGTGGGATTTAAACAAAGGTTTTCCTGATTCTGAGAAGGGTTCTATTTTTGTTACACTCTACCGCCTCGGTAAAATCAAAACAAAACTATGTCGTAATCAATATATAATAGGGGTGGGAAGAGAATTGAGGCAAAGAGTTCAAGGAAATTTGAGGAAGGATTGATGGTGTTTATCTCTACACAGAAGCTTGGATCTGAACTGGATCTGCCAGAATATGCAGGATTTCATCAGGCAAAGGGGGAGGACATTCCAGGCACATAAAATAGCCAGAACAAAGAGATGGACAAAAAGGAGAGCAAGGTGAAATCGGGGGAGGGATGAGAAGGCCAGTATGGCTCTAAAATAAAGTGAACAACAGGATGAACTGTGAAATAAGGGGTAGCATGGCCTAGAGACAGAATGTGGGCAAGCTTGAATGCTGAAATAAGGAGTTTGGATTTTATCTCCCAAGCATTAGGGAGCCATTGAAAATTATTGAACAACAGAGGGTGATAGTCAGACAAATGCATTAGGAAAAATGATTTTGCAGAGATGTATAGAATTGATTTGGGGGGGCAATGATAAGAGCATTTGTCAATTGCTTTCAGAAAAGCAAATGATGAAGTCTCTCATGATACTGTTGTGGACAAGATGGAGAAATGTGGACCAGACAACAATATAATTAGATAGCTTTGGAATTGGTTGAATGACCTAACCCAAAGTGTAGTTATTAATGGAGTGATGTCAACTTTGGCCAGTGGGGACTTGGAGGAAGAATGGAGGGAAAAGATCTATAGAGAAGTGCCCCAGGGATACATCCTTAGCCTTGGGCTGTTCAACATTTTCATCAATGACTTGGATGAGGTCATAAACATCATGTGTGTCAAGTCTGCAGACGGCACGAAGCTGGGAAGGACAGTTAGATGGGGACCTTTTTGTACTCCAGCTAATTGGGAAGGACACATTGCAAGCTAATCAGGATCCAAGAAGATCTTGACAGGCAAGAGCAATGGGCAGGATCCTGAATATAAATTATCATGCAAATAAATATCATAAGGATAATGGCCGAAAGGATGGTGGGATTGGTGGTCAAAAGGTCACCACAGAGAGCCTGATAGAATTTGGGAGATGGAAGCCAGATTGCAAGTTACTAAAGGGGGGGGGGGGTTGAGGACATGGAGACCTCAAGTCGAGACTTGTAATGAAAGGGAGGACTGAGGGAAGACTGATACAGCTTGACAGTATGGTGAAATCGATAGATGACTTTTCTTTCTTTTCTTTTCTCTTCTTTTTGTTTTTCTTTCTTTTCTTTTAGGATATTCTAGATCTGAAGATATATATATAGGCAGACAAGGAGTCAGGAGAGAAAGAAAAATTAGAGAATGGATAATTAAACAAATGGTTGGTGAATGTGTAGAAAGAGAAATAGAGATTATGGAGCTCCAGCATGGAGGGCTTAATCAAGAGTAAGATATGACAGGCTAAAAAAAATTACTTTTTTCTGCTACATAGATTTCTCCCAAACCTTTGATAAAGAGTCTCTTGTTATTTTGGGGGAAATGATAAAGAGACATGGATTAAGAAATGGTCCGATGGCCATACTCAAAAATTTGTCATGAATGCTTCCACATCAATGTCAAGACAACAATCATTTATGATTATTAATTATATATATAATAATTATATATTAATTATATATGCCAGGAACTATGATAGTGCTACAGATACAAAGAAAGAAAAAAAAGCTCCTTACTAGGCATTCACAAATTAATAGAGGTTTCTAGTAGACCCCCCCAAGGATCTGTGATCCACTCCACTATTAGCATCTTTATCTTGGATAACAAAAAAATGTAGATAACTTGTTCCTCCCATTTGCAAATGGTCCAAAGCTGAAAGGTTTATCTAGTCATCTAAGTGATAGAGTCAGAGTACAAAGGGATCATCATAGGCTAGAAAAGCAGTTCTCATAGTTTAGTTTGGGGACTACTGAGACTTGCAAAGGGCTCCATGACTTCCATATGATTTTCACAATAATACTAAGATGTTTTAATTTCTAATATAGTAAATCTAGTTAGTTATCACCCTCATAAACAGCCTTTCTTTGGGGAAGGTCTTCAATAATTTTTGAGTGTAAAGGGTCTTGAGACCAAAAGGTTTGAGAACCATTAGGCAAGAGATCTGGGGAGAAATGGAAAATGATTAGAGATAAATAAAAAGCCTTATACTTGGGTATTTAAAAAAACAACTAACTCCATGGATCCAAGATGGAGGCAGCGTGATTATTTTGGGAAAAAATCCGAAGGCTTAAGTGGACTACACAGTTCCCTCTGAGCCAGCAGTGAGATGCAGCCCCCAAAAGTGGCTGCTTTAGGAGGGGAGGAGGAGAGGAGCTTTCAGATATGGTCCTGTCGTAGTACTCAGCCCCAATCAGACTTCATGTGGAGGATTGTGTCAGTGCTGCTACTGCAGCTTCCAGAGAGCACGAGAACTGGCTTCAAGTCTTTGAAGACTGGATATGTGAAGGAGAGATTGTTTGGTGTGATTTCAGATAATTGGGAGCCCTGGGTAGAAGATGCAGTAAAAGAAGGAAAAAGAGAGAGAGACAGAGACAGAGAGAAAGAAGCAGAGATACAGAGAGAAAAAGGAAGAGAGACAGAGAGACAAAGACAAAGAGAGGCACAGAGATAGACAGAAACAGAAAGACACACACAGACAGAAAGGGAGAGACAGACAGAAGCAGACAGAAAGAGAAACAAAGATAGAAAAAAGAGAGAGAAAAAGAAAGGAGACAGAGACAGAGAGAGACACATAGAAAGAAAGAGACAACAAGAAGGAAGAAGGATAGAGAGAAGGAAACACACAGACAAACTCTTGATATCAGAAACAGAAACAAAAAGTCCTAACTACAGCAGTATCCCCAAGCAGAGTGGGTTTTCTGGGGATGTTCCGGGCTCCCTATCACCAAAGGCCTCGGATTTGGGAATGCCCTCATAGAAATTCCTCCTGGGATTTGGTTGCACTAGCGGGCTCCTGCGCTCCCTCACACTTTCAGCTTTTGGGATTCTGGAATTATTAGAAAAGTCAACCGTGTGTCTGGTGAATAATGCTCCAAGACAGCGGTTTTCGCCAGTGGTCTCAGATGAACGAGGACTACGACCCCATCAGTGGCTCCTCCCGGAGAACACCGACCCCTGTGACCCCCATCCATGGACTCTCTCACCTCCATGATGTTTTTCCCAGAGCCCGGATTTTGCTTCAATTTTGACTTTTACTTAAATTGCGCCTTTTGTGGTTTCCAATTTTGGAGAAATCTCTGAACATAAACTATCTTGATGGTAAATGGGGAGGGGGCAGAGGCACGTAATAACCAAAGAGGAGCATAAACAAGGACTATGAATATGCAAAAGGCACATCGATCAAAAGTGGGAGCATCTCATTTTTAGAAATGGGTAGAGGCAGAGATGCTTCTGGTATTTTCATTACAAAGGTTATGCAAAAAGTCAGTTCTGGAAAGGAAACAGATTGACAATAAAGCTGAAAAAAACTGCTTAAAATTCTGTCTTGATAGGCAAAAAGAGATATTTGAAATATTTTATTGAAACCGCACATGGGGTGCATGCATACAAGTAAATACTGGAAGCGGGCTATAATGCCACATTCGGTTTATTGCTTTACAAATGCTGAGACCGTGACTCTTTTCTGATCAGGGAGGAGAACAATGCTTCCTTCTTCTTTTTTTGCCTCTAATTAATTTCCCTCTAGAGCTTCAGCTAATATTTACATGCTGAGCCCAGCAGGAGCAAATACTTTTTGTCTGTCCATCTGGCGATGGCTCCGTCACCAGAAGGCGCAGTCTATCAGGTTTCACGGGGTCTCACTTCTCCTCCATTGAAAGCTGCCAATGGGCAGCATTTATTGCCGGAGAAGGGTCTCCCGATTCCCACGGTGGCCCTTGACATCAGCCCCATGACATTTACCCAAGTGGTTGCTGCGTGTGTCTCGCTTGTCCAGTCTCTCCTCCGGGAGCTTGCGCGACTGGATCCGCTCGGTGGACATCATCGAAAAGGGGCTTAGCTGCAGAGGAGTGAGAAGCAGACTCATTCCCTCATTAAATCATCCCCTCAACAGACATTTAGTAAGCAACTGATATATCCGTTTCCTCACCCTTACCCAGAGTCCTCTCTGATAAGGAATTTATAGGTCTGGATTTGGCCATCCTTTGCTCTCCAAAAATTGCAGCACATTATGCTACATGGTAGGAGAGGCAAAAAAGGAAATAACATGGAAGAACGGGGGCCTTTGAGTCTTACCCCCCTTGTTGGAGAATTGAGACCAAAGATCATGCAGGGGAATGGAATAATAAGGAATATTTATATAGCACCATAAGATTCAAAAAGCTAGTTTTCCACGTATCATCTCATTTGATCTTCACATTCATCAGAACTTGAATTTGATTCCAAATCCTAGACTCAGTCCATTTATCTCATTGCCTTCCCACAATGATCCCTGAAGTTCCTCACATTTACTGTCACAACTAAGGCACAGTAAGTCTCTAAACTCTATCTTCAAGTCTCATGTTTTTATAGTCTGAAAGTGTTTCTCTCTCTCTCTCTCTGTCTCTTTTTCTGTGTCCCTCTGTTTCTGTTTCTCTTTCTCTGTCTCTCTGTCTTTCTCTCTCTCTCTCACTATATGTGTGTGTGTATGTGTGTGTTTGTGTGTGTTGTATGAAGGGGATGATCAGAATTTCAAGAGGCTAATATTCCTGTAAAGCCTTAACCCCAGCACTTCCCCAGAACACAGTGGGCACTTACAGATCCTTGTTGGGTAAGAGAGTGCCCTGCAGAATCGGCCTTTTTAGTTTAATGGCCTTTCTTAGTGGAAGGTCATTTGTAGGGAATGGGAAAAGTGCCATCTTTATTTGGAGCCATTTCAATCTTGTTTCTGGCTCTTGTTAGATACGCAACTATAGGGAATCTACTTAATAAGAACAGTAATGGTGATGATGGTGTTAGCTAACAGTTCTATAGCACCTACTATGTGCCAGAAACTGTGCTAAGCACGTAATAATTGTGATTTCTTTTGACCCTTCCAACTTTGTATCTTTTAGTCTCAATGTCCACGTGAACAAAATGGGGACAACACCCATAGAACCTGTCTGTGTGTACTGATCAATGGCTAATAGCCACTTCTCAAAAAAAGGTGTGTTCCTGACATACTTTAAAGCTATATTGACATGAGCATTTTCTCCATCACTTACTTGACTCTAGACAACCAACAAAATAATTGCTCGTATCCTGATTGGTGCCTTTGCTAATCTCACCCCCTCCCCGCCCCCAGCATTTAACCATCAAGGGCACTCTGAGTTTGTTCATGTTTATGCTTAGACCTGCCCCAGGGTCCCACCCCGTCAGGTCCAGTGAGACCATGTATGTGAAGAGCATTGCAAAGGCAGGTCATCTCGTGTTATTCCTGTCATTCAGAGGTTGAAACAAGGTCATAGGCAATTCAAGGACTGCATTTTGGGGGGCCAGAAAGGTCCCACCTTAAACTGGAATTTTTACTTTCTTTTCTTTAGCATCCATGGTCAAAGAGAAGAAGGGCTACTACATCTTGGGTCAGAAAACAGTTTAAAGTTTCATTCCATCCATTTAAAACCAAAAAGCATCCTTTTTTCACGTCTCAATAGAGGCTTCCCTCCTCTACCCTCTGAGCCATCTCTTATAACAAAGATTAAAAAAAGAAATAGAAAAAAATAAAGCTACAAAACCAAAACTCTCCACCCAACAAACCAAACAACTGGTCAACCTGCATCTGATGGCGTTTGCCATCAGAAAAATATTAAAATTAGCTAATGTTTGTAAAGTACTTACTACATGTCAAGAACTTGGCAATGATGTCAGCTTTCTAGATATTGGGATGTAACCTCCTAGCTGGGTTTTCCTGACCCCCACCACACTCCAAGCTCTTAGCCTGTATACTTAGAGAGGAAGGCTGGGGGATGTTCATGACATCTGAATTCTCCACTCTGATGGAGAACTGTGGGAAGGCTGACACGGAATCTGGCCAGATTTGGCCTCTGTTACTTTCCCAGGCTTGACTTTAGTGGGCATTACTGCTGCAAACTCAGTTGGACAGGAAGGATGAAGGATGAAGGAGACCCGTCCTCCCCACGGCATCATGATATTGGGTGAGAGGACCACAGACTTGGCGGTCCCACCAAGCTGGAGGTACAAGGACGGAGCCGTCCTTCAGGGCCAGCCTACCCAAAGCCAGAGAGCTGTACCCACAAGGGTGGGATGAGGAGGATTTTTTTCGCCCAGCCACATCACAGAGAGGTTCTGCTCTGCTTGGCTAGAGAAAGGACACACCCTGTGAGAACCCAAGTTGTCGAAGAGCAGTTTTTGGAAATCAGGTGACCCCAGGGCTCTGAGGTCCACTGAGGACCACAGCCTGTCCTAAGTTTCCTCAGCAATCCAGATGGACTCCAGGCAGCCTGAAGAGGTCCACTCCAGCCCTTGGAAAAGCCGAGTAACCCCCTGAGATGAGAGGGCTATGAGATCATTGCAGAACAGATGGGATCATTAACTGTTCCCCCCCACCCAGAATCTGACAGTTACTCCAACCCACCAGCCCCAGTTACTCCAACAGATTTCACTTCAGGCCACCACTTTCTGTTAATACAGTTTCTCCTGACTCAGGGATCTGAATGACAGCCACTGCTGGAACCCAAGGATGGGCTGCCCAACTGGGGAATCAAGGAAGCAGTAGCATCTTAAAAAGTGATCATTGGGGGATCGGTGGTAGGACAAGAAGAATGACGAGAGCATCATGGTAGTCACGCAGTCCCAGTTTTTACATTTAATACTTGTGTAGTGATAAAATTAAATCACTTTACCCTGATGTACCTCAGTTTCTTCAACTATGAAGTATGTGAGTTAGAATAGATGGTCTCTGAGATCCCTTTGAGCGCTAACTCTATGATCTTGAAAACAAATCCCTTAATCTCTCTGGGCCTCAGTTTCCCCATCTATAAACGAGGGAGCTGGACTAGATGGTTTCTGAAATCCTCTTTAACTCTGAATCTATGAATCATACTTTGGGCTAATGGTTCAGAGCAGAAACTGCCAGAACCCTCTTTCTTTCAGTCAATGACAAAACCAAAGTAAAGCAAATTTCCTCTAGTAGGTATGTGTTTATCCTTCTTTCTGCCTAGCAGTGAAATGAAATAATCTGGAATTATCACCCATCGTGCACTATGCTGTGCCACTGAAAGTGGATAAAAATTCAAGCTCTAATTTAAAGCCCAATTCTAACGTGTCAAGTAAATGAATGATTAGAAACAGAGCAGTTTTGGAAGAGTTGATTAAGCTTTCCCAGTTTTCATCTCCTTCAATAATAGATCCACAAAGCCTCTGAGCCAATCCAATAAGCTGTTATCAAGTTGTTTATGTGAGAGGCAACATGTTATAGTGGATAGAGAGCTGTCCACAGAATCAGAAGACCTGGACTGAAATTCTCCCTCAGATACTTAATTAGCTTTGTGACTCTGTCCAAGTCACTTAATCTTTCTGTGCCTCAATTTTCTCATCTGTAAAATTATTTCAGGGAGTCATGGAAAGGATCAGCTTGACAGATAACATACACAGTATTTTGCAAAGCTTAAAAATGCCATAGAAATACTAATTATATATATTATATTTAACCTATACTTTAACATATTTAACATGTATTGGTCAACCTGCCATCTGGGGGAAGGGAAGGGCGAAGGAGGGAAAAAGTTGGAACAAAAGAATTTGCAATTGTCGATGCTGAAAAATTACCCATGCATATATCTTGTAAATAAAAAGCTATAATAATAAAAAATTCCTTAAAAATAAAAAAATCACTTTAAAAAAAAGAAATACTAGTTATAATTTTCGTCATTCTTTATGGAGCATCATCTAACCGTGTTCGTATAGGATTTGATTGTTCCGCAATAGATCAACTCCCAGATATTTGATGCATTTTGTTGTTGTTTGGAATGGATCAATCTTTTTTTTTAAATTTCCTCCTGCATTGTGTTATTGCTACATACAGCAATGCTGTTGAATTTGATGGGTTTACTTTATAGTAAGCCCCCTTTTTATAGAAATACTTACTGTTTTATAGAAATAACATAATTCAATATTTCAGAATTCAATATTTATTATTAAATGTGATAGAAATAAAATTTGCTAGTTGACAATTATGTGACCAGATGTATAGCATCAATATAGTTTCCTGGATTGTATTTTCTAGTTCAGTATGTGTTAACCCACTGTCTCATGCTTCTGGCCCAAGCAGACTCCAACCAGTTTATAAAAATCCCAACACATAGATATTAATCTCCTAATCAGAGTAATATTTGCACTCATTTTAAGTCTCTTCCTTACACAAAGGAAGTTTAAGGCTGTTTAAAGCCTACTGTGAAACTGAAAGCTTGATGGATGTTCTTAGGATCTCTAAAGAGCAGGCAAGGTTATAGCAGGGAAATTACAGCTCTCAGATTTCTTCCAGGACAGTAGGAGAGCAATCTATGGACAAAGACTTAGTTTGAGCAACAGATCTGTGCAGAATCTGACAATGCTCAATTGTTGACTTTTTACAAAAATAAAGGGTACGTGACCTTGTTTCACCAAGAAATTGCTTAGTTCCAATGGATTTTTTTTGATAGAATCTCCTTTCTAACTGACAAACACAATTTGATGGAATGAGACTCATTCTTTCTTTATTAAAAGGAAAACAGTTTTCTGTATATATTACAGATTATCTATCTATCTATCTATCTATCTCTCTGCCTTAGGTAACCAGGTGGGGTTTAGTAGCCAAATTATTGGACTTTGAGTCACAGAAATCTAATTTTGGATGCTGATTCAGGCACTAATTAGCCATGTAAAAGCCCAGGTAAGTTAATTCATCTCACTAAATCTCAATTTCCTCATTTATAAAATGAGGACAATTATTATACCTTCTTTACAAAATTGCTATGAGAATCAAATGAGATAATTTGTGTAAAATATTTTCCAACTTTAAGGAGCTAGATATATTATTATTTTTCCTACATTTTCTCAAAATGTCATTATTGTGAACAACTGCACATATTTTGAAATTAATTGACAGGAGATATGGATGTCATCTATTCAGAAGGAAAAATGACTCCTAATAAATAATAATAACAAACAATGCAATTAGTATTATAAACATTAATATAATTATAATAGAAATAATGCATTTCTATTTAATTATACTTAATTTTAATGATTATATATTTAACATAATATATAAGTAACAAACATATATGATATATTATACATATTATAATGATATTTATTGTATAATATACTATAACATGTAAAATATTATAATACAATATTAATATAATTAATACAAATGTTACGCTAATAAAAGTGACATCATTCCTTCTGAATAGCTGAATATATCTTCACTTCTGACCCATCATCTTTCAAATGGGTAAGACACAAAGGAGACATTTTAAGAGAATGTGGCTGGGACTGAGATTAAGAAAAAAGACTGAAAAAAATTGAGAGATTTAAAACAAGCAGGGGACTTTTTGGAGCTGAAATGGTCCCTAACAAACCAAAATCTTCCAGAGTTTCATGGAGTCGCAGATGTGGAGATGGAAGCCTCCTCAGAGTCATAGATTGCAAGATGATCTTGAGAGATAACGGAACTTGTACAAGGGGTCACGGATAATGATTGGCAGACAACTGTCCTAACTCAGAGAGCTCAGAGAACTACTGACTCCTTGTTTTACATGGAAAAGCTGAAGCCTGCCCGGTACCACACAGGGAGCAAATGGAAGAATAATCACACCCTCCAAACCTAGTGTTCTATCCAGTGGGCCATGTGGTTCTAAAAGGCCCCTTCCTGGGGCTGTTCTGCATGGGATTACTGTCCGGGCATGGGCCCACTTAGCTAAAGTGGATGGAAAAGAAAAAGAATCAGATATGGAATACAGAGAGAAATGGGTCCTTGGAAATTTTTTGGGAAATTTCTAGCATTGTGATTATGGACATATCATTTAAACTTTGTGAGTTCTAGTTTCCCAATCTATAAAATAGGGAAGGTATTTTCTCTATGCCACTTTTACTGTACCTTGAGATATCGTGAGGATCCCAAAAGCTAATCTAGATAAAGTTCCTAGTGAACTCTGAAGGGCTACATAGAAATACCCTTACCAAGTCTGACTCTTGAGGTCTCTCTCCACTAGGAGATTCTGTGACTGACAATTACAATAATATCACTAGTTGAACATTATTTTCTCATTGATATTAGTCTTTTGCTTTCTTCCGAGGCATTTTAAACAAGGAATTACGCACTAATTGAAAAAGGATATTTCTCCTAAATTTCATATTGTCTACGAATATAGACATTGGGTTGCATTAAATGCAACCCAATTCAATCCCAAATGACCCGACGTAATTTAATCTGCATAATAGAATCCAAAATCCACCGATTGTACGCTCACCATGTTCCAGGCACTAGGATGAGTGCCATCATGACAAAGACAAAAACTAGTCAGTTCTCACACCAAAGGGATATCTGTGGGCTAAGGGGCTTATGTGTAACTAAGCTATCAGGATAGAGGATGACAGATAGAAGGCTGAAATGGACCCGAGAGGTCAGTGAGTCCCAGCCAAACTGAGGCACAGAGGAGTGGACTACAAAGTCTCCCAATCAGGAAGTGACAGAGGTCAACCTAAAACCAGCGGCTCCAAATACAGCTCTCTATTTATTGTGCCACGCTGGAAATGGCCACCAATGGAACTTCTATTTCAAAAAGAAGTTTGTTCATTTTGTAGCTTTAAACTTCACGGTTTACCTGGAACAAGCTCCCCAGTGGTAAGAAATGAGATACTTTGGTTTCTAATGAGCACATAAATAATCATTCATTTTCTCTGGCTAGTAAACTGGTTAGAAAAGCTCTTCTATACTTTGGACACTCTGTCCCATCAATAGTCACGTCTGTCCCCCTCTGCTTCCCTTTAGGATGACATATCACATGAACAAACAAGCAAATAAATTAAAAAAACAACTTTTAAGACAGAAAGTTTTCAGCCTGGATCAGCCTCTTGTCACACCCCTAGCCTGCCATCCCTCCCAAGGACATATTTGGGCTGCCACCAGCTCTAAATATTCCTCGTAAGCAGAACCAGCGTGACTCAAGTAAATAATGTTTTTCTCCACTATGAAAGTTGCTGAATGAAAAATTACTGGTACTTACCAAGCAATCCTGGGACTGGGTGGAGAGGCAGAGGGAGGGAGACAGAGCTCACTCAGTCAGGTCCCTCTCTGGATGCTGTGGCCACCCTGGGCTCCTGCTGCCTTATCTAGGGAGCAGCCCCAGCTGTTGCCATGGGGATACTAGGTTTCAGGAGCAATCTGGTGAGGGGCTGAGGGACCAGGAAGGGGAAGAAGAAACTGACCTTAACCCTGCTCACACACTAGCTGTTTACTATGGTTTGGGGGCTGCCCTTCTAGTGACGAGGGGGTGGAGACAGAATAAAATTACAAAGAGAAAAGATCTCTTTTCCTGAGCCCCATGGGGAAGATATTCTTCAAACCCATCAACAAAACTCAGGGAGAAGTCCTATTAAAACCCTTTTTGAATCTGCCTCCAGTATAGCTTTTCTAAGAACTGAAGGGGTTGAAAAGAGATGAGGATGTTATCTATTCAGAAGGAATGATGATACTTTATAAAATAATAACAACTGTAAGAAAATTAATAACACATCCATTAACAAAATTAATTTAATTATAATATATAAACATAATATACCTAAATTATATTTTAGTGTAACATGAATAATATAATATATTTAAATGTTCATATAAATATTATTTTAATAATTTGCCATAATTCCATCATAGGCTGACAATTCACTCCCCCTTCCAAATACACACACACACACACAGATACACACAGAGTCTGTGTCCAAACCAAAATGTTCTGCTTGCCATTTCTAATACATTCCTCCCCATGCTTTTGCAAAAGTTTTCTTCTACACCTGGAATATCTCCTTCATCACCCACTTCTTGGAACCCCCAAAACTAATATTCTTCCTATATAATTATATTTATAAGTAATACATACAATGCAAATGGAGGTTAATTATGAGAGAAGAAACTTGTACCTGGAAAGGATTGGGAAGGATGTCCAAAAGAAGGTGGGATTTGAATGAATAGCAACTCATTCAAGAAACCTCTTGTAATTTTCAATTGCTGAGGTCTTCTCCCCATCTGGAAATTATCCTGCAGGTATTTTTATTGATTCATTTGTATACCTACGGGTGGTTTCTCTACAGTGGAAAGCAAGCTCCATGATGACAGGACTATTTCCTTTTTGTCTTTGAAACCCTAAAGCCTAGCATAGTGCACAAAGCTTGTTGCACATTCTAAATTTAAGTTTGCACATTAATTTTAACATAATCTTAATTTCCAAATATATTTTCCCCTTGTTTTCCCCTACTTATACTGCCATGCCTTGTACCAAGAAACAAAGAGAGGGGGAGAGACACACACAGAGAGACAGAGACAGAGAGAGACAAAGAGAGAGACACAGAGAGACAGAGAAAGAGAGAGAAAGACAGAGAGAGAGAGAGAGAGAGAGAGAGAGAGAGAGAGAGAGAGAGAGAGAGAGAGGGAGGGAGGGAGGGAGGGAGGGAGGAGGGGGAAGCAATTCAGTAAATGAATTAACATTTGAACTGTATATATGAGGCTATCTGCAATACTTCCCACCCATGATCTCCAGCTCTGCCAAGATGGGCAGATGTATTTTTCATTTCTTCTTCATTTGCTAACTCCATGTTCATTTTTGAAGATGCACACCCCCCCCAGCACTGAAAAGGGTAATGGTTTCAAAGAGGGAAGGACACAAATCTTATATTTCCTCCGTGGAGGGGAGGTCTTTCCTCTTCTGATCCTGGTCTTGCCATTGTTTTCTAGCAGAAGACTTTCCATTGCTTTGCAGTAAAAGCAAACAGATAAAAAAAAGATGATCTCAATGGCAGATGGTGATGTACAAGCATACCTTGGAGAGTTCCAGAGAAGGGCTCAGCACACTGACAGAACTCTGGCTCCTTTGCTCATGTTAAGGAGCTGTGAAAGCTGCCACACCAGTGATGTGATGGTGCTTGGGAAATTTTCTCATGCTATATGGATCAATTAGCTTTTTGCTTCGGTTCTGGTTACAATGCATTTACCATTGGCTTTTAAAAGAATTATGTTTGGACGTTCATCATTAGTTGGTGCAGTAGATAGAATGCCAGTCTTGAGGTCAAATCCAGCTGCAGAAATTTACTAACTGTGTGGCCTGGGCAAGTCACTTAACCTTTGTGTGCCTCAGTTTCCTCATCTGTAAAAGAAACCAGAAAAGGAAATGGCAAAGCAATCTAGTATTTTTGCCCAGAAACCCTCAAAAAAATCACCAAGAGTTGGACTTGACTGAAAACAACTAAATAACAATAAGAATAGTGCAAATTTATGGATAGTTTATTTCATTCAACCAAGGACATATCAAGCATCAAAGAGATATTTCCTAAAACTCATCTGGCCAGGAGCTTCTTTAAGGACAAGTCTCAAATCTTGGCTTTATGTTGCTCTCTCATTGCTCAAAGTCCCAAGTCAATCCATCAGTCAACAAATCTTTATGTATATATAAAAATATTTTAATTCAATAAACATTGTATTTTAGACACTGTGTTAAGTATGGGTATACAAATAAGAAAAAGATAGTTAATCTCTGCCCTCAAGGAGTTTAGAAATAAAAATAAATCCATAGGAGCTGTTTGGGTAACCAAGTAAAATAATATAAAAGAAAAGAAATTCTAGGACAAAGGTCTTGAGAAACATTCAAGAGTAGTGAGCGCTACGTGGGTGAAGAACTAGCTAATGAGCTGATGGAGCGGTTGGGCAGATAGAAGGAGAACCAAGAGACAGCAATGCCATGAAAATTGATAGGAGAGAGTATAGAAAAGTATGGTAAGAATGTCAAATGATTCTGAGATGTCAAATTGGAACCTATCTGAGAAAAAATAATTTGATTGGACAATGGTCATTGATAACTTCAAAGAGATCAATATCATGATGAGTTTCAAAGTGAAAGAGAAGACAGGAATCAGAAGCACTGATTGTAGATGGACTTTTCAAGGGTTTTAACCATGAAAGGGAGGAGAGACATTGGATGGTGGTTAGTGGGGTAGGTCAGATCATGTAAGGATCCATTTTAAGGATGGAGGAAACTTGTTTGTAGGCAGTTGAAAAAGAGTAAGGTGACAGAAATTGAAGATAAGAGAGACTGGAGTTGATACTGGAGGCAAGAAATCAGATCAAGAATGTATTTGGAGGGGTGGACTTTAGCAAGAAGAAGGGCATCTCTTTGTCTGTGACTGGGCTCATTATTTCCAATTTAGGTCATTTTCCTTCTTTAATAATACAAACCAATTATTAAAACTATCATTTGATTTCCTAATTCATGAGAGGCAAGAGGTTAGAATGGAGGAAATTGGTCTCAGAATCAATATTCACGTTCTATCTCTGATACATGGATACGTAATCCTGGAGCCTCTGAGTACCCTGGCCAGCTCTTTATGAATATAAATTATGATGTAGTGGATTATATGCCTTTGTGAAGGGATGTCACAAAAAGATATAATAGAAGAAAATATTAGAGAAATAGGAGATGAGGAGATGGGGAGAAGCAGTAATTCTTTGGGAACAGTCTCAAGTTTTTCAGTGAAGTTTGAGGCAGGGCCCTTGGGTGAAGTAATGCTAGTAGAGGTGCTATAGGAGGCTGGAGGAGAAAAGAAGAGGTTTGAGATGATCATTGTGGTGAGTGGGATAGTAAATAAATTAGAGAGGAACAAAATGTTTGTCTAGCTGCAGTTAAGAACCAATTGCAACGAGATAGAATACAAATTCATCCACAATCATAAACAAAGAAATGCCCCATTACAAAAAACAAGATGGGGAATAATCAAAGATCCTCAAAAACTTCTAAAAAGGAAAAGAAATTGTCAAGCAAATGAACAAAGGTAGAAAAAAATAAAATCTGTAAACATCCTCCTACACGGTGAATGGCAGAAGGAAAAGAAAAAATAATGAAGCATGATTAAGGATGGCCCCAGAAACAACCTGGACTCATCCCAAGACATTTCAAATCAGAAAACAAACACTCTAAGGAAAATAAGGAAAGTGAAAAATGAGGTGTCATTAAAAAAATAAGCATTTGATGTTGGAAAGGAAAGATCTGTCATCAGTAAAAAATAGAACGAGACAAAATGACAATAAAAACTCACGGCATAGACAGAGATTTGGGAAGATGAAAAAATTTTAAAGTATCAATCAATGAAAAATAGAATTTTTGTAAAAAAACAAAACAAAACAGAATGACAGATGCTGCAGAATATAAAGCGACCTTAAAGGTTAATTAGACTGGAAGAAAGGTTGTTAACTCTCCAAATAAAAATGATAGAACTGGAGGGCATAGAGATCTCGATTTCTCCCTAAAAATAGGATAAAGGAACGTGAGCACCATTATCTCAGGAAATCATAAAAATGTCTTAGAATTATTGAAATTAAAGGATAAAGAATGGTTTAATATAATTCAGTGGGAGCCAAGAGCAAAATGTTAAGAGTCACTTCCTGGCTATTTCCTAATTACGTATTCTGCTTCCCAATTTTTTGGTTTGGTTTTTTTTGCCAGCTTTGTCCATTTGCCTAGAATTCTCTCCTTTATCATCTCCATTTCTTGACTTCTTTGGTTTCCAGGTTAAGAATCAGCACAGTTCTAAACTAGGCTTTTTTCAAGGTCCCAGTCAAAACTGTTATCTCAGCCCTTAGTTTTCACTGCTACCAGGTGCTGGCAGGTGCCAAGTGTTTTATGAGCTAAGACTGAGCCACCTGAACCCTTCAAATTTGGGTAGACCAGATGCACGGAGATAATTTGAGTTAGAGAACACACACCACTTAAAAATAAAAGATAGACTGTGTAAAAGCAATAATGATAATGGTTCATTTTGCTTGTGACCTATGATTTCCAGCATGGAATTTCCTTCACAAATGCATATTTGTCACTACATCATAATTTATATTTGTAGAGAGCTGGCCAGTATGCTCAGAGGCTCCGGGATTACACAGACATATCTCAGAGGCAGAAAGAGAGTCTTGATTTTGAGGACAACCTTCTCCATTTTACCCTGTTCCCTCTCAGGAACTAGGAAATCACATGATAGTTTTAATAATTGACTTGTTTTATTAAGGAAGGAAGATAACCTGACTACGTTGGATATAGTGAGCCCAGGCCCATGGGCATCTGTCTTGGGTCCCTGCCTGCCAGAGAGCCCCTTTTCTTGTAATTCTTCTCAAACCCTTCTCCAAAAACCCTTCTCTGATTCTTTTTTCTCTTGGCTTTTCTCTCTGCATGTACTCCCAGTGTCACCCTGGGTGTGCCCCCTAATTTCTGGGCTTGTCTGACCACCTGCCCATCACTTTTGTGTGTCTCTTTTGTGTCTCTTTCTCCATGGCTCATCTTGTGTATTTTGTGGTCTTTCAGTGACTGTCTCAGCATTTTTCCTTCTCTCTCTCCCTCTTTCTCTCAATCTGTGTGTGTGTGTGTATGTGTGTATGTCTCTCTCTGTCTCTGTCTCTCTGTCTCTGATTCTCTGTCTTTCTCCCCTCCCTCTCTCCTCCTTTCTCTCTCTCTGTCTGTCTGTCTCTCTCTTTCTCTGTTTCCCTCTTTCTCTCTTTCTCCCTCTCTGTCTCTCTCTCTGTGTTTCTTTCTCTCTGTCTCTCTCTCCCTCTCAGTCTTTCCTTCCTTCCCTTTCTTTCTCTCTCTGTCTCTGTCTCTCCTTCCTTTCTCTCTCTCTTTCTGTCCAAATTTTTGTCTTTTTTCTTTATTCTCTGCCTCCTCTCCCTCCATTCCTCCATTTTTTTCTTTCAAGATGAGCTTGGAATAAGGAAAAGTTCTCAAGTCCATTGTATTTCTAGGAATCCAATCAGATTTCACGTGCTCTAAGCACCTGCTGTGGAAGGCGCTGGGAAAAGAAGAATGAATAGAACAAACCTTGCCCTTGAGATGCTTACATTCTTATGGGGCATTATTCATATGCACAAATAATAAATATAATGCATATGTAACATAACACACAGTGATTACAAAGTAGGAGAGAGTGCCAATAGTTGGGGCAGGGGCTGGGAGAGGCTCAGAGAAGGCTATCAACCTCTAAGGTCCCTTCTTATTAGATATTCTGTGATTCTGCTACAGCAGTGGGGTTGGGGAAACCTTAATTGGCTGGAACCTGCCCTTTGTGCCAGTAAGACTTTGGGTCTTTGGAGAGTGGTCCATGCTCTACCACATCCAGAATTCTGATTCCTATCTAGGAAGGTTTGGGTAGAAGCTAACACCTGAACTATTGTTTTGAGGAAACTAGAGATTCTGTGAGATGGAAGGGCAAAATAGGTATGGAGCAGAGCTTGGACAAAGGAACAGTGGGAAGGAATAGTGTGTACAGGGGCTAAAAAGGAGATTAACACGAAGTCGTCATATTATAGTTAATTTTGCTGAGCCCTTTTTCTTTTTGTTATAAAGAATATCTCTCTGGAAAGAAGGGAGGAAATGGATATTTTGAGAAATGTGGTTGATGTAAAATTGAAGGATATCAATATCATTATTGAAAGATATTAAAATCATATTATAAGTAAAAAAATGACTACTTACCAGTTCTTTAACATGATTATTCCTAATTCAAATAGGGATTTTTCTTGTGTATTTTGATTTTTTAAAATCTCATTTTAAGATCCAAACAACAAAAAAGGAAATATGATTGGAAAATTACTTGTGAGCCAGATTGTGGGATGTTTTAATGTCAGGCTGAAAACTTTATGTTTCGACCTAAAGGCAATAGGGAGCTATTGAAGAATTTTGAGTAGGTGGATGGGTGATGTGTTCAGATCATTGTTTTTTAAAAACATCACTTTGGCAGCTGGGTGTAGGATGGGTTGAAAATAGGGATGACCAGAGGCAGAGATAGATGCTATTGAGAGATGTGAAGAAGGTTTGCTATGTGTCAGTCTGGTGCAGGGGGAAGTGAGGTTGGTGGAGAAAAGGGGACAAAAGTGAGATATATTAAAAAAAAGTGACATATATGGGAAAATTTGGCTGCTTGTTGGATATAGGGGTTGAAGGAGAATAGCCATGATGATACAATGTTAGCCTTGGAATCAGGACAATCAGGATTCTAATCTTGCTTCAGACTTGAGCTGTGTGACCCTGAGCAAGTCTCAACTTCTCTGAAACTCATTCTTCCTCATCTGTAAGATGTAAAATGGAGATAATCCCAGTACCTCTCAGGCTCGGTCCAAGGGCCAAATGAGATAATAAAACGCTTTGTCAATCCCAAATTGCTACATAAATATTACCGTTATTGTTAGAAGGACGGTGGTGGGGAAGTTTGGGACAGGGATGGGTGGGAGTAAAATGTAACAGGACTTGTTTTTAGAAACGTTCGATGTGAGATGCCTTTGGGACAGCCAGATGGAGATGACAGGAAAGTTGCTGCTAGTTAAGAGAGGAGACTGGGATGAGACATGGCTATCTGGGAGTCATCTGCAAGTGATAAAAATTAAACCAGTGGGAGCTGATGAAGTCACCAAGGTGAAAAGGGAACAAGGTTCAAAACCTTCCCTTGGATGGTGGGAATCCCATGATTTCTTTGTCATTTTTAAATGCACGAGTTAAAATGTATAGGATTGATGTGGAACTTGGATAACTCTAAAACACCCAACCAGTTTCCATGGTCACATAGAGATAAAACAACAACTGACTATCTTAAGAGAGTTTGGTACCTAGTCAAAGATCCAGGTCCCTTCATGGAACCTTCTAAACTCCTTCCCAATCCTTCCCCTTACTTCCTGCACCCTGCCCTTCGCCTCCTTCAACTTTAAAAGTTCCCACACCTGCAAACAAGTTGGTAAATCACATATGATTCAGCTTTGTCAGTCATATGGGCTTGAGCTCAGGTATTTAGGTAACAAATGGGATCCTTTGTTCTGTGAGCAATGTCTCTCTTGTGATTTCTTCATGTCTTGAAGCACTATCCTAAAAATATTATCACTTCAGGATTATAAAGGAAACCAATTATATTGAAATAGTTACCAGAAAAAATTAGTAGTTTATTGACCCCAAAGAGAGAGAGAGAGAGAGAAAGAGAGAGAGGGAGAGAGACAGACAGACAGACACACACACACACACACACAAACACTAAGAGACACAGAGAAATAGAGACACCAAGACAGACACAGAGGGACAAACACACAGAGAAAAACAGAGACAGATATAGATAGAGACTGAGATAGAAATACAGAAAAAAAACAGAGAGAGATACAGGAAGAGGGAGATAGACAGAAACACAGAGACAGAGAGAAAGAGACAGAGAAGAAAGACACACAAAGAGACAGGGGGATAAAGAGAGAGATGCCAAGAGAGATAGAAAGACAGAGAGAGAAACACACAGAGATAAACATACATACAGAGAGAGAGAGATGCTGAGAGACAAAAAAAAAGACAAGAGAGAGACAGAGACACAGAAAAGGGGCTAGCCTAGCTCCTGGCTGCCATGTCTTTATGTTTATGATTATGAATTATGTTGTTCACATCCAAAGGCATTCTGATGGATTGGGTGCGTGTCCCCCAAGCCTTCCTTCTCTCTGCACCAGTGAGGACAGTCCCATAACTACAAAACCTAGGCGAGCATCCCAAACCAAGCACTCATGCGCCTGCTCATTGGTCAGAGATACTTATCATCTCAGTTACCTTGAAACTTAGAACCTTCTAAGGAAACCTCGCTTTTCAATATTTCTCATTGTCTGCTCAAGGTTCCTGAGAAATTGAATTTTAACTGATCTGTGGAAACTTAACCCTAGTTTGTTTCACATTTGTATTCTCTGATAAAAGGACCCAAAGGACAAAAGTTCTGTCCTTATGGAGCTTGTTTCCTGAAAAACCAGACCTCAGATCTTGGGAAGTTTCTCATCCGTATTAAGAGACATCATTTCATGCTGCCTCATTTGGAAATCAGATAAAGGACAAATCCCTCCTTCAATCTCCAAGAGGATCTCGGGAAAGAATGGTCTCTGTCTGCCCCCTTCTGAAATCTCTGGCCTAAGGGGGTGAGTCAGCTTCAGAAGGAAAATCGTTTCCCTGGTCAGTCCTAGAGGAGAGGAGGATGCTTAGGGTACACTCTCCAATTTAACACTCCTTTTCACCCAAAGTTAGTTACACAAAAAACTGACAAGCAGCAAATATGGAGTGAATCCATTTATCCAAGCCAAACAGCCAACAGCAGTGGGAGAAGTATTGGGGCGGAATACACCCAATAATACCTACAAATGAGCTCTTCTGATAGAATCCAACTCAAACAGGGAAAGAGAAGGAATTCTCATTCAAAGGAAGTCCATTCAGTCAAGTCTGGAGCCATGATGAGACCTAATTCCCCTGTTTGTCTGCTATCTTAACTTCTTTATCTCCTCCCTGGAATGTCTTTGGTCCTTGTGCCTATCCATGTCCGAATTCTTTAACCGTCAGTAAATTTCTTGGGCAAAGATGCTGTGTCAGGCTCAGCATTCTCTCGGATAATCAAGAGTCACGTCTCCCTCTCCTCTTATTCAGTAGTTGGGATGGGGAATGACATATATATTAAGGGAGAGCTTGTCTGGACACTCCAGGAGGAAGGAAGGAGAAAGCATTTATTTAGTGTTTACTATGTACCAGACACTATGCTAAGGATTTTCCAAATATTATTATTTTGATCTTCCAATCAACCTTGGCAGGTAGATATTATCTTCATTTACAATCAAGGAATTGTAGGCAGACAGATATTAAGTGATTTTCCAGAGTCACAAAGCTGAGACTGGATTTGAACTCTGGTCATTCCACTCCCAGTCTCAAAGCTCTACCCACGGCATCATTTTGTTGTCTCTTCCTACCTTTTGTCCTTTGGGATAACTTGAATTATTAGGAACTTATTCTTTTTGCCATATTGGATAGTGATGCTTCTGTTCCGTGGTTTAGGAAGGAAGCCATCTCTTTCTAGCCTAGTCACTCATTTCCAATCACTCTTGAACATTAATTCTATCAAAGCTTTTCAACGATTCCATTAGATGAAGCATCATAAGGATGAACAGCACTTGAAAATATACTAATGAATGCAGTGCCCATAATAGAGCCAAACATCATATGTGCGTCAAATGAAACAATAATTGTAAAGTATTTATTTAGCACAGTGCCTGATACACAGTAAGTGCTTAACCAATGTGTGTTGATTGATTAATGATGGTAATTTCATCAATAATGACTGCCAGTGCTTGTGAACCTGAAGTGGGATTGAGGATGTGCACTTCTCAGGACTTCTCAAATATGATTCTTGGAAGATTCTAAAAAACATGAGATTATTGAGCTCATGTTAGACATTTTCTTTAAAACTTTTTCCTGAAATACCCCCCAAAATTATGACTCTTCTCTCCTTATTCCTCCTTACATTTTCTTTGTTTTTTTTTTTTTTTTTTGCATATGTATCCCTAGAAATACTAGTAAAAAGATATTTATAGCACTTTAAGTGCTGGGCGATTGGTATCTCATTTGATCCTCACAATAACCCTGGAAGGTAGGATGAATATTAACTCCACTTTATAAATGAGGAAACTGAGGCAGACAGGACTTGATCGACTTCCTCAGAGTCACACAATTAGTAAGTATCTGAAACCTATTTGAACTGAAATGTTCCAGGTGATAATTCCAGCACTCTAGCCATTGAGCCACCTGGCAAGAAAATGGAATCACCATACTGATGGTGATCTTGGGCAAATCAGTTCACTTCTTCTTATCTCAGAAAGTACTCTACATGATAAGAGTAAGTGTTGATCTGAATTGGTAGAATAATTTGCATACCAATGGCTCCTTGGATTGATGCCATCTCAAGTACAGTCTAAAGTTACTAAATTCTATTAATAGACCCTACACTTTCATGCCATTTCAACAAATGACTTCTTTATAATCCTGCTGGAAAACAGATTAAAAAAAAAAGTTCCTTTATGCCCATCTTATGGGAGAAGAAACTATGTTCAGAGGGTTTTTTTTTATTCTCCCCGGTCACACTGTCCTTCATGGTTGCATTCTTTGTCCCTTATCCTTCATGAAATAATAGAATTTTAGAATTGAAAAAACCATAATAGGCCATTTAATCCAATTACTGTTTGAAAAAGAATCTTTTTCAAAAGCATATGTGACAAATGGTCATTTAACCTTTGCTTGAAGACCTTCGGTAAGAGAGAAGCTGTCACATTCTTTAGCAACTATTCCCTTTTTGTAGATCTCAAATTGTCAGGAAGTTTCTCTTGCTATTCAACTTATATTTTCTCTGCAACTATTACTCATTCCTTTGTGTTTTCCTTTTGGGGCCAAAAAGAATAAGCAGATACAGGAAGAATGTCTACTACTGCCACCCTGAAGTCTTCTCTAGGGTAAACAACTCTAATTCCATATTAATTTCTGGTAAATCCAAAGCTTTGTGTCACCTGTGATATTTATTTTTTACATTTCCAATTCCAAGTTTTTGGATGCTGTTGGAGGAAGTCACACAATAATACCACTACCTGGATTCATGTAAAGTTTATGTGGAAAGCTCCATGTATCTGTATTAAAAATCATCTTATTCAATATAGTCCGATATTCTCTTCTGTCACAATCTTTAGCCTCCTCAGCTTGGTCATCTTGGAGTTAGCCTCATATCTCAGTTTTGTATCATTTGTAAATTTGTTAAACATGATATCTATACCAGAGTCAAGCCATTTATTAAGATGTTAGATAGCATTAAATGGGTACTTCATTGGAGGCTACCTTCCAAGCTGTTTTGTTTTCTGTTTTTCATCTGTTATCTTTGTCTTATCCACTGTAAGTATTGGCCCTAAACTTTCTTTGATTCTACTCTTTCCCCCAAAATAGCTGAATAGAACATTTTGTTGTTTTTAGATCATATATTTAGGACTGGAAGGGATCTTTGAATGTCTCCTCTCCTATTAAAAATGAAGAAATTAATATCTAGAGAAGTAAAATACCTTGCCAAGGCTCTCAAATATTATCATCAAGATGAAACTAGATGGAAGCTCGGAGTCAAGTAGTTCGAGCATTTCAGTTTACTAATGAGGAAACTGAGATGCAGAGAAGTTAAATGTCTTGCCCAGAATCACGAAGGTCAGTCACTCAATGAACAAATGAAAAAGTGAATTAGGTGCTTACTATATTCTGATTGTTTGGGACCCAATAAAAGACCCAAACAGTGCCCTTGACCTAAAGGAGCTCTGAAGATTTGAGCCCTGTGTCCCTGATTCCATGGTTAGTGCCCCATCCCCTATGCCATCTACAAAGACCTCAGCAACTTTCCCACTTGACTAAACAAAGAGCTACTGGACAGGCTTACTACCTAAGTCATGATCAGCTAGTCAACCAGCCTGCCCATTCACCAGCTTCTCCCGGTGTGAAACAGTATAGACCGTTGAACTTTACTCTCCTCCAATATCCTCACTCTCTCCTTCCAATGCAAGGTAAGGACCCTATAAAAATCCACTGGGCTTTTCAAGTACGGAGCATCCCATTCTACCTGGTATCTTAGTGGATTGAACTAGTTCCATTTTTGCTGACTGACCCTTGCTCTTCCTCAATAAGTTTACTTGTTCTACTTTCTCTGTTAACTTCCATCTTTGTTTTAGTCATAAAAGTTTTTTTTTTCTTTAAAAGCATCAGTCAGTGTCTGGGTCTTGGGAGCTCAGATTAAAGAAGGTAGATTATGGGGCAGCTAAACTGGCCCTGGAAATCAGGGGGACCTGAGCTCAAATCCAGCTTCAGACACTTAACATTTCTGAGCTGTGTGATTCTGGGCAAGTCACTTAACCCTAATTGCCTCAGCAAAAAAATAATTTAAAAAAGAAGGCAGGTGATACATCAAGAACCCTATTCGTGGTACCAAATTCTAATGCTCCTGATACTATTTTTTTTGGTACTGTGTCATGCTTTCTTTGTCATTCTTCACAAACCATCCTTTTGGCCATGTGGCTTGTAAGACTGTACCTTGGCTGAAGTTTATTTGCATCATTGGGAAATCAACCTATCATCCACCCTAACTCAAATCCATTCTCTTGACTGGTCATCTAGGAAGACTTAACCCCAACAAGATCACTGTAATTAGATGAAACTCTGATGGAACTTAATAACTTACTTTTTTCTACTGTCAAAATGTTTACAACGTAAAGATGACTCCTGATGGGAAGGAAACTTGCATGTGAAGCAGTGGGCCATGGTGAGGAGAGTCCTGAACCTGGAGCCAGGATGAGCTGAGCTAGAATCTTGCCTCAGACACTTAATAGCTGGGTGACTCTGGGCAAGTCGTTTTAGCTCATTTTGGATCTCATTTTCCTCATCTCTAAAATGGTGGTGATGCAGTGTGATGTTAGGTTGCAGAGATCAAATGAAATTAATGTGAGAAACACTTTGCAAACCTTGAAGAGCTATACACACGAGAGCTATTAGCATTTGTGAGGAAGATGGAGAATTGGCTTAGAATGCTGCTCCAATAGAACTCCATTAACCATATTCCACTTATTCAGAATGTGTGATAATTCAAAAAAGAACCAAAAGAGTTTGCCTTTTCTCTTTCTAAGATGAGAAAATTTGTGGGTAAATGATGTAAATAAAATTGCAGGAGCTAGATTTAATAAACTAAATTAATATGCTGCCTCCAAAAAGGTTTGAAGCACATTTTAAAATTGACTAATTATAAGTCATTCTTATCAACCAAAGTAAGGCCATTTGTGCCTCTGACAAGACTCGCTGAAGCCATTTTATGTATTTGAAAGAAATAAAACACTTAAAAAAAAGGGATCCTATAACTGTGTGTGTGTGTGTGTGTGTGTATAAGTCTGATTTGTAGCAGAGATGCAAGGATGGTTCACTATAAGGGGAAAAACAAACCTATTCAAAACAGAAACCCAAAACTATATGATTATCTCAACTTAAGAAGAAAAACCCTATTTCAAAGTACAAAGTACAGGCATTGAGAGACTCTTTTAATATCATAAAATATCATAAAAACCAAAAGCAAATATTATATGTAATGAAGTTATAGTATTACCATTTTCCCATAAATACAGGTATAAAGAAAGGATGTCTATTCTCCTTGCTGATACTTGGAATCTTTCAAGAGATGTCAGAAATAGTAATAATACAAGACTAATAAATAAAAGGAATAAAGACAGGCAAGGGGGTGATATAATTACCCATGTTTGCTAGTGACACAGTGATTTCCTTAGAATCCTAAAGATTATTGTGAGAATTCATAGATTGGTAAAGTTGTAGGTTACAAAATAAACTCACAAAATAGATAGCATTTCTAAATAATGTAATAATCAATATAATAATAACATAATATAATATACTAAATATTTAATAAATAACTTAATATAATATTTATATTAACAACATAATATTATATTTTATAATATTATATGAATGATATATTAAAATTCAAGAAACAATAATAGGAAGGAAATATCTTTCAAAATAACCATAAGATGCTTTAAATATTTGGGGATCAAAATACTAAAGCACTCAAAATACTTGTTAAACTTCAGTTACAAAATGCTCCTTGAAGATATGTAGAATATCTTAAATTCTTCAATATTCATGGCTGGGCCATGCCAATAGAGTTTTAGTGTTATGCAGATCAAACTGTCAAAATTGTACTTTATAGAACTTAAGAAAATAATAACATTCTTTTTGAGAAACATAATATCTAAAAAGTCAAGAGAAATAGTGAAAAAATATAGACATTAAGAGAGAATAGCTCTTCTAGACTTCAAAAAACATTAGAAGGGCTGATGCTAATACCTAAACCAGGTGGGTCAAAACCGAGAAAGAAAATTATTGACCAATTTCCCTAATGAATATTGATGCAAAAATCTTAAATAAAAAATTAGCAAGGAGACTATAGTAAGTTATCTCATGGATAATACATTATGACTAAGTAGGATTTATACTAGAAATGCAGGGCTGGTTCAGGACTAGGAAAATTGCCTCACAGAGCTAGAAAAAATAATAACAAAATTCATCTGGAAAAAGAAAAAGTCAAGAATTTCAATGGAATTAATGAAAAAAATGCAAATGAAGGTGGTCTATGTGTACCAGAACTAAAACTATATTATATAATGGTGGTTATCAAAACCATTTGGTACTGACCAAAAAATAAAGTAGTTTATCAGAAATAGAGTACTGATCAGTTGATCAGTAGTTGATAGGTTAGGTTCACAGCACAAAATAGTCAATGACTATAGTAATCTAGAATTTGATCAGCCCTAAGACCCCAGCTTTTGGGATAAGAACTCACAATCTGACAAAACTGCTGGGATAATTGGAAATTAGTATGGCAGAAACTAGGCAATGACCCATACCTAACATTGTATACCAAGATAAGGTTTAAATGGGTTCGTGATCGAGACATAAAGAGTAATATTATAAGCAAATTAGAAGAACAAAAAATAGTTTACCTCTCAGATCTGTGGAGAAGGAAGGAATTTGTGGCCAAAGAAGAACTAGAATTCATTATTTAATACAAAATGAATCATGTTAATTATATTGAATTAAAAAGTTTTTGTACAAACAAAACCAAGATAAGATTAGAAAGAAAGCAGTAAACTGGGAAAAACTTTTTTTTTTTTTTACATTCAAGGGTTTTGATAAAGGTCCCATTTGTAAAATATATAGAAAATTTACTCAAATTTATAAGAATTCAACCATTCTCCAATTGATAAATGGGCAAAGGATATGAAGAGACAATTTTCAGAAGAAGAAATTAAAACCGTTTCTAGTCATATGAAAAGTTGCTCTAAATCACTATTAACCAGAGACATGCAAATTAAGACAACTCTGGGATACCATACTTCTCAGATTGACTAAAATGACAGGAAAAGGTAATGACAAATATTGGAGGAGATGTGGGAAAACTGGGACACTAATATATTGTTGGTGGAGTTGTGAACTGATTCAACCATTCTGGAGAACAATTTGGAACTACAACCAAAGGGTTATGAAACTGCATACCCTTTGATCCAGCAGTGTCTCTACTGGGTCCGTATCCCAAAGAGATCATAAAGGAGGGAAAAGGGCACACATGTGCAAAAATGTTTATGGAAGCCCTTTGTGTAATGGCAAGAAACTGGAAATGAGTGGATGCCCATCAGCTGGAGAATGGCTGAAGAAGTTATGGTGTATGAATGTTATGGGATATTATTGTTGTATAAGAAATGATCAGCAGGATGATTTCAGAGAGGCCTGGAGAGACTTACAGGAACTGATGCTAAGTGAAATGAGCAGAACTAGGAGAGCATTATACATGGCAATAGCAAGATTATATGATGATTAATTCTGAGGGATGTGGCTTTCATCAACAATGAAAAAGATTCAGGGCAGTTCCAATGGTTTTGTGATGGAGCGAGCCATCTGTACCCAGAAAGAGGACTGTGGGAACTGAGTGTGGATCACAACATAGCATTTTCACCTTTTTTGTTGTTTTCTTGCTTTTGTTTTCTCATTTTTTTCTTTTTGATCAAATTTTTCTTGTGCAACATGATAATTGTGGAATTACGTATAAAAATTGTACCTGTTTAACATGGATCACTTGCCATCTAGGGGAAGGATGGAGAGAAGGAGGGAAAAATTAGAACACAAGGTTTTGTAAGGGTGAATGTTAAAAATTATCCATGAAAATAAAAGGCTTTAATTTTTTAATTATTATTTTTTAATTTTATTAAAGCTTTTTACAAAACATATGCATGAGTCATTTTTTAACCTTGACCCTTGCAAAACTTCTTCCAAATTTTTCCCCTCCTCCTCACTCCCTTCCCTAGATGGCAGGGAGTCCAATACATGTTAAATATGTTAAACTATATGTTAAATCCAATATGTGTATACATATTTATACAGTTATCTTGTTGCACAAGAAAAATTGGATCAAGAAGGAAAAAAGTAAGAAAAAAAACCAAAATGCAAGCAAACATTAACAGAAAGAGTGAAAAGCTTTAATTAAAAAAGAAATTAGAAGACAATGAATTCTTACATTTTCCACAACTATGGATAGGAGATATCACAGGAAATTAAAAAAGAAAAAATAGATTAACCAAAATTAAAAAAAAAAACTTCTGCACAAGGAGGATTCTGGAAAGATGGTGGAATAGGTCAGTAAGTTTCAAGCTCTCCAGATTTTCTCTGCAAACAGAACAAACTTGTACCTCAGGATAAACATGGATTGTCGAAAAATCCAGAAAACTTGGGCAAACCAGGGATCCTCCTGGCACAACCCAAAAAGATCCAAAGAAAGCCCCATGTAAAGCAAACTCTGGGCTAGCTCAGCACAAACACCCAAGTGGGACCCCTTGGAGCAAGCTGGATAAGGCTGGACCCTTAGCAAGAACCAGGGAAACTTTCACCTCTTGGATAGCATGTGAAATGTGAGTGGGGGTGGTCAGAATCTAGTTAAACTGAGGGACTCTCAGCTGATTCCCTGTTCAGAGAGAATTTATTGAGGAATTCATACTCAAAAAAGAATTTAAAAATCAAATGAGACATTGAGGAAAAAGTAAAAAAAAAAAAAATTAAACCATACAAGAAAAACATTATAAAAAAGTTAACCAATTAGAAAAGGAGATACAGAGTCCCAAAGATGAAAATAATTCCTTCAAAATTAGAATTGGGCAACAGGAAGCCAGTAAAGCTATAAGTCCAAGAAATAACACAATAGAATATAAAGAATGAAAAAATAGTACAGGTGTGAAACATCTTATAAGAAAAACAACAGATCTGGTGTATAGATCAAAGAAAGAAAATATAAGAATAATTGAACAACCCGAAAGCTGTGAACAACAACCAAAAAAAAGAACCTTGACATAGTAATGCAAGAAATAATCCAAGAAATGTGTCCTGGAGTGATAGAATATGAGGGGAAAGCAGAAATAGAAAAATCAAGTGATCACCACCTCAAAGAAATCTTTTTTGGAAAACACATAATTTTAAAACCCTCAGGTCAAAAAGAAACTTCTGCAAGAAACAAGAAAAAAACCAATTCAAATATTTTGAATTTTCAATTAAAATAGTACAGGACTTATCAGAAGTCACAATGAATGAGTGCAGGTCCTGGAATCATATCTACTGGCCATCAAAAGAACTAGCCTGCAGTCAAAAATATCATATTCAATAAAATTATCCATAATATTGAATGAAAAAAAAAGAAATTACAGATTTTCAGGACTTTTTTTCAACCAAATCTGAACACAATAGAAGATTTACTATATGAGTCAATATCAAAGATCAATTTCAAGGAACTTAACATGGACAAATTGTTTATATTTTTACATGGAAATGTACACCAAATGCTTAGGATTGGCATTAAGATTGACATCAGCAATTGGTTAGCTCAAAAGAAAGATTGGGGAAGAGTTGAACAGACTCTAAAAAAAGCAAAATTGCCCAGAAAAAAGTAAAAATAGAAATTATGTTATACAAATGAGGAGCAGAGGAAGAATAGAATAGAAACAGAAGCATTGGAGGGGAGAGAAGGGCTGGTAATTGTGAAAACCTACTCACATCAGGAATAGATTAAATAGACAACATTATATAATAAGAAAAATGCATATTGAAAGAGCTTTGAGATTTTCTCCTTGCTCTTAGCAAATTTTCAAGCAAAGATAAGAAAAGAGGAGGATAGGCAGTGCTAGTGAGGTTTAGGGAAGATAGAAATATCTGTGAATTTCATAGAACTATGAACGAGCATAATCATTTTAGAAAGAAATGTATAATTATTCAGATAAAATAATTAAAATATCTTCATTTTTTGACTTAGGAAGCCCTCTACTAGATTTATACTTTAAAGAGGTAATTGGTAAGAGGGAAATCCCCATATAAACCAGCACATTTATAGCAGCACTTTTGGGGTAGCAAAGATTTAAAAATTAATGCTCATCAACTGGGGAGGGCTAAATGGATTGTGGTATATGAATGCAACAGGATACGTCTATGCATTCAGAAATGATGAATATAGAGAAACAGAAAGATTTACATGAGTTGGTGCAGACTGAAGCCATCAGTCAAGAAAGCATAATGACTATAACAATATAAATGAAAAGAGCAACCAAAAAACAAAAATCTATATTGGCTAGTTATAAAGAATAAGCCTGAACTCAAAGAAGTACAGGAAGATTCCTCCTGTCATACTCTTGCAGAGCTGAGAGATGCCCACCTGGGGAGAGATGGTGGACATATTTTCAGACTTTTTCAAATAATCATTTGGGTGTTTTTTTATTCTTTTGTTGCTTCTTCCTTTTTTTTTATTTGTTAAAATATTCTTTTGTTATGTAGGATGGTTCTTTAGAAGGGAGAAAGAGAATTACAGGGGAAATTTCTTATGAGATAAAAAAGTAACAAAGAATATCAATAACCTTTTATTTTTGTGAAAGATTCTATCATTTCCAACTAGCTTAGTAGCATTGTGATCACGTGACCTAACATCTTTGAGCATTGAGAAATTCCCTCAGTTTCCTCGTCTGTGAGAGGAAAATGGGGGGAAAAGGGAAGATGAAGGAGAGAGAGAAAGAGAGAGAGAGAATTAGAGGAAGAGGAAGAAGAATTATTTTGTATTAAAAGGACTTAGGTTGAAATCTACATTTTGACTTTATGACTTTAGTCCTTGACCTCTCTAAGTTTCAGATTCCTACTCTGTGAAATGAGGAGGGTTGGACCAGAGCTTTCAGAACACCCTTTGAACTCTGAGTCAATGGCTCTGGGTCCTGTGCAAGGAATACTTAGCCAGGGTAGTGTACTCTTACTTTTTCAATTAAACAGCAATGATTAAAAGCTTTGGGACAGTCTGGAAACATGTCTGAGCCACGTGTCCATTGAACATGTTGAACAGATCTCGGTACTCATTAAATAGACAATCATTTAACAAAGCATCTATTCTTCTCCCCTAATTTGAGCACCAATGAGAATAGGCTCTCATCAATGAGAGGATGAGTCAGAGGCAAATATTGCTTTGTCCTGTATATACCTTGTCCTTTTTGTATATTTAGCTTTTAAGACCATCAGTAGCTCTTGATAAAAGAAATAAAAGGAGTTCATTTCACTGTTTAGTACCTAGGTAACTCAAATTAAAAGAACACCAGGAGCAGTGAATCCTACTTTAGATGTGCCTGGGTCTGTGTGGGATGAAATGTGTTTTTCAATGCATAAAAGCAAGGGATTTTAGACTGGCATCCATGGTGTCCCTGGATAAACTTCAAGTGGTACACAAGTGTCGATTTAAAAGACTTGCTCCATCCCAAACAGATAGTAAGAACTGACATTTTAGTTCAATTCCTCCAACTACAGAACTAAAATGGAGCTCATCTCTTGTAGCATGTCCTAAAGTCAGGGCAAAAGATAATTGGATGACTATGTAACTATCATACACCTTTGATCTGTGATTATTTTAACATTATCTTTGCTGTTTTGACTTCATAGAATCCTACTTAATCATTGAGCCTCTCTGTGTCTCATTTTTCCCCATTTGTAAAAGGAGGGCATTGGACTCATGGGCTTCTAAAGTCCTTTTTGACTTGATGATTCTAAAAATCTCATGAAATCTGGAATCTCAAAATTAAGAGAGGAAGTGACATCATCAACCATCTATTAAATCTGGATCTGAATAAAAATTCTTCCTAACATTTCTCATATGTTTGTCCAACTTTCCTTAAAGACCATAAATTACAAAATGACATGAGTCACCCCTTAAATCTATAAATGTGCCCTTTAAAAGATGAGTCTCTTAAATCAAATTCTAACTTATACAGAATTAATAGGTGATTAACAATTTTTATTATATTGGGGATAACTGATTATGACACAAGGGGTCTCAGATTTGTGTAGGAATCAGAAGGATTATCAGATATAGGAACTTAGAAATTTTTGGATATATAAACATGTAATGCCAGCTTTGAAAAACCATAATAAAATGCACCCAACACTAAAAGCTTTCTGAATTTTTGATGATTCAACTAAAAAAGTTAAACTATGAGCTCCTTGAGAAATTATTGCTTTTCTTTGTATCTCAGGGCTTAGCACAGTGTCTGGGAGATAGTATGTGCTTTATAAGTACCATTTGACTGACCTTTTATGAATATTGTGGGGGTTCAAGAAAGATTTGTCAATGGACTGGATAGCCATTATCACACTATGCTCTACAATGGAAGTGAAATGCATAGAGTTCTGTCCAATGGGAAACTGTGCAAACCACCTTCTCCTATTGGGCGCCAATGTGTTTAATAATAACTGAATGAAATGGGATGTTAGGGAATCTCAGGATATCAGAATTGGAAGGGAACCCATGGAACAATTTGTACCTGAAAAAGGGATCCCCATTACAATACAGTCAACCAATGGTCTTCCAAGCTTTGCCATAGAACTCAACACATTATTTAATATGGAGTTCCAATATGGTGAGTCTATCAATCATCTTCTTAAACTTATCTCCTTCTTTTAAAAATGCCTTATTTATTATTTTAACATTTCAAAAAGTTTTGAGTTTTAAATCTTCCCCTTTCTTTAGCTCTTCTCCCACTAACTGGCAAGCAATATGATACCTATTATATCTGTGTAATCATGCAAAACACATCACCATATATGATGCATTAAAAAAACACAAGGAAAAAAGTGAGAAAATTATCCTTCAATTTGCCTCAGAATTTATCTGTTTTCTCTTTGGAGGTAGATAGCAAATTTCATTATGAGCTGGGTCTATCTTGGATAATTACATTGTTCATAATAGCTAAGTCTTTAACAGTGGGCTATTAAAAATGCTGTTACTATGTCCAATGATCCCCTGATTCTGCTAAGTTCACTTTGTAGTAGTTCATATGGGTTTTTCTGAAGCTATTCTCATAAATATTTCTTTTTATCAATACAATTATATACCACAAATTGTTCTTCCATTGCCCAATAGATGAGCATCCCCTCAACTTTCAATTCTTTGCCACTACAACAAGAGATAATATAAATATTTTCCTTGTTTGATCTCTAATAGTGGTATTCCTGGGTGAAAGGATAGGGACAGTTTTATAGTCCTTTCAGCATAATTCCAAAATGTTCTCTAGAATGCTCGGACCAGTCTGTAACTTCACCAATAGTTCATAAGTACACTACTCTCCTACTTCCTTTCACATTTATCATTTCTGATAAGTGTAAGGTGATATCTTGGAGTTATTTTAATTTGAATTTCTCTAGTTTCTAATTATTTAAAGCATCTTATAGATAAATGATTTCTTTTTCTGAAAACTGCCTATTCATATCTTTTGACACAATTTATCAAGTGGGAAATGGATCTTATTTTTATAAATATGATTCAATTCCTATATATTTGACAGATGAATCCATTATTTGAGGAATTTACTGTAAATTTTTTATTATTTCATTGCATAAAGTATTTTTAAGCAAAATACAGTTTACCTAATTTTTTTTGATGAGGTCTATTTTTTTTGCCTTTGCTTTGTGATCATGATTACTACCCCTGCTTTTTGTTTTTAACAAGCTGAAGCATAACAGATTCTGCTTCAATCCCCTATTTTAATTTTATGCATGTCTCTTTGTTTCAAGAGGGTTTCTTGGAGAGGATTTTGGGAAGATGGCAGAGTAGTCAGAAAATTGTAAGCTCTCTAGATTTCCCTCACAAACAAGACAAAATAGTACCTCAGGGTGAACTTAAAGCTAGTAAAACAAACAAGAGTTGGGAAAGAACAGTGGTCCTTCTGAGACAATGAGAAGATCCAAAGAAAGATACCAGGAGGGAGCTTTAGTCTGTGTGATGTGTAAACACTCAATAAATTAGTTCCACTGAAGCAACAAGAGGTGAGCCATTGGACTAGCTGGGTTGAGGGGTAGCTTCAGCTCCAGACACAGGAATTGTTATCTCCCAGACAGTGTGGGGAGATGGGCAAATGAGTCTGGGAAGATTGAGGGAAACTGTTGATAAGGAATCTTATCCTTATCAGCTGGGCTGCTGAGGGATAGCCCTAGGTGAGAGGAAACTCACACTTGTCGAGTGAGTGCAGACATTATGGGGCAAAGACACTGCTGGCTGTGGGCACTTATAGGAGGGTGGAGTTCTTAATTTCAAGTTCCAGACCAGAAGAAGGAACTGAAGGAGGACCTGAGACCAGAGGTATCATTCCCCCATACCTCAGAACTAGAGGTGATTACATCAAACTCTGCTATTAATTTTACCCAATCATAGAAAATTATTACGTTAAAAAGAAAATCCAGGTCATTTTCAGGTGAGGATATTGGTGCAAAGAAAGTCTTTCCTATCCCAAAGAGTAAGGTTAATCGGTCGCTTCCCCATAAAGAATTCATAGAACTCAAAAAACTACTTTAAAAATCAAATGAGAGAAGATGAGGAAAAACTAACAACAAAATAAGACAGTCCAAGAATAATGAGATTATGAAAAGAAGAAAACCAAGGAGAAAAGGAGATCCAGAATCTTAAAAAAGAAAATGACTGCTTAAAAACTGGTATTGAGCAAGGGGAAACTAAATGTATAAACTTATAAATAATATAATAATATTATATATATAAGTACAATAAATAATAAAACAAAATATAAAAATGAAAAACAGAAGAAAATGTGAGATGTCTCTTAAGAAAAGCGTCATGATCTGGAGAACACTCAAGAAAGAAAAAAAAAAAAACCATGAATGTTTAGTCTACTTAAAGCTATGATCAAAAAAGAATCTTGATACACCAGACAAAAAACAATTAAGAAAATTCTTGTGAAGTGTTAGAACAACATAGAAAAGTCGAAATTAAAAAAGAATCCACCAATAATCTATATAGTAACTTCATAGCCACATTTCAAAACCCTCAAAACCAAGGAGAAAATATGATCAACAAGGAAAAAAAACAATTCAAATATGGCAGAGCCACAATTTAAAATCATACAAGGTCTATAAAGTTACATTGACATACCACAAAATTTGGAGCACTATATATTGAAAAGCAAAAGAACTGGTGTGGTAGCCCAAAACATCATACCCAGTAAAGTTAAGCAAAATCCTAAAGGGAAAACAAAGAACATTCAATGAATTGCCAAACTTTCCGTATTTTGTTGCAAAAAGATTTGAATTTGATAGAAAATTTAACATGTAAGATCCAAGAGAAATATAAGGTAAACATCAAAGACTAATTTCAAGGGACTCAATAAGGACAACCTGTTTATGCTTTATATGTGGAAATGTAATCCATATTTCTAAGACTGGATTAATAACTGGATAGTTCAAAAAATATTGGGGTCTAGATGAGTATGTGATTCTAAAAAGCAAAACTGGGTAGAAAAAAGAGTAATTGTGTTATACAAATGAGGTGCAAGAGGACAAACTGACACAGAGGAATTAGGGGAGAAAGGTTGATAGCTCTGGAATCCTACTCACATTAGAAATGGGTTAAGAAAGAACAATACATACGTACATATGTACGTATACAAACACACACACACACACATATATGTCTTCTAAATTTATAAATAAATAAGAGGAGGGAGGAATAGAATAATCAGGAGTATAGAATAATTGGAACTGGATAAGGTGTGTAGATTAGTGGGATAAAGATGGGATATGGATGGAGGAAAAAGGTTGGTGAGAGGATGAGGGAAAAGTGGGCAAGAGGATGAGGGAGGGATTCTTGGAGTGTGTGGGGAGTAGGTTAAATAATAGCAAGGTAAGAAAGCAGATAGAAGTAAAGCAGAGGAGTTAGCACAAAGAAAATAATAGATACATACAAGTAAAATAATAATAATAACCAGGAGTTGAGTTTATTAGGAAAAAAGTAGTAATCATTTATCTAAAAGTGAAAGCTAAAATAGATTTAATCAAAAGAGAAAAATAGGAAAATGGCACATATTAGCCACATTAACCAATATTGTTTGAGACTATTTAAAATAACTAGATAGTATAAAATTGGAATACTGCTGTGTTGTAGGACATGATGAGTTGGTGGGTTTAGAAAACTATGAAAAGACTTGGATTTATGAAGGATGATATTAACAAATTTCAGAGAAACAAAAGACAAATAAGCATAATATAGTCTTACATAGATATATATGTGTGTATGATTATAGATATCTATGTATATGTATGTGTATGTATGTACGAACATACATACACATATGGTGCTTAATTATAGCCTTCTTAGGGGAGATAGTGGGGAAGAAAGGGGGGAAAAGGATACACTAAAAAGTCCACAGCAGAGAACAAAAGAAAACCTATAAGGAAGAAGAAAAAAGATGGACAGTTCTGAACAAAATGGACAGTATTTATTATATAGGCTTTCTTGTAATGAAAGTCTATTATTTCATATTTTGAATGCTCTCATATTCTGCTGGGTACATGGCAATGTTATTCTTTCCTTTTTTTCCCCTTTTCTATTTTGTATTCAGGTTTATATATATATTTTTAAAAGAGTTTCTTGTAAACCACATATTGTTGCAGTCTGGTTTCTAATTCATTTTGTACTCTTCTTCCATTTTATGAATGAGTGGAATAACACTTAGACTCATAGTAATGATTATTAACTATATATTTCCTTCAATCCTAATTTCTGGATTTATCTTCCTTTCTCTTTTTATCCTGTCTTTCCTCAAATGTCTGTTTTGCTTTTGACCCCTGCCTCCATTAAGCTGCTCTCCATTTTATCATTCCCCTCTTTCTCTTAATCTCTTTTCTCCCTTCTTCTCTGTTGGGTAAGATAGACGTCTATACAAAACTGAATTTGTATGCTTATATATCCTTCCCTCTTTGAACCATTTTCAATAGCAGTAAGGTTCAAATGCCCAGCTCTCACCATTTCTCCTACCTGAAAAATTCTTCCTTGTGAATCTCTTTTTTGTAAGATAATTTCTTCCATGCTTTCTTTTTCTTTCTCCTCCCAAATGCATCCTTCTTTCTTATCCTTCATTTCTAAAGCTTTTTATTCTTAAAATATATGCAGAGATAGTTTTCAACATTGACGCTTGCAAAACCTTGTGTTCCAAATTCTTTTCTCCCTCCCTTCCCCTACCCCTTCCCCTAGATGGCAAGTAATCCAATATGACTTAAACATGTGCAATCCTATGACCACAATTATCATGCTGCACAAGAAAAATCAGATCAAAAAGGAAAAAAAAAATGAGAAAGAAAACGAAAAGCAAATGACAACAAAAGTGAAAATACTATGTTGTGATCCACATGCAGTTTCACCCCTTCATTTTTTAGATAATATCAATATGACTGACACACTCTTCCCCTCTATGTAGATGCCTTCTAATAGCCTTAATAATGAAAAAGTCCTTAGAAGTTACATGTATGATTTTTCCATATAGGGACACAAACAGTTTTAACTCTATTGAGTTCCTTGTGGTTTGTCTTTCATGTTTATCTTTTTATGCTTCTCTAGAGTGTTGTGCTTGAATATCAGATTTTCTAATCAGCTATGGTCTTTTCATTAGCACTGCTCTAAAGTTTTCTTTTTCATTAAATATCCATTTTCCCCTGGAGAATTTTACTCAGTTTTGTTGGATAAGTTATTCTTGGTTATAATCCTTTGCCTGCAAGAAAATAATATTCCAAGTTCTCATCTTCTTTAATATGGAAGCTGTAAAATTTTGTGTGATCATGATTGTGGCTCCATAACATTTGAGTTGCTTTCTTTTGGTCTGCTTGAAATATTTTCTTTCTTTCTTTCTTTCTTTTGCTGAAGCAATTGGGGTTAAGTGACTTGCCCAGGGTCACACAGCTAGGAAATATTAAGTATCTAAGACCAAATTTGAACTCAGGTCCTCCTGACTTCAGGGCTGGTGTTCTATCCACTATGCCACCTGGCTGCCACCTTTTGCAATATTTTCTTCTTGATCTGAGAATTTGGGATTTTAATTATGACATGCCTGGAAGTTTTCATTTTGGTATATCTTTCAAGAGGTGATCAATGGATCTTTCAATTTTTTTTTATTCTCTGGATTTAAGATGCTGGGTCAGTTTTCTTTTATAATTTCTTGAAATATGATGTCTTGGCTCTTTTTTGATGATGGATTTTGGGCAGTTTAATAATTCTTAAATTCCCTCTCAATCTAATTTTCAGATGCACTATTATTGGTCCTGTCCCTGTGTTCATTCCAGACTGTGACCTGGTGTCACAGAGCAATTCTGCCAACTTCCTACATTTGCTTAGGTTGGGAAAATGTTTCACGCTGACCTTTTGTTTGCCTTATCACTTAAAAATGGAGGAGTATGTTGGCAGGGATCATCTAGCTTGCTTCCTCCATTCTGCCATCTTAGCTCTATCTCTGGTCATGCTCTTCCTAATGCAGCTCAAGATGAGCTTTTTGTCAATCATAGCCCACTCCCAATTAATACTGAATTTGCAATCTCCTGAAAACTCCAGGTCTTTCAGAGCAACTGCTATCTATTCATGTCATCCCTATCTTAAACTTGTGAGGTTGATTTCCTGTTTACAGCTCCAAGACTTTACCTTTGATCTTATTGGATTTCATTTTAAGTAATACTATCCAAAGCTCTTGCATGTCAAGTTCCTTCTGGATTTTGACTGTTATCTATTTTAGCTTTGCATAACCTATAAATCTGAGGAGCATAGAATCTATGCCTTTATCTAGTTATCAATAAAAATATTACATTGCACAGAATATCTCTAAGGTAGCCCATTGAAAACTCAATGTTGCTATGGAACCATTAATGATTCTTCTTTGAATTCAATCAGTCAATCAGTTCTCAATCCACAATTCCAAGCCATGAAATGGCACCAAAAAATATTGCTAAAAAGTTGAGCTTTTCAAAATAACTGTTTGGATATGTAGACATATATTGTGTTTAACATATACTTTAATATATTTAACATGTATGGGACTACCTGCTGTCTGGAGAAGGGGGTTGGGGGAAGGAGGGGAAAAGTTGGAACAGACGTTTTTGCAAGGGTCATTATTGAAAAATTACCCATGCATATGTTTTGTCAATAAAAAGCTATAATTAAAAAATACATGTAAAGAAAGAAAAAAAAAATTGCGCTTTTGCACCAGTGATAATCCTGGGATGATCATCTAGAGATGTCTCCTAACAGCGTCCCTATTTACGATGTCGTACGTTCTTACAAAGTCCCCTTTTAAATGTTTCCCTGAAACAACCACTTTCAAGGTCACCTTCTTGCCCAGGTTAGGTGGACTGGCCATCCAGCCATTGGGGGAGGGGCTAAGAATTCTGACTGACTCACCACTAATCTCAGACTCTCCTGAGAACTTCTTCCTATAGTTTTAGGTCCAGGAATAAAAGTGATTTTCCTACAGCAAATTCCTTCCAAAGAGTTCCAAGCCCCTCCACTCCGGCAATCTGGAAGAAGGCATGTACTGCATCTTAATTAGTGCTATTGTAAACAGTGGTGTCAGGCTGCAGGGAGGAACTACATGTTTCATATCTATGGTAACAGGGAACATTGTTTTCTATTATGTTCCCCGGTCACTGGCAGACAAATGATTAATTAGCACATTCGATGCCTCTCCTTGAAAATGGCCATGGATCAGCGTGTGCAGCTCTCCATCATTTAATTAAATCAACTCTTGCACACCTGTTTCCACTTTCTTTAAACAAACATCTGCCGAATAACAAATAGAACTCAATATTCAATCTCAACCTGCCTCATGCTGCTGGTGCAGCTTGCAATGGAGCCTAATCAAGGCTGAAAACCATGGAAATAGGGGGCACCAAGAGGCAGTGGCAAAGGGCTCTCACCTCCCAATCAGACCCTTCGGTGCCCCGATCTCTTTCTGACCTCCATGGGCATAGTGCCATGTTGGACATGCTTAGAGAACACCCCTTGGATGTTCATGGAGCTTAGACAGTGGAAATTACAGCAGGCTCTGAGCTAGGATGAAAGCTGTCTCTCTTCCTATGCCCCCTAAATATACCTGGTCTTCAGTTTTAGTGGTTCAGTGGAAACAAGACTGATCCTGGAGGAGCTGGGCTTGAATTCTGCCTTACACTTAGTAGTTGTACGACCTTTGGCAGGCCACTTGATTTCCCTGAGTCACAGTTTCCTCATTTGCACAGTGGGGAAGAGGCCAGATGGCTCCTAACTTTCCATCCCATTCTACAGGGATAATCTCCCCTATTTCCCAATAGTTTTCCAGGCTTTCTTAGATTATATATCAGCGATTTCAAGCCAGAAGTCAGACAACCAAGTTGACAGGAAGGAAGGGAGGAGGGAGGAAGGGAAGAAAGAATGAAAGAAGAAAGGAAGGAAGGAAGGAAGGGAGGGAGGGAAGGAAGGAAGGAAGGAAGGAAGGAAGGAAGGAAGGAAGGAAGGAAGGAAGGAAGGAAGGAAGGAAGGAAGGAAGGAAGGAAAGAAGGAAATAGAAAAAAGTGTTTATCAACCACTCACAAATATTATCTCTTTAAAGCTCACAATAATCCTAGGAGATAGGTTAGCATTATTATCTTCAATTTTACTGGCAAAGAAATTAAGTGACTTGCCTAGGGTAACATAATATATGTCTGAAGTTGGGTTTTGAACTCAAGTCTTAATGAGTCCAGATCCAGAATTCTATCTTGTGCCACCTAAGAGCATTTTGTAAATCATAAGGTATTTATTGTCTAACATTGACTATTAAGATAAGCAGTCTCATCACCAGATTGAATTCTGGCAGTTTTTACTTTTATTGTTTTTGAAACCAAGTGACCCTACAGGTTAAAATCTAGAAAGGCTACTTTCGATATGACTAGGAGATGTACCATGACAAACAAAATTATAGATTCTTAAAGTGTTAGATATAGAAAGAAAAACAGAAAAGACTATAACCTCAGCTTCATACTTCTTTCCAACCCAGGAATTCAGCATTTCTTGAGTCACTTGATCTTTTTCCTTTCCTGACTTCTTAGTCCAAACTTTGGCAGTAGAAGAGATGGAGGGGAAGCAGAAGCTTTGTCTTTCTTTTCATCCATGAGGTCGACTTGCTCAGGATGTACTCAATCTGCCCCCATGGACACTCCAGGTCTATTTTCTTTCCAGGGCTTTGGGCCTTCCTTTGCCCTTTCAGTTGCTTGCAGTAGAAGGTGAGCTGATTTCAGCAAGAAGCAGCTTTCTATTCCTGACCAACCCAACCTATCTTCTCAACCCATCTGACATATTGCCTTTAATTTCTATGATTATGATCACATAAGGGCCTTCTGGAGTCTTACAGATTGCAATTTGGTAAATGTTACCTAGGAAACCTGATTGATGTAATTGATTTTAAAGTATTGACACATTGCTATCCAGCAGAGGCAGGATCCTGAGGGAATGAAATATAATATGAGTGAATTTTTAAGGGCATTTATTGGGTGTGGATCTTTTTTTTAAGTTGATCCAGGCCTGTGATTTCATCATCAGTCTTTTCAAATAGCATTCCCTTTCCTCCACATGGAAATCATTTCCCTTATGTCTGCAAATTTTCATTCTTGAAACTTCCTGTTACTCCTATAATAATGTTCCCTGTAGAATTTTCATCTGTGAAACATATATATATATATATATATATATTCATATATATTTTACTATACATTTTATATATTTTACTTCTGTGAATCCTTTGAAATCTTTTCTTTCAAAATCTAGATTGTGTCTGACTGTGATTATGATTTTCCTTCTCTATCAGGAACTCTCTAAAATGAAGGGTCATTTCCCATCTTGAGTCTCTGATATAATCTTTTCACCTTGGATCTTCTCCATTCTGCCTCACAATCTATGCCCAGATAAGTTAGGCAGTGGCAAGGGTATATAGTGATCTGTTCTTCAACTACTGCTGCCACTCATGGCAATCACTTCTCTCTGTTAATTTTCTGTCTTTTTCTCTCTGTCTCTTTCACTGTCCCTCTTTTTCTCATCTTTCCCCCACAGTCATTCTTTTGTCTCTTCTCCCATAGATCTTAGTCATTGTATTGTTAGTTTTTGTTGTTGCTGTTATTAGAAGGATCCTACAACAAAGGAATAAAAAGTAGTCTCTGTCTACAAATGAACCGAAGTTCGAGGGTCTCCACAAGCCTAAAGAATGGAAAAAAGCCCAGAGAGTTGTCATCATGGTGAGAATAGGAAAGGGAATTCTCTAGAGAATAGAGGACCACTGTTCTCTCCCCAAGCATTTCAGATGCCTGATCAATGTTTGGAGGGCCAGTAGGATTGTTGCAAGGACATGTCACCAGTTACATTGGAATTGCCTGTGCTTTTGCAGTCTCTTCATCTCTGTACCCAAGCAGGTGCCAAATATTGTCCATTCTGACTCTACATCCCCATTCCCACCTGTTCCTTTCTCTCTGGCCAAACAAAAGCAGCCCATTCTGGGCCCCCTTTATCTCTTGGTTGGACTTTTGTAATAAGTTTTTAATCTTTATTTCTGTAGACAGTCTCTCTCCTTTCCAGTTTCTCTTCCACAATGCTGCCATCTTTATAACCTTAAGCACAGGTCGACTATGTCACTCTTCTACTCAAGAAGCTTCAGTGACTCCCTATTGTCTGGAGGACATTGTTTGGCATCTAAAGTTCTTTGTAACCTGGGGTCAGCCATGTTACATCCTGATTACAACTTATTCTCCCTCATAGTCTCTAATTTCATCCAAAATCATCTACTTTATTTTGTTGGCTCACAATATTCCACTTCTTGTCTCTGAAACATTGCATGGGCTGTTCCTTCCCGTCATTTCCAACTCTTGGTAGCCTGCTTCCTTTCAAGCCTTCCAGTGTCACTTTCAACAAGAGATGTTTTCTCATCTCCCCAATTTATTTCCCACACTCTCACCACAACTATTTTCTATTTTTTAAAACAATATTTTTCATAATGACTTATTTGTGAATGGGGGGAAGTTCTTCAGGAGAAAGTAAATTCTTGGGAGTCAGGAACAGTCTGACTTTTGTACTTATATCCTCAGGATTTACCACAGAGTTTGGGAACATGACAAATGCTTAATAAATAGTTGTTGATTGGTGGCTTGGCACCTTACATTTAAAAAGATCAGTATTAATTACACACAGGGTGCTCTGACTGCCAGGTACAAGTCTCTGTTTTAGTGCCCAGGAATCTTTGAACCTGTACCAAGCTTCCTTCATTGATGATGTTTTCAATTAGGCAAAAGCAAGAGAAAGGATTGAGGCAGACTGACCTTGTAATTATTAAAACTGAAGCCCAGATTCCAAGCTTTGTGGCACCATAGAGTTCATCTGTTCCAACCATTATTTTTTAAATAAATAAAAAAAAGGTGTGCCACGGGTCACAGAACGAATTTGAACCCACAAAAAAATAGAAGCTTTAAAATGATTACAGTGGTTATACAATATTAAGTAAGCTTAATATTAACACCAATCTTAAAATATAGCTAGTGACATACTTTTCAGGGAGGGCTGGGCTTTAGGGGGTGGAAGATCATCTGAATATTGTAAAAGCGCTAAAATTGGTGATTTGGAGCTTTACCCAACACAAGGAATCTTCTGAGAGTTCCAGTAAAATTATCCTATCCTTTTTCCCACAAATACTTTGGAACATAGTTGTCTATCTCAGCCTCAGGATCCAGGTTAATGTCAAAAGAATATATGGATAGCAGAGATCCATGTAAGGCACAACTCCCAGGGTTATAGTAACATACATACATCACTCCAAAGATATCTAGTTCCCACCTTCATTTTACAGAGAAAAAAAATAAGGCCCAAAGATCTGAGTGCAAGATCCCATGGGTAAGACGTGACTTCTGGTTCCACATTCTTTCCAATTTACCATGTAGCACAAATTGCATTTGAATGTATGGTGCTTTGAAAACTTTAAGGTACTACATAAATCCCAGGTATTGTGATTGTTATTATGGACAAAGTTATTGCTTATCATTCATCATCATCATTATTATTATTATTAATATTATCATAATGATCACTACTAATCTTTATCAGAGAGGTTTTACATCTTGGGATTTGTTGTCCTCTCGACTGCATAGCTCTTTCTGTTACTTATTACTTTAGAACTGTAATCTAGACTGATCCCTACATTCACTGAAAGGAGGAGAAAAGAAGAGAAAGGGAGGGTAAATGGCTTCCCCAAAGTTTCCATATATAAGAAGTCTTGAAACCATGGTGATTGCTTTAGAGCTAGATGGGACTTGTGGGCCTTTAGAATCAATATGCTCATTTTCTTTATAAGAATTCCATCCCCAAATTTCAGGAATAGTGTTTCTCTAGGAATTGCCAGAACTGGGATGTTTTCTGGTTGGCATCAGGGCCAGGATTTCCTAGACTGTCTAAAAGTGGAAGTGAAGTGAAACCTGGGACAGCCAGCAGAGGTTGAGGGAGAAGGAAAAAGCATGGTATCTGGGGTTATAATGTGGCCATGTCCTCTGCAGCTGGTCACTTTTGGCTCTGTGCCAGGAAAGTGGCTCCCTGTGCCCTGTTAGTCTTGTGCAGGGAGGATATAGAGTGGCGCTTGCTTGCAGTGCTGGGATTTTGGGGGTCCTACACTTGACATTCCAGCCAAAATGGATTATACACTGTCCCATTTATATCTAGTCTTTCTCTGTGTGTTTTACTTTGATCTTCATCTATGATTGGAATCATCTCCTTTTGGTTCTTAGACTCCCTAACTTCCTTCAAAGTTCTTCTCAAATCCTAAGGAAATCTATGAAACAGTATTCTGAAGTTCCAGGTCTCTAAGCCTAGTGGTTGAAGGTCCAACTTTGAGTTGTATACTAGATATAAATCTGAGCCACACTTATGGAGCTGTCAGAAAGGACTAGAACCTCCATCACTTTATAAATTGGTAGGTCTTAATCCTACTGTATCCTCTTTTATTTCATTTTCTTATTTTATTTTCTGGCTCTTTTGATCAATGTCTTTTTCAAAACATTAAAGAATTGATTTGTTCATTAGGAAATCAAATATGTTTCCAAATTTCCACTTAAATTCATCTAATCTAAATTTCCTGGCAAATAAATTTGAGGTTTCAGGACCAGATTTTTCATACTCTTTCAATATCCAATAGTCCTCTATTCCTAGGATCTCCTCATGTCTGTTCCTCCATCCTGCAGTAGCAGATTGTGACCCACCATGCCTGCCCAATCCATGTGACTCTCACTTATACTCTCCCATCATTCTACCTCTGGGAGTCCATTTAATCCATGATGATTTGATGATTTGATGGTGAGTAACCTCCTCTAGATATCTTAGGACTACATGGATCATCACGTACTTCTTTCACTTCTTGCTTTTGCTATGTGATATTACATCCCTTTCATGGCCCTGGTCTCATCTTATTTAATGTCTCTCTCACATCCATTTAGCTTCAATTTCTTTAATTCTTCTGGTTTCCTTTCCAGCACAATTAATACTCAGTAGGTCCTCAAGGAGTATGCCTACTTTTTGGTCATGGCGTAAAGGCTCCTCATTTATAGCATTATTTGTCAAATTAATGTCTTTAAATGGTCAAAAACAACTTTGTAATTTTAACATTCTCTTCCTTTCCTTTTTTCCTTCATCTTTGTTTCTATCATTAAAGATATGAAAGGGAACTCTGATTTCTTCAACAGATCTTCACACAGCATGAAATAAAAACCCTTTGCTATTCTGATATCCTTCTCTGGATAGTCCACCTTATTAATATCCTTCTTTAAATATACCAGAACTGAATACAATCCCACAGAAAGCTTTTAACCAGGATAAAATACGACACTGTTACCTCCTTATTCCTGGAAGCTATGTCTCTTAAGGCAGCCCTGGATTTTCTTAGCCAACATTTCATATTGTTCAGTCATATTGAGCTTGTGGTCTACCCAAACCCCACAGTTTTTTTTTCACAAAAAATTCTGTCAGAAGTACCTTCACAAAGATCTAAAAGTTCAAGACAAACATCAGTGGTTGATATAAAGAGAAAAAATGGTCCATTTTAACAGGGATTTGGGCTAAAGCCATGAGAACAGTTTTGAGAGAATACAGCTTGATAATTCATTGTTGGAGTGCATGGAGTTCCACATGCAATGGTGTGATTTTGCAACTACCTGCCAGTGTTTTAGGAATGTAGGATAATTCTTAAGACACTTAGGAGTATCTTGGAATGAATTTGACCGTGACAAAATAGACACCTTTCTGGTTATTAAAATATTTGGACTTGTTGGAGAAAAGATAGAACTCATAAGTAATGCAGATTATATTTTATAATAACTATCTTTAAAACATGTTCAAATACTGCCAGTTGAAATCAGAGCATAGCAGTTTGTTTTAAGAGTTGTAAGGAAACTTAGGTATCCCATAGTCAGTCTTTCTGTCCCTTCATTCAACAAAGGAAATTGAGGCCCAGAGCTACTTAAAAGTGGATAAGAGCCAGAGGAAAAACTGTATTATAAAAGGGCAGTCATCAAAACCATTTGATACTGGCTAAGAAATAGAGTGGTGGATCAGTGGACTAGATTAGGTACACAAGGCACAACAGTCAATGACTATAGAAATCTACTGTTTGAGAAACTTAAAGACTCCAGCTTCTGATATCAGAACTCTCTATATGACAAAAATTTCTTGAAATCCTAAAAATAATATGGAAGAAACTAGGCATAGAACAATATCTCACACTCCATACTAAGATAAGGTTGAAATGAGTACATGATTTAGACATAAATGGTAATATTATAAGCAAATTAGGAAAACAAGGAATAATTTATCTGTCAGATCTTTAAAGAAGGAAAAAAAATTATGATCAAACAAGAAATAAAGGACTTTATGAAATGCAAAACTGATATTTTTGATTACATTAAATTAAAAAGGTTTTGCACAAAGAAAATCAATGCAGCCAAGATTAGAAAGGAAGTTAAAAAACTTGGAAACAATAAATTTGTGATAAAGATCTCACTTCTAAAATATATGAAGAACTGAGTCGAATTTATTAGAATACAAGTCATTCTCCAATTGATAAATGGTCAAAAATATATACAGATAATTTTAGATGAAGAAATTAAAGCCATTTACAATCATATAAAAATGCTGTGAATTGCTATTGATTAGAGAAATGCAAATTAAAACAACTTTGAAGTACAATCTCACACCTATCAGATTGGCTGAGATGAAAGAAAAATATAATGATAGATATTGGATATGATATGGGATAACTGGGATAGTGGGATAGAATTGATAAGTGAGTGTATATCCATCTATTGGGGAATGGCTAAATTATGGTATATGAATTTAATGCAATACTATTGTTTTATTAGAAATGATGGGGGCAGCAAGGTGTCAGTGGATAAAGGACCAGCCCTGAAGTCAGGAGGACCTGAGTGCAAATCTGGTCTCAGACACTTAACACTTCCTAACTGTGTGACCCTGGGCATGTCACTTAATCCCAATTGCCTCAAGGGGGGAAAAAAAAGAAATGATGAACAGACTGATTTTAGAAAAATCTGGAAATATTTACATGAATTGATGCTGAGTGAAGTGAGCAGAACCAGAAAAAAACTTTTAATGAAGCAAATAGTAAGATTGTGTGATGATCAGTTATAATACTTAGCTCTTCCAGCGATTCAGTGATCCAGAGCAATTCCAATGAATTTTGGTTTGGAAAATGCCACTTATATCCAGAGAGAGAACTATGGAGACCATGCAGATTAATGCATAGTATTTTTACCTTTTTTGTTTTCTGTTTCTTTTTCATGGTTATTCTGATTTTTCTTTCCCAACATGACTCATGGAAATATGTTAAAAATAAGTGTATATATGTGACCTATATCAGACTGCTTACTATCTTGGGGAGGGGGAAAGTAAAAGGGAAGAAGGGAAAAATGGGAATACAAAATTCAACAAAAATGAAAGTTGAAAACCATCTTTACATGTAATTGGAAGAATAATATGCTATTAAAATAAAATTTTAAAAAATTAATTGTATGAGGTAGGATGTCCCTGGGTCTCTTACTTCTCCATCCAATGTTCTTATTCCTCCCTTCTACTGTTACTCTGGGCAATATAAGGAGGTTGTGGTCAATTATAATAGTAACCAGGGAGTCATCAATTTTAATTGTGAGATGAAAGGAGAAATAGATGGCTTTGTCTCTCTATATTCATTTCATGAAAATTTCCCCCCAGATATCAGCAGGAATTTATTTTATTTTTGTTTTGTAGAAAAACAAACATTTCCATAATGTTGTTTAATTTCCTTAAAAAGATAATTGCACACAAAACTGCAAATATATTGTGTACAACTTGCTATTTCTTTAAAATATATAATAAATTATCATGTAAGTTTCTTTCTCTTTGTTTCCTTTCCTTCCTCTCTATCCTAGAGATGATTACCATGAGACATAAATATGTATACATATGTAGAATTATTCCATATATACTTCTAGTTATCAGTTCTTTCTCTGGATGCAGAGGATATCTTCCTTCATATGACTTCTATAGATATTTTGGTATTTATGAAAGTCAAAATGACTTATTAACTCAAAATTGTTTTTAAAACAATATTGCTGTTAGTATATACAATGTTCTCTTGGTTCTGTTCATTTCACTCAGCAGGAATTTAATCTCATTTTCACAGGTTTAGTAGTAGAAAATTAAGTCCTGTTCTAAACTCTGTACTGAAAACAAGCTACTAACAGTTTGAATGAAAAAAAGTTTCCCTATGAGTGTATTTGTGGCAGGATGAGGTGGAGTATGAGGGAGTCTGGTGAAATTTAATCTTTTTTCTATTCTTATTTACAGGAGTATCTAGAAAGTAAATCTTTCCAGCTTCCCCCCACTTTTTAAATAAGGATTAAATGAGAAGCAATAACCTGTTATTAAATGATCTCCAATCAGTGGACTAGTCACAGGATGAGGAAAAAATTTAAGGGGAAATTCTGAGAAATGGTTTATGCTACATGTTTAGTTGATGGCCTTCTTTCTTTTAAAAGAATATTTTCAGTTCCAAATTCTCTCCCTTCCTCCAGCCCCTCCTCTGCTCATTGAGAAGGCAATAAATATGATATCCATTATAATATGAAGTCATGCAAAACCTATTTCCACATTAACTGACCTTTTCACATAGTCAGAGAGCAGTGTGTGGTAATGGTAGGGAACAAAAGCCAGAGACAGTAAGAGATGGAAAACAGGAACATTCAAACAAGCCCAGAGGCTTCACAGAGAAAAAAAAAAACAGCAAGAAAGAGAAAAGGTAGAGATAGATGAATGGAAATACAAAGAGATATAGAGGAACAGATCATGAAAAAATCTATATGGAGAAATAGTCAGAAACGGGACAAAAGAGGTGAGGAGAGAGATGGAGGGAAAAGGAGAGAGAAAGAAACAGAGAAAGAGAGACAAAGACAGACAGAGAGACAGAAAGAGAGAGATAAAGAGAGGGTGGGGAGGGAGGAAAGGAAGGAGTGAGTGAGAGGAAGGACAGAGGGAGGGAGAGGAAAAATAGGAGAGGGAGAAGGAGAAGAATATGTACAAAGAAACAGACAATGAGAAATTTAGAGAAAGAGAAGTAGCAAGAGAAAGCAAGATATTCAGAGATAAAACAATGAAACAGAGGCAGAGATAAAGAATGACAGATGGACTGAAGGGAGAGAGTATGATACAGAGAGGGGTACGCAAACACCCCACTATGGGAGATATGTTTGGGCTAAGTTCTACCATCTCTGTGATGTGAAAGAAAGTTTGTCAGTTTCTCCATTTACAGATTACTTGTGAGTTTCAGGGAGCAATGCAGTTTGGGAGTCTTCGTGCATGTTACGCAGTACTACAGGGGCAAAATCTTAGAACAATAACACATGTAATTTTTCCAAAAGGACAATAAAATTTAAGAGTGTGAAATCTATATGCCCATACATCACTAGGATCAGCAGTGATTAAATGTGTAGTCAAGATCAAGAAAGTCCCTTCAAGCAGATTCCAAGAGTCTAACTCTATTATCAGTAATTAGCCATTTACAGTCAGTCAGTCAACGTGGTTTTTTAAGGCACCTACTATGTGCCAGGTACTAGGACTAGAAATATAAAAAGTGGTAAAAAGTAGTCACAGTTTAATGGGAAGACAAATAAACAAATATATACAAACAAGCTACATATGGGATAAGTTTGTTTGTTTTGTTTGTTGTTTGTCCTTCATTCCTGAAGAGGACGGAACATCGGGGAGGTGATGCCATGGCACTGAAATGAATTAGATTTACGTGAGGGAGGGCTGTGCAAAGTCACCAACCTCTTTTCCTCATCTGATCCATCTGGGTCCAACGGCAAGATCCAGATCAGGATGACTGGAGATGGCTCTGAATACTGTGGGAGACCTTGACCTTTTTAAGTTAAGAACTTTAATAGGTCTCAATTTGACTGAGGGAAGCACCCATTCAATGATTAAGGCTAGATAAGAAATGAAGCAGAGAAGTAGAAATTAAAAGGGAGAAGACACTAAAATTGAAAGGGTTTGGGAAAGATTTCCTATAGAACATGAGATTTTAGCTGAGACTTGAAGAAGGGAGAGATGCCAATAGTGGGGAGATGAGAAGAGAGGGCATTTCAGGAATGGGGAACAGTCTTGAGAGAATACTCAGAGATGAGAGATGAGGGTCCTGTAAATGGAACAGCAAGAAGGTCAGTGTCATGGGGCAGAGGTGTGTGATAGACATTTGGGAAATAAGTTTTGCCTCCTTCACCCCTGATTAGAGAGAAAGTGATACAGGAGCAGCAAGGTGCAGTTTGGAAAGGCTGGGACATCAGGAGGTCTCTGTCTGAAACTGCCTCCAGATGCTCAGGACTTACATAATCGTGGGTATATCACTATGTAATCTCTCTGGATCTGTTTCTCTATCGATATGAGGAGAGGGTTGGACTAAAAACCTCCAAGATTCCTTCCAGCTTTAAGTGTGTGATCCTAAGACAACTGACATGTGGCTAATATGGCATAATTGTCTCAGGACAAGAAGTCTTTATTTTTATTGGAGATAAGGAGTGCAATAATCATGCAGTTTCATACATGGTGGCCTAGAGGATAATGGGTGCATACATTTAGAAATGGAAAAGATCTTAGAGGCTACCAAGGACAATTTTTTCATTATGTGGATGAAGAACTTAAACCCAAGAAAAATAGTCATTGTTTCAAGGTCACATGTAAGTGGCAGTTCTGGAATTTGAACTTAGGTCTTCTGAGTTGACTTCTGATTATAGGCTTAAAACTGACAATCAGATCAGCTATAGCAATGCAGACCTCACGATCAACTGTAAATCTATAGTAATGATGACCAATGAGACAACAGTATCAATCAATCAATCAATATTTATTAAGTGGCTACTATTTGCCAGGTACTACTAAGTACTGGGGATAAAAAAAGCACAAAAGACAATCGCTGATATTTTTCAGGTCAGACTTTTCAAGTAATATCAAACACACAACCTACTCAGGAGGTGAAAGTCCTTTACTTTGTCCTGATCTCTGGTAGTGATGATCCTTAATAAAACCAAATGTTTTGTAGAATAATTTAAGTTGTCTTCTTTCTCATTCAATTTCCCATCACAATGCTGACCACCATCCCACATACCTGTATAACACCAGCTTCAATCTATTTTCAAAAAGAACTCTCAAGTCAAGTAAATCCAACAGACATTTATTAAGCACCTACTATGTGCCAGGTACTGTGCTCTGTGCTTACAGTACACAGGGAAAAAAAAGACTGGACCTGCTCTTAAGGAGCTTACATTCTACTGGTGAGGGAAAGAGGGAAGCACAATAATGAATACCAAAACAACCCAGTCATTACATTCACAAGTGGAAGCATCAGGGAACACTTTGTGGAGGAGGTGGCTTGAATGGCTTTGAAGGAGAATGAGTTTTGTGCTGGTTGTTAAAAAATCAAAGCTTTTCTTAACAGAAGATGATAGGGGTGGGAAAACTGGTCTCAGGGGGCAGGTAGATGGCTCAGTAGATAGAATATCGGCCCTAGAGTCAGAATCAGTCCGAATCAGACCTCCGGCATTCGAGACTTGCTAGCTGATCCTGGACAAGTCACTTGAACCTAATAGCCTAGCAAAAACAAGCAAACAAGAATGGTCTCCCTGTCCTGCCTCTGACAACTAGCTCTGAGCAGCTCACAGAACCTCACACTGGTCCAGGCTATATAAGATGGCCTTCTAGAGCTGAGAACTTTGACTGGGAGAAAGGAATACAGCAGTACCATGTAGTGATGAAATCAAGGGCCAAACCCTATCTCTATCCTTTTCTTAACAAAGGGAAGATCACTGATAATGGACCAGACAATGTCTTTATTATATCATTAGAAGCCTTGTCTTTGCATTCCTGTTTATTTCTTTGACACGATTTTTTTTATGAAGATAAAAAAAAATTCTATGGAATCATCTGCATACTAAGGAACACTGTCCGAATCATCAGCTTTCAATCTTCCTTCCTGTGGGGTAAAGGCCCACAGATACTGCTGAGAACAGCTTTCAAGTTTGCTTTTTGGTTCATTTTTGCAGGTTGGGTCTTCCCTTCGGCAGAACAAAGGCCATCGGTGGCATGTGCCCTGACTCTCTAAGTAACCTTCCTCCCATGAGGCCACTTGGGTTGAAGACTTTGCCCTTGAATTTTGATGAGGGAGCCGGGTAGAATGAAATGAATCTGGGGAAGAGATTGTGCTGTTCGGGAGATGATACAGATGGAATTTCTCACTTGCTCGCCTCGAATATGGAGAGTTGCCAGGTGGTTTACATTCTTAATGATGTGAAAATCAGGAAAATGATAAGCAAGACTGTGCTCGTGCCTGAACATTATTATTGTTAATAATAACAATAATATTTACATAGCATTTGAAGGTTTATAAAGCACTTTACATATGTATTATTTCACTCGATCCTCATATCAACCTTGTGAAGTATTATTATTATCCTGATTTTACACATGAGGAAACTGAGGCTCAGAGAGAGGTGAAGTGACTTGCCCAGAGTTACTCAAGTAGCAAGTGTCTAAAGCTGGATTGGACTCAGTTCTTTTTGATTCCAAGTCTGGCATTTCATCCTCTAGTTATTCCTACTCCTATTACAACCACCTATTACAACAAGCACAGCTACTAGTATGAATAAGAATAATTTATTATTTTATAACATCTTTGGGTCTGCAAAGTGCTTTATGTGAGTTATCTCCTTTGATCCTGTAAAGTAGGTTCTATTCTTATTTCCACTTTACTAATGAGGAAACTAAGGTTGAATTAGGCCTGAATGAGGATTCAAATTCAGCTCTTCCTGACTCCAAGGGTACCAGCACTCTCCTCACTGCAGCATGTCCTTACCTAGAATTATAATATACTTTGGAATAGAAATATTTAAAAATTAATGTATTCGTATTTTAATTCATCCCTTTAAATACAATACGATGACCTTGTTTATTTCTTATGATGCTCTTTGATTGGAATCCAATGCTTTCTTTCATCATTCACCACAGACAAGTAACTCTCTGAACTACAATTTCTTCACAATAAAATGAAACTGGACTAATTCTGGGACCGTACCACACAAGAACATGCTGCTCACTATTCTAAAACCAGCTCTCTGGGGAGAAAAATAAAGTATGCACGATGCACCTCTCAGTTAAACCCCCATTACGAAAATTTTCTTGACTGTTTTCTTTAACATTGAAAATAACAGAATTATAAATAAAATTTTGGTTAGTATCTTATGCTGATTTCTGAGACATAATGTTCGAACTGAAAATCTCACGAAAGTTTCTACAGAGATCCCATGAATTGCTCCAGTTGAAGGAACTGGTTTAGGGAACTTCCATATGAGAAAATTCCTTTTATTGATGCCAGTCAACATTTTCTCTGCAACTTAGTTTGAGAGAGATGTCCCCGAACATTAAGAGGTTAAATGACTGGTTCAGGGTCATATGGCTTGTAAGTATTAAAAGCAGATCTCCCTGACTGATTCTCTCTTCACTACAACAAGATATCTCTTGGATAACACAAACAAGAAAAACAAAAGATCTCCATTAGGCTGGCTAGGTACGCAGCGATTCATTTCAAGGAATCTACCTCTAATTCACAAGGTGCTATGTGAACACAGTTTATGTATTCAGAAATAGATGGTTGATTGTTGTCAAAAAACTGTGCTATTGAGGAGAAACAAAGCAAAACACGGTTTTGTTGTTTTGAAACAAGGAAGCAACCGGTGACAGGCAGGGAATCCCCAAGATCCTCAAATAGCTTTGATACATTTGGAAATGTACATTTCTAGAATCAGACATTTATACACAAATGATGCGAAGAATTTAAAACAACATTGATCACAGAGCTGCCTCTTGGAGACCTCTCCCAGCTTTCTTCTTGGTCTCCTATTATAGCACAATGCACATGGTCACCTTTTCAAATATTTGAGTCTACCCCCAATACCTGCCCAAGCTACACGAGTGCTTTGGGGACAACTTAATGTTGTCAAGGAAAATATCGTATCATTCAAGTTTTGAAAAAAAGCCAATTTTTATTATAACTTAAAAAAAAGATCTTTAAGGCAGGCCATGTGTTATAGTGGAAAGAACATGGGTTCTCCAGTTAAAGGGCTTGGATTCAAATCCTATCTCGGATGCTGTTTAACTGTGCAATCTTGGGAAATTACTATACCTCTTCAGACCTCAGTTTCTTCATCTGTAAAATGAAGGGATTGGATTAAATGGGTTTTAAGGACCAACCCAGAGGCCAACAAAGAGAAATAGGGCTAAAGAAATGCTCAAAGCATTGTTGCTCATTCTCCTGGCAGACATCCCTTTGCTACACCATCATTCAGCAACATCTCTTCTTTTGACTTTCTCTCCATCTCTCTTTACCCCTTAGCCAAACCCTTTTTCACAGACATTTACTCACCCCTAGGATAATGCCAAAGTAAATGCTTAATTCAAAATGCTACAATCAGGAGCCATTTCTAAAACTTCCCTAACACTTTCCCCTTCCCACTCAAAAACAAGCTCCTTTGCCTCTTATTATATTGAGATAACAACTGGTAAGTTCCCAAATTTCTTCTCCTATCCCTCAACCCCACCATCTTCTCTGTTTTTGTCCCAGCCTGGACTATACATTTCTCTTCTTGTCAAAACTACCCCCTCTACCAGCTCTTTCTTCCTATCCTCTCCTGATTTCTCTAGTTTTTCATTTCCTCTATATCCTTCATTTTAACTTCTTTTTATCCATTGTCTCCTCCCCTGGTGATTGTGCATATTCTGAGCTATCGGTCCACAGCTTTTGAAATCTTTTTTTAAACCTGCCAATCCTTCAAGATATTATTCTATAGCCATCCTCCCTTTACTAGATAAAACTCGAGGGGAAAAAGAGTTGTCTATTTTCTCCAAAGTCACTGACACCTCTCTCTGGCCTCCCATTCACTTCTTAACCCATACAATCTATCTTCAGTTCCTGCCACTCAACTGGAACTGTTCTCTCTAAGGTCACCAGTAATCTCTTCTTCAGTCTTGCTCTCTGAATAGCTTCCATCACTATTGATCATCCTTTTATCTTGGACACACTCTCCTTCCTTAGCTGCTGTGACTCTTCTCTGTCCTAGTTCTCCAGGATCACTGTTGATGACCCTTCCATTTTGGATACTTCTCTTCCTTAACTTCAGTGACTCTTTTCTTTCCTTGTTCTTTCTAATTCCCCTTTTTTCTTGGCTGCATCATCATCCACATTCCTTCATACCCACTAAACACATAATTCTTTCCTTGTCTGAGCTTCTGAAGGAAAAGTTGGGAATCTAATTGGTTATGGGTCCTCCTTACTCTGGAAATAGGGATTGACTTGAGGTCCATCTACCTGAGCAATGGTGGGTAGTGGTTAATGTACTGGTCTTCGAGTTAGAGGAAGACTGGCTTCAGATCCCACCTTTGATCATTTTTAATTGTGGTTAATCACTCAACCTCTCTCCTTCTCAGTTTCTTCTTCCATGAAAAGGAGCTAATCACTCTTGTACTTCATGCTTGGCAAAGTTATTGTGAAGCTTAAAAGAGATAATATTTCTTAAGCTCTTTGCAAACTTTAAGTCACTAGGTACATATCTGTTAATCTTAATGATTAGCTGGAGGCAGGAGGTACAAGACCTGCGTGTATTAAGGGAAATGCAGGTTTAAAGAGTTCCATTGTATTTATTATTAATCATTTCTAGCTGCATAGGTTGAAAGTAAAGTCAGTTGATCTTAGAAAAATATGATCATCCCCACTCCCATCCCACTAAATAACAGTATTTTTAAAAAACAATCTATTTTCAAGTGGATCCTGGGGGCGAAAGAGGAAAGACTTTCCCCAAGGCAATGTTACCAGCTTCCCACCATCTCTATAAATGGAGGGGAATCTCAGAACTGATGTGGAGGGGGAGGCTTGTCCAACAGCAAACACATCATCTGTTTTTGTCTCCTCTGTCGTTCCATCAATTTTGTCCATCGGCTGGTTCGTTGCCAAAAGAACTCTTGAAAGTCTTCTTTAGCTGGGAAAGAAAACAACCACCACCTCGTGATCAAGTACATGAAAGCCCTGAAGATAAATGATTTGGGAAAGCCTGCTGGCTGGGCTCCGTAAGCAGATGAACCAGCAGATACATACCACCAAATCTAAGGGGCCCCTGGGGGACAAAAGGATCGGGTAGGGGCCATATTGGTCTGAATGTTGGTAATTCCAAATAAGAATTGGTTTGAAAGGAAAACGTACAATGATATACACTGGGAAGGGATCAACAACAATATAACACAACAAAAAATGATCTGATGCGATAATATCATACGACATAAGGTTTTCTAGAAGGGATATTTGGGGAGGAAAAAATATGTTTCTGTTCTTAGACCAAGATGGGCATGACTTGGGGCACTAAAAAACAGTTAAAGATATTCTACAGAAGTAGCATTTCCTGGGTTTTTTTTTGGCACATTGTAGGCACCCAAGGAGCAAACTATGTGTCAGATTTGGGGGAATACCTGAGTTCAAATCTTGCCTCAGATACTCACTAGTTACATCCCAGGCAGGCCATTTATTAATTACTTCACACCATGTCATCTCTACTGTCACACAGCAAGGATGTATCACAGGCAGGACTTGAACCATGTCCCTATCCACTAAACCCCCCTGTTCAGCCAGCCTCATAGAAGCATAGGATTATGGGACCCTCAAGCCCACTATTAGAGCTCCCTTTATGGATATAAGAAAACTGAGGCACAGATGGTTAGCCAGCACCATCTCACTGCCCAAAGAAGAGAAATAATTCTAATTTTTTCAGCGATAACGGAACACACTCTTACTTTGCCAAAAAAGCCTTTGAGGTCCATTCGGCTCTGGCTGGAGCCCGTTTTCTCTTCACTATTCACATGCTGATCCCAGGAAGCTGCTGAAGGGTCTTGCTCTGCTAATGCTGGGGGTTGGAGGGCCATCTCTGGGCTGCTTTCTGGGGAAGAGCAAGTGAGGGCACATGCCCTGGTCTCTTCTGGGAGAAGAGACCCTTGACCTTTGATGACAGGACTAGGAGCCCTGGGAGACACAGTTTTGTGAATGTCTGAGTCAGCATGGAAAGTTGGCTCGTTTCCTTCTCCCCAGTCAGAGAGGCCCAGTTCTGAACAGAGCTGGGATTGTTCTTCTAAAAGCTGGTCAAACTGTTTGAGGGAAAATAGGAGAAAAACAGGTAAGGCACCAATCTCTCTAGGTGAGAAGCAGAGCCCACATTATCACTCCCTTGCTCAAGTCCTTCAATGACTCCCTGATATAAACTCTTCTGTTGGTAGGAAAAGTTCTTCCAGCCCATCTTTCCTGACTGTTTTCACGTTATTCTTGATCACTTATTTAAAGTTCCATGCAAACAGGTCTGCTTATTGTTACATGCAAAACAACTTAAGTCAATTCACCAAACTCTGGAAACCAAAAAACTCTACTTTGTAGACAAATGCATTTTATGAGATGAAATATAGGAGGAAGGCTTGTAATTTCATTTGCATAGGGAACTCCAGGTGAGGAGATTCCCTCTACCAATACAAGTTAGCACCTTCACAGGAACTGAGAATATCAGAGATGTCAAATGCGGTCAGACCCAGACTGAATGTATTTGGGAAACACTTAACAACAATAAATAAAATACAATAAAACACAGAAAATGTCAGTATGTGGTTTTCTAAGTCAATATGTAAGGATCCTTATGTAGAGTTTAAGGAATCTCACTCCTGGCTGAGTGTGACCCCACAGGCCTAGAACTCTAGGAGGTTATTTCTTGCCCAGGCTCACACAGCCTTGGCATAGTGGAAGGGAAGGTAGCCTTGGAACGGGAGACAGGTCTTAAGGTGTCATGGAAATAGCGGCCAACGTCTCATACCAGGAGCATCCCCTCTTGAATCTGCCGAACTCGGTCACTGAGCTGGAACTCCAGCTCCGCTACCTGTTGGTGCAGGTCTTGACGTAAAGTGTGGAGCTGCCTCATCTCCTCCCTGCAGGTGAATAAAAGAACAGCAGCATGCAGATCATCTTCTAGGAAGAAGTTTTTCCTCCATCTCTCTTTTCCCCAAACCTATTCAAATTAGTCCTTTGAAATTACTTAAAACATCCCCTTCATTTATATGCATATGGTCATATTTTGTGGCCCAGAATTATGATTTTATCCACATGGAGAAATATCAGTGTGGAAATTCTCTTTGCTGATGCAAATCCCAACAGATGTGTAACTTACAGGAGAGTTCCTGGAGACACTGAGGTACCAAGGATCACGTCAGAGGCAGGATTTGAATACAGATCTTCCTGATTCCAAAATGAGCTCTCTATGCATTCAACTCTGTTGTCTCTCAGTGCTAATGCCCCATGACCTTGCTGTGTCTCTATTCCTGCTTTCTGTGCTTTTTCCTCATCCTTCCCCCAATTCTATTCCCTTCTAGAAATATCAGCTCCATTTCTTTTTCTTAAATTAAAATCTGAAAAGTCACTTGTATTGAAAATGAATACCTACGTACCAGTCAACTTTTACTTCAGCCAAAATTCTCATTATCCCAACCTCCTCATGAAACTTGGAACTCAACTTTTGTCTCCCAGGTCTTCCCCTCCTCTTTAGGGCGCTTCTTGGCTACCTTTACACCTTACTCATTTTAGCTGCCCTTATAGGTTATTTTCCCCCAGGAGGCTGTAAGGATGGTGACTGTCTTCTCTGACTATATATGAATGCCTAGCATTTAGTATTTTCATATTTAGTAAATTCTTTGTTTGTAATGTCTCTCTCTGTCTCTCATCTACCTACTTACCTACCTACCTATCACTATCTATCCATCCATCCATCCATCCATCCATCTATTTATCTATCTATCTATCTATCTACCTATATTTTGTGTCTATTTTTCTACTACCTATCCATGTATCATCTACAAGGCAGAGCTTTGTCCAATTCCATAAGGCCATAAACTTTTTGTTACTATTAATCTTGTCTTCCTTCCCAATTCTTCTCTTGCCAAAATTTCTACTTTCAACATTTAGTTATTTATTCTTCAATAAAATCAAGAACACAGATGGAAGGAACAGGTTTCCTATATTAAACTCTGGGTATGAGAATTATAGAATCACAGATATTACTAGAATGAAAAAGAACCACAGACGTCATCAAACTCAATGCCATCACTTTACAAATAGGGAAAGTGAGGCATAGGGTGGTGCTTGGGTCGATGGGTAAAGGCTTGTTTCCATCACTGATGCAGAGCAGTCAACATTACCTCCCTTCCTCTGACATATCACTGAAGGCATGTGCTTGTTGCTTCATGAGGTGATGTCCGATCTCCTCTGAGTGCTCCCGGAAACTCTGACATACTGTTCTCCAGATCTCCATGTCCTGTACAGTGCTCTGTGAAGAAGCAGAGAGAACTCAGAGCCCCTTTGCTTCCTGGTAGTCTGTTTCGGAAGCACCCTCTAGCTAGCTCCCTTAAACCTTGATTCATCCTTCCAAGCTGTTTGGATTCACCTGTTAGGGTAGAACTCTGACCAGAAACCAGTTATGAACAAGGCAGAGAGCTTTTGCCTTTTCAAAGTAGACACAGAATGAGGTAAAGAATAGAGATTTGTGCTTGCCATCTAGGGGAGGGGATGGAGGGTAGGAGGGAAAAATCAGAACAGAAGTGAGTGCAAGGGATAAGGTAGTAAAAAAAATTACCTTGGCATGGGTTCTTTCAATAAAAAGTTACTATAATAAAAAAAAATAAAATAAAATGGAGCAGAAAAAAAAAAGAATAGAGATTTGATTTGTTGATGCTGTTTTACAAATAAGGGATATGATGCTGAGGAGTGAGGTTATCTATCTAGCTATCTAGCTATCATCTATTTATCTATCCATCTATTTACCTACCTATCTATCCAGCCATTATTCTATCTCTCTATTATTTACTATATTTTGTGTTCCATCATTTTTTAAATGATGTCTATCTCCCATTTAGGGTTTTATTGGCAGAGATAACTGAGGTGATTTGCCATTTCCTTCTTCAGTGCATTTTACAGGGGAGGTAACTAAAGCAAACAAGGTAAAGTGAATTAAGAGTCACACAACTAATATGTGTCTGAGACCATATTTGAACTCAGGAAGAAGAGTTTTCCTAACTCCAAGCCCAGAACACTATCCACTATAGCACCTAGATGCCCTTATTGTAACTTACAGAATTTTACATACATATATAATATATTACAGTATATTTTATAGAATATTATTATATATTAATTATTATATGATATAAATAGTATATATTAATATTTATTGTATATTTTATTTATGTTTATAATTTATATATAATATATAATTACATGTGTATTATATATTACATATATCTTACTCTATGGTTTTATTACATATTGTATAATTATATGTATATTATAATCTATTATGATATAGAGATGTTGTTGAGGCAGAGAGATGAAGAAAAAAGCAGTTGTGTTTGTCAGGAAAGGAGGAGCATTTGGACTTGAGGACTTGGGCTTTGTAAGAGATTCCCAGTGGCCACAAGATTTTCCATTCCCTGTATAATTTAAAACTCAATTCATACTCCATTTAAATAGATTTTAGAAATTATAAAGGTATGAAGAGAGTCAGCATGCTTGAGGTCAGGATTAAAGTTTTAATTAGGGGCTGTTTGTTCATGCAATGTGAGGAGGGCTTAAAGGAAGTGGGAGTGTTTAGTCAGGGGAAGAAAAGGTTTAAGGGATCTGACAACTAAGTGGAAAGGCTGGTATGGGAAAAAAAGAATCAGATTCTTCTTCTTGGCTAGAGGAGTCAGAACTAGGAACCCTGGACGCTCATTGCAAGGAGTCTGTAACACAAAAGCAGTCCAGCAGGGGGATGGTCTGCCTCAGAGAAAGGGGCTGGCCTTCCCTGGGGTCTCTGAGTAAAGGCTGGGGGACCACTGATCTGAGGAGCTGTAGAGGGGAGAGTTTCTCTCATAGGCATTGGTTGGATCAGGTGGTCTCAGATCCCTTCTATCTCTCAGATTCTTCTTAAAGAATTGGTTTTAATATTTTATTTCAATGTTGTAGGGAACTCCCAGATGAAGAAACTTCCTCCACCTATGCAGGTCACCACCTGCTCAACAAGAAGTCTTGAAGAGTTGCCTAGAACATGGAGGGAGATCTAAGACGATTGTCCAAGGTCACATATAGCTGGCTACCAAAGCACCAAAGATGGATCTTGAATCTGGGTCTTCTAGAGTTCTCTTTCCTGTACCACATGTCCCTAACAATGTAGCCCTAAATGATGTCCATGCTGGTGCCCTCTCGATTGGTTTGGGTCTGGGGGCACTGGTTATTTTTATACCAAAAGCTGGGGAGCATATTTAATTATGGCATCCTTGCCATGGGTCTTGACCATTTCAAAGAGCGCCTTAATGACAATTAGGGAGCCTAGGATGTAATGGAATAAATGCTGGATTCAGAAATAGAGGCTACCCCTGTAACCATTTCCTGCTGCCTGGGTAATAAAGTAACCACTTTAAACTTATTTTCTGTATTTATAAAATGAAGGTGAGAATGTTGGAATTGATTTCTTTATGGGTCCTTCTGGCTTGAAATTACATGAACTCAAATTGCATTGGAAATATATTTGATGCATATATAAAAATGTTTGCAGTAGCAAGGAACTGGAAATTGAATGGAGGCCCATCAGTTGGGGAATGGTTGAATAAGTTATAGTATATGAGTGTTATGGAATATTATTGTTCTGTAAGAAATGATCAATGGGATGATTTCACAGAGGCCTGGAGAGACTCACAGGAAATGATGCTGAGTGAAATGAGGAGAACCAAGAAAACGTCGTACACATCAACAGCAAGATTATGTAATGACTAACTCTGATGAATGTGGTTCTTTTCAAGAATGAGGGGATTCAAGGCGATTCCAATAGACTTGGGATGGTGAGAGCCATCAGCATCCAGAGAGAGGATTGTCGGGACTGAATGTGGATCACAACATAGTTTTTTCATCTTTTTTCTTGTTGTTTGCTTACTTTTTGTTTTTTTTTCTTATTTTTTCCTTTTAGATCTTATTTTTCTTGTACAGCATGATAGAGATGGAAACATGTATAGAAGAATGGTACATGTTTAACATATATTGGATTACTTACTATCTAGGGGAATGGTGGAGGAAGAAAGGGGAAAAATTTGGAACATAAAGTTTTGCAAGAGTGAATGTTGAAAACTAGCTTTGCATGTATTTTGAAAATAAAAAGCTATTATTAAAAATAAAATTATAATTCCATCTCAAAAAAGGAATATATTTAATGTAATCTGAGATACTTCTAAATGATTTCGAGTCAAGTCAAATTGAATCATTTGTGAGAGCAGACCACAAGTCTGTCATGGCAAGGGATAAAATGGGAGAAAGAGATCCTATTGTCTTCAGTATGGGAGAGATCTTAGAAATGTTTGCTGGAACCATCTCATAGAGGCTAGAGCCAAATATTAAATTGCAATGTGAGCATTTATACTTCAGAAACAACACTGCAAATCAGGCATTTATTTATTATTATTGATTGTCTAGACTTAAGAACATATTGAAGAATATGTTAATAATTCAGCTTAAACATGAAAATGTGTCCTAAGGAGTGGAACCAAGATGGCAGAGTAGAGAAGCATCCATCTGAGCTCTCTCAATATTCCCCTTCAAATAACTTTTTTTAAAAATGCTACAAATCAAATTCTGGAGTTCCAGAGTCAACAAAAGGTCATTATTCCGGCCCAAGACGACATGTTGTCTGGTTGTTTCAGTGTATCTGACTCTTTATGACTCCATTAGGGGTTTTGTTGGCAGAAATTACTGGAGTGCTTGGCCACCGCCTTCTCCAGCTCATTTTAGTGATAAGGACCTGGAGCATGCAAGTCTAAGTGACTTGCCCAGTGTCCCATTGCTAGTAAGTGTCGGAGACCAGATTTGAATTCAGAGAGATGAGTCTTCCTAATTTCAGGCCTGGCACTCTGTCCACTGTACCATCAGCAGGGAAAACAAATAGGAGATTGAAAAGGGAAATCTGTGACACGGGGGAGAAAGTTGGCCCAGAGTCCAGATGGATGAAATGCCAGTGTTGGGATTAGGTGGTGGAGACAGAAACCAGAGATGCTTTGGGAGTTCCTGGAACAGGGAAGACACCTGCTTAGAAAGAGATCACAGAGTAACCCTGTGCTAATGCTGGACATAGGACCAAACTTTGATTGGCAGACCCATTGCCACTGGCTTCTGGGACATAATTCAAGAAGAGAGAGGTCATGCTGGGATGGGAGCCCTGAGGACAACTATTTACCAACTCATTGCCTATTCCCACATTGGGGTCACAGTTCAAGGGTAGAGAGAAACACTTTTAGTCAAGAGGGAGTAGAAGCATTCTAAAATGTTTATAGCAACTGCCCTTGTGGTGGCAAAGAACTGGAAATTGCAAGGATGCCCATCAATTGGGTTATGGCTGAAGAAAGTGTAATATATGATTGGGATGGAATAATACTGTGCTATAAGAAATGATGAGCTCAGTGATTTTAGAAAAATATGGAAAGGCTTGAATGAAATAATGAAGAGCAAAATGAACAGAAGCAAGAGAACCTTATATATGGTGACAGCAATATTTTAAGAATGACTTTGAGCAAATAAGTTATTTTGTTTTTAAATTATCTATAAAGTACTTATGAAAAAAGACAATCTGCCTCTGGAGAAAAATCGATCAACAGAAGTATGTATAGAATAATTTTACACTTTTATGCCTATTTGTGTTTAATAGTAGCCATCTCTAGGGCAGGGAATGTTGGAGGGAAGAAAGAAAAGGAAAAAATTACATGATAATTTGTTGTATATTTGGAAGGAATGGTACGTTGTGCATAGCAGATTTGTAGTTTCATGTACAATCGTCTTGTTTTATTGTACTATGTCATGGAAATGTTTGTCTTATTCTATAAATTTAAAAATAAAGAGATTCTAGATGTATGTTAAGCACCCCCCAATTTCATGGCTTTTATTAATACAGCAAACATCTCAGAAGATAGTGTATCAATGGAATTTTCTAAATGGATTTTTTGAGGAAGTACACATTAGATTTGTAATAAAATAGGTTCATATTGGGGAGGGAGAATGTAGAAGCCCAGTTTGACTTCCAGCCCCAAGGTATCAGAGAACCTGAGTTATAGTATTATTTCTAGAGCACCAAGGAACAGTACTGATAGCAATCTCAAGGCATCAGGGGCTCTTTCTGACTAAGGACCAAAATGCATACCCAAAAGAGCAGTGAGCATATGTCTCTCTCGATCATACCTTGTAGACACTGAAAGCTTCCAAACCCCAGAACTATCTCTGAAAACAGTAGTATGAAAAAGCTTGACACTCAAGACAGAGTATCTTCCTCTAATTCTCACCCAGAAGAAAGACCAACATTAACATAAAGCTCCAAATCAAGAAATAGAGTGGAAAATGAGCAAACAACAACAACAGAATCTGACCATAAAAGCTACCACGGTGACTAGGAAGATCAAGCCACAAACTTAGAATAAGACAATGAAGTCAAAACAGCTACAAGTGAAGGTTGAAAGAAAGTCAATTGGACAGAATTCCAAAAACAATTCTTGGAAAAACTAAAAATAGTTTCTAGAATCAAATATGAGGGGTAGAGAAAAAACTAATTAATAAATGAAAGCAATGTGAGAAAACTATAAAAATACAATTAACAGCTTGGCAAAATATGGACAAAAAATACTGAAGAAAATAACACCTTAAAAAACAGAATTGGCCACGTGGAAAAAAAGAAATACAAAAGTTCACTGAAGAAAATGATTTCTTGGAAACTAGAATTGGATAAGTAGCAACTAAAGACTCTGTGAGAAATAAGGAAACAAAACAGTTACAAACTGAAAAAAAGAAGAATATAAAATATCTCAGCAGAAAAACAACAGATAAATAGATTAAGGAGAAATAATTTAATAATTATTGGATTACCCAAAATCAACAATCAAAAAAAGAGTCTAAGCAACAGATATCAAAAAAACTATCAAAGAAAGCTGCCTAAATATTCTAGAAACACTGGGAAAAACAGTGAGATGATTGAGGCCAGTTCCAATGATCTTGTGATGGAGAGAGCCATCTACACCCAGTGAGAGACTTGTGGGAACTGAGTGTGGACCACAACATAGCATTTCCACTCTTTTTGTTGTTGTTTTCTTTCTATTTTTTTCCTTTCTGATCTATTTTTTTCTTGTGCAGCAAGATAATTATATAAATATTGGATTTAACATATATTTTAACATGTTTAACATATATTGGATTATTTGCCATCTAGGGTAGAGGGTGAGGGGAAGCAGGGGAACATTTGGAACACAAGGTTTTGCAGGGGTCAATGTTGAAAAATTATCCATGCAAATATTTTAAAAATAAAAGGTTTTAATAAAAAACATTTTAAAAATTAAGAAAAAGAAACACTGGGAAAATAGAAATTGAAAGAATCCATTGATCACACCCTGAAAGAGCTTTCAAAATGAAAAGTCTCAGGAATAATATAACCAAATTCTAGAGCTTCCAGGTCAAAGAGAAAATACTTCAAGGAACAAGAGAGAAATCATTTAAATACTGTGGAGACAGTCAAGATTCCAAAATTTTTATCAGCTACTACAATAAAGGAATATAGGAATTGGAATACAATATTCCAGGCAACCAAAGATTTGGAATTATAACCAAGATTAAACTACCCAGAAAAACTGAGTACAATCCTTTAAAGGAAAAAAAATATATTTAATGAAACGGAGAACTTTTAAGCATTCCTGATGAAAAAGCCAGAGTTGAATAGAAAATTTGACTTTTAAATACAAGGCTCAAAAGAATCATAAAAAGATAAACATGAAAGAGAAATCATAAGGGACTCAATAAGGTTAAACTGTGTAGTTTTCTATATAGGAAGATGATACATGTATCTTCTAAGACCTTTATCAGGGAAATTTAAAAAAAAGACTATATAAAATGAGAGTGTGGGAGTGATTTGATTATGTTGCATTATGTAAAAAAAAAAGAAATGGATGGGTGAGAAAAAGCAATGTAATTGGAGAAAGGGAAAGGGAAAAAAAATTGGGGAAAACTAATCACATAAAAGAAACACACAAAGAAGAGCTTTTACAATAGAGGAGAAAAGGGTGAAGAGGGATGAGCAGTGCTTGAATATCATATCTAAATTGGTTCAAAAAAAGGAAAATACATACATACATTTGTGTACACACATGCACATACTCAGTTGATAAGAGAAATCTTTCTTATTCATCAGGGAAGTAGGAAGGGAAGGGGTTTATTGAAAGGGAAGGTAATGAAAGAGAGGGCACATTAATGCAGGCAGTAATCTGAAACAAAGCAGATTTGTGAGTAGGGACAGGATAAAAAGAGACATAAGGAGAAGGATAACCAGAAGAAAATAGGATGAAGGGAAATACATAATTAGCAATTGTAACTATAGGTGTGAATGGAATGAGCTCATAAAGTGAAAGCCGATAGCAGAATGGATTAGAAACCCAAATCCAAAAATAAGTTATTAAAAAAAAAGACAAAAAACAAAAACAAAAAACCCCCAAAACACTCAAAACAAAGAAGCACCATTAAAACAAGGAGCTAGAGCAGAATCTGTCATGCTTCAGCTAAAACGAAAAAGACAAGGGTAGCAATCATGATCTCAAACAAAGCAAAAGCAAAATTAGACCTAATTAAAAGTGATAAGCAGAAAAATTACATCTTGCTAAAAGGATCCATGGACAGTCAAGTAATATTAATATTAACATATATGTACCCAATGGTATATAGCATTCAAATTCTTAAAGAAAAAAGTTAAATGAATTACAAAAGGAAATAATAAAATTTTACTAGTGTGTTCCTCCAATTTTTTCCTCTCAGAACTAGATAGATCTACCCATACAATAAATAGGAAGTCAAGGATTTGAAAAAAAGTATTCGAAAAGTTAGATAGGAAAGATCTCTGGATGAATGGGAATAGAAAGGAGTATGTCTTTTTTCTGCTGCATGTAGTGTAATGCCAAAGGTCACTTTTAATGGGGTGACCAGTTCTTTCATTTGTGCTATTTCGTATTCTGCCTTAAGGTTATGACCATCCCCTCTTAATGGTTGAGATAAAGGTGTTATAGACATTCTTTAATGTCATTAGAATATCAGTAACCTCCATCTATGAGGCTATCCCCACCTACATCTCTGCATTATGTCATTGTTCTTGTTATACCATAAAAGGCTTGCTGTCCCGGCCCTGGGATCCATTGGTCCCAGTATTTCTCTCCATTTAATAAATTATTGAATTGGTCTCTAATCTCTATCTTGCTCAGTTTCTTTTGACATTACAGTAGCACTTTCACAAAAATTGACTTTGGGGATATAAAAATCTTACAACAAAATGCAAAAAAGCAGAAATATTAAATGCATTCTTTTCAGCCCATAATACATAATAAAAGGCCACAAAAGCATAGATGAAAAACTAATTGGAAACCCCTTGATCCAGCAATATTGTAATATACCAAAGAGATCAAAGAAAAAAGGAAAAGACTATATTTGTATAAAAATATATATAGCAGCTCTTTATGTGGGTGAAAATTTGGAAACTGAGGTGTTGTCCATCAAATGGGGAATGACTGAACAAGTTATATTTATTTATGCTAGATTGTGCTGAAATTCTATAAAAAAGAACAAGCAGGATGGTTGGAAAAACATCTGGAAAAACTTATATGAACTAAAGCGAGCAGAATCAGGAGAACATTGCGGTAACAACAATATTTCAAGGATCAATCGCAAAGACTGAGCTACTCTGTCCAATATAGTTCCAAAGGCTCTATGTTGAAAAATGCTGTCCACCTCCAGAGAGAGAATGGATAGACTCTGAATGCAACTTGAAGCAGAATTTTTTAAACTCTCTTTTTGTTTTATTTTGTTTTTGTTTTCTTTTGTAACAGAGCTAATATGGAAATCTGTTTAACACGCCCTCCCTCACATGTAAAATCAAAATCCAAGTGCTCACCTTTTCAAGGGAGTGGGACATGAGGGAGGGAGGGAGATAATTTGGAGAACAAAAGTTTAAAAAAGGATTGTTATTTTTACAAGTAATTGGGGACTATTTAATGAAATAAAAGATTGTAAAGTGTGTTATATCTGTAGGTATGGAGACAAAGAGAAAAAAAGAGAAAGAGACAGGAAGAGAAACCAAACATCCTGACACCCCTGGTTATGACAGCTTTGTCCCTTCCCAGTTTTTCTTGTCCTAATTATTTCTTTATATATTGCATTCCCTCTCTCCCCCATCCAAGAATGGAAGCTGCTATAGGGCAACTTGTCATTTTATCCTCAGCACATTGTCTAGAGCACGTGAGGTTTCTAATAAATGCTTGTTGAGTGGGATTGGACCAACAGGACAAGGCCCTGCCATTAGCTGCTGGGGAGAACCAAGCTATTCCTTTTGGAGAGCAGTCTGACATCCTGAAGCCCAAGAAGGGCAAGTCTTGGAGCCAGTTTTGCTAACTCCAAGGTCACCTGTCTCTCATGGGCTACATGTCTCTCCCTGGTTACATTGAGAATCTCTGTAAAGATACAAACTTACTGGAGAGATCCCTCTCATCACGGCCTCCTGGAGGATCCTCACGGTCCTGGAGAGCTGGGCCTGGAGGTGGCAGTACGAGCAGGAAGCCGTGCCCGGGGGCTGCCAGGCCCAGGGCCGGGGATGTTGTCGGCAGCAGCAGCAGCAGCAGCAGCAGCAGCAGTGACAGTGACAGCAGCAGCCCTCGCCATGCTTGCACTGGAGACCGGGGACCGCCGGCTTTGAGGCGGAGGCTGGCTGATGACTCCCTAGCATCCCGCTGTCGAGGGAGACAGAATGGGTGAGATGATGCTGCCTACGTGTGGCTGAGCCGCAGCTCGAGGCAGGCCCCACACTCTGCGATCCCGGTTTGCGTTTTACTGTTTGAACTGAAGCTTCTTTGGTCTGCCTTTCTCTGGCTCCTCTTCTTGGTCCCGCTGTGAGGAAAGCCTCGCTCCTGGAGAATTCTGAAGGTCTAAGAAGAGGATCTCCCGGGTTCTCTCTGGGACCTTCCCCTGCCGCGGTGCTGTGGATGCCAGCCACCAGCTTGGACGACATCTGGATCGTCACAGACCGGAAAGCCCCGGGGTTTGTTTCGGCCTCCGGGATCGGGTGCCTCGTGCTTACCTTCCCTGAAGCCTCGAGCCCTGGGCTACTCCCACGTCTACATCCACTTACAACGTCCGAGTTGGATTCATAGGTTTCAGAAACCTCATTAAGGCCACCTGATGGAGGAATGACTTGACTCTGTGTGGCTGGTCCCTGCCTTGGTGCAGTCAACATCCCATTTTCTAAGGGGGATCCCAACCTGCTAACGTCAAGGTCCCATTGGCCGGCCTGCCCATCTCCCGGGACCTCCGATCCAGATGGACAGTTATCCATACGAACTGATCCACCTTTATCACCCATGATGCTTGGAGACCTTTCCATGAACACTTCTTCAGGCTCTTCTGCCTGTGGGCTGTCTGTCTGGACATCTATTACACAGGCTACCATAAATCCTCCAGGATAGTCACACTTGGAAGTGATGGCGTCTCCTTCAACCTCACAGCTACTATGAGAACTTGGAGGCAAATTCAGTCCTTCCCCAGTGGGGGTGTCCTTGAGGGGTCCCTCCTGGCTTGACTGTTCTGCTGATCGAGAATCCTCCTCTTTCACAGAGGCAAATATCTCTTGTTCCCGATCGCTCTGGCCTCGGTTCAGAATGGGCAAACTCAGCATGCCTTGGGCAGCACCTTCAGTCGGTTCTTGTGGGTGCTGCTGGGGGGATCCCAGGGAGGGACTCTCGGCTCCTTGAGTTCCACTGCTAAGGCCCTGGCTGGTCTGTGGGAGAGACCAGGAGAAAGGCAAATGAGATTAGAAAGCTCAGCCTGGGTGAGCCATAAAAAGGGTCATTCCCCTACAGGTGCATCTTCAAGTAGAAAGAGAGGCTTCCTTCCAGTCCCTTTCTGCACTGATTTCCCTTTCTGTTATTCAACTTTTCTATTTTTAAAATCAATAAATGAATAAATAGATGGCTGACTACTGAGCTCTTAGGTAAGTGCTATGGACATATATAATAATAAAAATAATAGCAATAATATTAATATTAATAATGCTGTGTGAGAGGAGGCAGGGAGGCAGGATCCCTGGGTCACAGAGGTTAGGAAGCTAGAAGAAGACTAGGAAGATTAGAGGAGGGCAGATTCTGGAGGGTTTAGAACACCAGACAGGATTCTAGATTATCCTGGAGACCATAGGGAGCTACTGGATGAGTGTGTGTGTAGCAGGTGGCTGGGGGTGGGAGAGGGGTGAGTGATGCAATCAGACCCGCACTTTAGGTACTTTGTTTAAGTGCTGAGTGCGGGCTGGATTGCGAGAGGGAGGGAGAAGGAGCCAGGCCGGCTCAACCATGTCCAGTGAGCTCCGCCAGTTGTGGGGCCTGGAACACAGCTGTGGGAATGTTATAAAGAACAGGGCATATGGAAGCAATGTCCTGAAGGGGAAAGCCACAGCCCTTGGCAACAGATGGGAGATGGGAGCATGTGAAAAAGGATGAGGAGGTGAGAATGTCACTTAGGTTGCCAGCCTGGGGAGCTGAGAGGTTCAGGAACTCTCCACACAGTTAGTTCTTTAGCAACTGTGAACTTGGGAGGAAAAAAATGAGTTTGCTTTTGGACATATTGAGTTTAATACGTTTATAAGACATCCAGTTTAAGGTGTCCAAAGGCAGCTAGATATGTGAGACTGGGGTGTCAAGAGAGAGGTAAGGGCTGGATAATTCGATCTGGGATCAACAGCATAAAAATGAACACTGGACAGATTAAAACTGCTGAGAGCATCGTTAAAACTGTTGAGATTGACAAGCAAAATAGTATAGAGGGTGAAGAGAGTCATAGGAGGAAAGAATCATAGGAGATACTTATGGTTAATGAGTATGAGCTAGAAAAAGATGCAGCTGAGGACACCGAGGAGCTGCCCCAGAGTGAGGGACAGAACGAGATGGCAGGGCATGAAAACCAGAGAGGAGAGAAGCTCCAATATGAGTGTCAAAGGCTGTGGAGTGAGCAAGAAGGATCTGGACTGAGAAAAGGCTGCTGGGATTGGCAATTAAGAGATCTTTGGTACTTTTGGATAGTTGTGGTCAGTCCAATGATGAGGTGGGAACTAGACTGTCAAGAGTTAAGGAGAAACAGAGACATATACAGAAAGAGAGAGAGGAATGGAGAGACACAGACACAGATACACGCAGAGAAAGAGAGAGAGGCAGAGACCAACAGATACAGAAAGAAAGTCAGAGAGAAAGAGAGAGAGAGAACGAGAGAGAGAGAGAGAGAGAGAGAGAGAGAGAGAGAGAGAGAGAGAGAGAGAGAGAGAGAGAGAGAGAGAGAGAGAGAGAGAGAGAGAGAGACAGAGAGAGAGAGAGACAGAGACAGAGAGACAGAGAAAGAGAGACAGAAATGCAGAGAGAGATAGAGACAATGAGTCAGAGACAAAGACAGACAGAGGCAGAGAGAGAGATGAAAGGAAATGGAGGAATTCTCAGGTAGTTCATCCATAAAACTGAGAATGCCAGTTATTGGGGGTGCAGGAATCAAGGGAGGGGATGAGAGGATGGGAGAGATATGTGCATGTTTGTAAGCAGGAAGGAAGCAGCCTAGACAAAGAGAGACTGAAGATAAGTAAAAGAATGGGGATGGCTGGAGAAGATGGGATGGCAATGGATCCCTTGGGCATGTAGCGAGCTCCAGGGAGAAGGGGCTCCAGGGAGAAGGGCCACCTCTTCATGGGAGATGGGGAGAAGGAGATTGTGGCAGCAAACTTATTAGTGCTGTGGAATGAGGAAGAGGAGGAAAAGGGAATTCAGAGCAAACAGCCTTGATTTTCCCAGGAAAATACGAAGCAAGGTCCTCAGGTGAGAGGATGTGGGTCCAGGAATCCCTGGGTGGTTGGAGACGACATGGAAAGGCGAGAAGAGCCACCGTGATGAGCGAAAGGGTGACTTGATTAGGGAGGTGGAGAGAGATTGCCTTCCTCCAATAAGGACCGATTTAAGGTATACGACGTACATATGCAGGGAATCCCCTCAGCCTGGGTTTATCATCTTTTCCCAGCTTTATCCTACAACAGAGGGTTAAAAGCCAAGGTAGCAAAAATGGGGAGACCAAGCAGGGCAAGACCAGGGATAGGAGAAGGGCTCAGGGACTCCAAGGAAGGGGCCAGTGTAGCACGGAGCTGATTCACCAAAGGGTCAAGATAACAATCATGCTAATAGCTGTTTTAGGGTTTGCAAAGTGCTTTGTCTGTGGGGGATGGCCCAGGAAAGAATTTTGGGGTCTGCAGCTCAGAGATCCAGCGTGGGCAAAGAGCAGGGTTTAGGGCAGAACCCAGAGAAGTGGATTGATTGTTATCAGAGGAGGGAATTTCGGAGCTCATGAGCATGGATGTGGCGCATTTGTGGGTGACGGCAAGATCAGGGCTGACTCCATCCCTGTGTGTGGCCGTAGGTCATAAGAAGCAGATAGATCGGGTATGGGGGAAGTAGGTGATTTGGGGGATGTTGTTGCCCCTTAGCATGGGGGCCAGAGTTAGGGTCAGGGCCGGGGAGCAATCGGGGAATGGAAGCGGCTCCTGCTTTTGCCAGGAAGGGGCCCTTTGTCTTCTATGTTATAGCTGAAATCAGTCTCAGAGCAAGGTGGGCTGGGGCCTGCCCTCAAGTGGAAGTGGCTTCATTCTGTACAGGCAACGAGAAGGAGGTTCACTATTTGGAGAGGGAAGAGTGAGGAATAAAAATAAGTCTGGTCTGGTCGGGGACCCAGCGTTTCACCGACCCCTCCCAGAGACTGAGGGGCACCTACCTGTAGAGGAAGGGGCTCAGAAGGTTCCTCCAAGAAGCCGCTGCTGTCGGACTGGCAGCTGCTGGTTCTCGTCACCCCGGCCCCTAGGGCACAGAACGGAGGAGCAAGAGGTCAAAGGTCGGGGCAAAAAGGAGTCTGCGGCCAGTTCTGGGCCTGACAGTCAGATAAAGGCGTTGCTGGGGACGCCGTGTCGGAGGTCGGGAGCAGGAACCCAAAATGACAGGTTAGAGGGCTCAAAAGTTCATCTGGGGCCTCTGAATGTGGATTAAAATGTAATAACCTCCAGGGGTCCCTTCTGTGTATATAAAATACACATTCTCTTACTTTGTGTTTGTCTAGATACACACGTGGTGCTAGAGGGAGAGAAGGTGGATCCATCCTGGTGTTTCACAACCACTGGTCTCCTCCTATGGATTTTTATGAATTAAAAAAGTACCATTCTGAGAATGGGGGGAAGGGATCCAGGGGCTGCCTCTGACTTTCAGAGGATCAGGAGAGGGAAAAATGAAAGAGTCCCTGGTCTAAGTGGACCCAGGAGGTGAGAAGGGCCTCTCGGCAAAGCCCCTACCAGGCAGTGTGGCTCAGGGGGCAGCGCCAGAGAGTCAGAGAGATCCGAGTTTGAATCTCACCAGATTTAAGTCTGTGCCGTTCTAGATAAGTCACTTAACTTCTCTGGGACTCGGTTTCCCTGGATGTAAGATGGGGGCTTCTGGATTCCCAAGGGTCCCTGCAGCCCAAGCCTATCATACTGTGCTAAGAACGAGGCCACCTTGTCCTGGGGGAGTCTCCCCCCTGGGGGACACACAGAGGCAGCGTCTGCACAGGAACCAGCCGGCGGGGAGGGATTAATCACCAGGGGGAGACGCCCGGGGGCCTCCTCAGCCTGAAGCCCCTCCTGGTTCTTGGGCCCTTGGAGTCTGGCCCTTTTCAGGGCAACGGTTCTAAGTGGAACAATAAGCGCAGAAGATCCCTGAGGAAATCCCCCGCCCCCGCCCCAAGGGCCCCAGAGCCCGGGCCCTCGCTTCCCCTCCTCCTGCGGCTCTCCCCCCGGCCCCAGGAGCGGGAGCCCCGGCACTTTGGCGGGACGGCCAGCAGGTGGCAGCAGCCGACAGACCACGGAGCCCCGAGCCCGGCGGCCGCCAGAGGAGTGTCCAGCCTGAGCAGCAGCTGCAGAGAGCAGCCGGGGGCTGGGGGTGGGTGGGGGGGGGGGCAATGAGTGGGCGCCTCCTGTCTACAGAGGAGGAAGTCAAGACCTAGGGGAGGCAGACACAGAGACACAGACAGAGACACGGGCAGAGAGAGACAGAGAAGGAGAGAGAGAGAGAGAGAGAGACAGAGAGACAGAGAGACAGAGAGACAGAGAGAGACAGAGAGGGAGAGAAACAGAGACAAAGAGAGAGATAGAGACAGAGACAGAGAGAGAGACAGACACAGAGAGAGAGAGACAGAAAGGGAGAGAGACAGAGAAGAAGAGAGACAGAAAGAGACAGACACAGACACAAAGACAGAGACAGAGAGAGAGACAGAGACACAGAGACAAAGAGATGGAAATACAGAGACAGGAAGAGACAGAGACAGAAAGAGACAGAGAGAGAGAGACAGAGAGAGTTCCACATACATAGAGACAGATTCAAAATGAGAACTAGAGAGACACAGATGAGATTCCCCAGGAATCTTCCTTAGGAAAGCTCTGAATCACCAACAATAAGAGAAGAACAAATTCAAAGAAGCCCGAGGCTTCATGTCCCTCAGAGCAAACTGGCAAGAATGACCACAGACGGAAACCTGGCAGCTAAAAAAGGAACTCGCTGGGGCTGACCTTGAAGCCAGAACAACCCGAGTTCAAATCCCGCCTGGCTGTGTGGCCCTGGACAAGTCACTTAACCTGACTCCCCCTCAGCTCCCTCATCTGTAAAACACAAAATAAGACCAAGACAGGTCACCCGCAGGAAGTTCTTGGGGGCTTCAGAGCCTGGTGTCAATTAGTTTGTTTCTTCTGAAGTCACTCAAGTATTAATGTCGTGTGACCCAGCGAGTCCTCGGTGGGATGCAGGCCCCCAATAGTAACGCGGGGCCTCCCCACCAGGGCTCCCGGCCCCCAAGGGCAGGGCTGCTCAGCCGGGCTGCAGGGAGCAAGGGGCAGGGACAGCTTTCAGGAGGTCTTGGGGGGGGGGTCCCATCCCATCATTAGCATTTCCTGCCATTATGGATGCAGCCACCCCGAGCCTCTGGGGGTGGGGCCCACAGGCCCAGTGCACCAGGAAGGCCAAGGGCGGCCGGGGAGCCTGGTCTGGCCCAGGGAGTTGGAGGGAAGGGGCGGGGAGCAGCCGTGCTAACGTGGATCTGATCATTGTTCCCCCAGCAGGAGGGGGGGCGCAGCAGGGTGGATGGCAGGACGCCCTTGCTGGCCAGGCCGGAGCATCCTGGGAGCTGCCGGGAGGGAAGGAGCAGGGCCCGGGGCTCTGGGGCTGGTTGGATAAGACAGAAAGAAATGGCCCCCGTCTAGCAGAACCTCCATAACGGCACTTTCTGGGGCCAGATCCCATCTACTGGGAAGGGCGGGAGGGACTGCTTTCGAAAAACACTGCAGGGGCCAATGGGAGGAATTCTGGGAAGAGAAGAACAGTGAATCTAATGATGCAATAAAAACAGCCCCAAAAGGTGTCAGCGCATCCTAATTGCCCATTTCTGTCCTAACACAGATGAAACGGGGTCACAGGACCATAGGTCTCGACCTGGAGGAAATCTCAGAGACATCAAGCCCAGTCCCCTTTTAGAGACAGGGAAACTGAGGCTGATGCAGCAAATGGCCTGATTAGTAAATGACAACAACAAGAACTGGAACTCGGAACTGGCCTGGCTCCCACAGTCTCCAGTAAGGAGGATGGAGCCGCACCCTTGGGTTCTATGACTTCTTCGAGCTCCACCCATTTGTGGACACATGGGCCTCTCTTCCTTCACGCTCACCAAATGCTCATCCACCTCCCTTCTGAGCACTGGTTTCCCCCAGAGCTAGGGCCCAAGCCTGCCTGCCTGCCTCCTTCCTTCCTTCCTTCCTTCCTTCCTTCCTTCCTTCTTTCCTTCTTCTGAGGCAGTTGGGGTTAGATGACTTGCCCAGGGTCACACAGCCAGGAAGTATATAAGTGTCTTGAACTCAGGTCCTCCTGACTTCAGGGCTGGTGCTCTATTCACTGCATCCCCTAGCTGCCCCAAGAGCTCAGGCCTTTGTGTCCCCTTTCCTTTGCAGCCTCCTGTCCTGATACACATCCGAGTCCCACTTTCAGAAGGAGGATTCCCAAGTCTATATACCCTGGCCTGATCTCATGTGCAGCCCCACACCCTCTGCCGTTTCCATCTCCGTCGGATGTTCCTGAGGCATCTCCACACTGGAATCCACTCCCTCTCACCAGACGGGCCTAAATGTCCCTATTTCCGGGAGGCACCAACCCTTGGCCGCCCACCTTGCTCTATAGCCTGGAGGTCATCTCCCCGACTCCCTCCTCTCTCTCCCACTTGCCACATCTAACTCGGAATCCTGACATCCTTCCAAAAGCTCCGTGCCATCGACAGCCGAGGGTTTTCCTGAAAATGGCCCCTTGAGACCGTGCAGAGAATCAGGGTTCAAGTGCCATTGCTATGATGAGAACATAGATTTTTGACCTGGAAATCAGTCAGTCAGGCCACAAACACTTATTAAGCACCTCTTGTGTGCCAGGCACTGGGCTACAAAAGCAACATCACTCGCTAAATCCCTCCCTACTGTCCAGGAGCTTATACTGTAAATATATTGTAAATATTGTAAAGGGAAAAGGTTACTTAGAAAATATCCCGCTTAGCTCCTGTTTTGCAGATGAGGAAATTAAGGCTCAAACAAGTCGAATGTCTCCTTCACACAGTTGGTGAGTATGGGAGATTGGAGCGCAGTCTTCCTGACTCTGCCATCAAAATTCTAGTCTTTACACTACTCTCCATCTCCTTAGGAGATGCGTTATCTTGGACCAGTCACTTCCCCCTCTGGGTGTCAGTGGGTCATCAAAATAGAGGAGACTGAACTAAAGGACTGGACTGAGGTCCAGCTCCAGATCCTCTGCTCTGGGTTCCAAGGACTTCAAATGTTTCCTCTTATTTTATCTCTTCCTCCCTGCAGTCACCCAGGCTCCTAACGCGGGACTCTGTCTTGGACGTACCCTTCTCTCTCCTCTCCTCATTTGCTTATATTGGATATATTTGCAATGTATTCAGTGCTCTGAGAAGGAGCATGGATTGTACCCGTGCCTCAGGAACTAACAAAAATCCCCAGAGAAGAGCTGCAACATGGCAGGTTCCTCTTGGTCCAAAGACAACGATGAGCCCATTGCCCTTCCAGGCACCTCTTCTGTCTCAGGACGTTCCCCTTTACGCCATTTTCTTGGGGTCAGGGATTGGTAAAATGTGTGTTTAGGGTTGGTCCCAGCGCCAGCATTCATCACAAAGGAATAAGGAGGCCGGAGAGGACATGGTTTCAGTCAATCTCATTAGAACCCACCCCAGCCCAGCCCGTCTCCCATCCCCGTCCATTGAGGTGAGTCTCTGGGTGGGCAGTTACATGGTGGGTCTGATCTGATCGCAAAAAGCTCCCGATGAGGCCTTCACGCAAGAGAGGGAGAGAAAATGTGATCGGAGATGAGCGAGTCCAGAAAAGGAGGTTCTCTCAGTATGTGTCGAGAATGAGAAACAACATATGGAGCGGGCTCAGGGGTACCTGGCACCCATCTGATACTGGCACCTAACGGATACCGTGGAGGAAAGCCAGAGTTGGCGCCACATGAAGGTCTCCGGGGCATCAGGCGGGCTCCATGGTGAATGGCATGGGGAGAGATAAACAAGAATCGCAGAGTAGATAAACAAGGCGAAGGATTGTTGCATTTGGGGAGAAAGAAGGCACCCTGATGAGGTCATAGTTCTACCCGAGCACCAGAGAGACCCAGGCCATCTTTGTGGGCCCTAGAGAGGACCCCGGGGGTCATTCATAAAACATTGATTCCAGAAAGAAGCCATAGGGAAATTCTAGGGGCTCCCCGGGCAGCCCCTGCCATTTTTGGAAAGCTGTCATTGTTGGGAAGTTTTTCTTTCTTTTGTCTCTGACATCATGCTTTAACCTGCTGCTTTGCCACTCCTGCCCCTCCGGTGCCCTGTGACTGCCCTCTGTGCCTATGGGACATTGGAAAATAATGATCATTTCTTTTCTGAATCTTCTCCAGACTGAACATACCCATAGGGCTCATATGACAAAAAATAAATCATTAAAGATGGATTGTGGGATTGTAGGATGAGTGAGAGGAGGAGCCAATCACTCCCCGGCCCATAGATTTAGATCATTTGACCCAGACATTTTACCAGCAGGCAATTATCCTAAGGAGGTCAGGGACAAGAATCCAGGTTTCATCCAAACAATATGTTTCTAATAGATCTTCTTCCCAAGGACCAAATAGATGCCCATCGATTAAGGGAACGGCCAAAATCTGTATAGTATTTTTACCATTTGCAAAACACTTTTTTATACGTTATTTCAAATGCTCTCCATGATGTATAGAGAGAAAAATGTTATATGAACAGATGCGAAGGAAGCATAGAGAATCAGGTAAACAATATACACTGGGAACGTAACAACGCAAATGGGAGCAACAAGACAAGTACACAACAACTCAAAATGACTCCTGCAAAATTATAATAACTGAGCTTGGCCCCAGAGAAGACATCAGAAAAGACCTCGAGCTAGGTGATTATGGGTTTATAACATTGTGTACCACTTTAGTCTTTTTTGAGCCGTTGTTTAGCTTTGCTGAACTTATTTGTTGTTGTTTTTTTTTCTTAATCTTTAAGGAACAGTTCACTGGGAAAGGGAGAAGGAGAGGTAACTTGGGAAAGGAAGGTGATATTAAAACAAAAGTTATCAGTAAAATTTTCTTTTAGAAAAGCCAAAAGGCTATTAACCTAGTGACATATAAAAGGATTGGGGGTAGGGTGGGGTAGTGAAAATTAGAAATTACTTTTAAAAACGCATCTGGAACATTGAAAGCAGGGCAGAGATGGGGCCATTTGTGGAAGGCCTTCTGCTGTCCTCTGCTTCCGTTCTGAAGATCGCACTATGAAGGACGTCTCTAAAAAGCATCTCTTCCAGAAGAGTCACCCAAATGGCCCCGGAGCCAGCCAAACTACTCGTCTCTCCGGTCCTCTCACTGTCCACTTCTAACCCTGCACCTGATGATTTCACGACGACGCCGTGGAGGTGACTGGGTTCTCAGAAGCTGTGCTAGCAGAGCTCATGCTTTGACAGATTGTATGGAGCTGGAAAGACTTCAAGTGCAAGCCTGGAAATAGAGCGTGTGTTTGGGATACAGGTACCAGCCAACAAAGTAGGGAGAGGTCTCTGCAGGAAGGCGGGCCGCCAGGTGTGCAAGGACTCGCCAAGCAAAATAGGAAGACGTCCATAAGCCAGAATTGGCAAAAAAAGGGTCTTTTGATTTTAGCAACTCACAAAACCGTTCACGTTCTGTGCGCTCAGGGGTGGGGGAGCGGGGTGTGTGCTGGTGAGGGAAAGATTGAAGTCTGTACCTGCTGTCTCATTTCATGAAATCTCAAAGTTACTTTTGAAAAAAAAAAAACTTTCTTCTTTCAAAAGAAGAAAAAGCAAGAACTATATACAGAAAACTGATTTGGGAGTCGAAATATTTTTCTTTCTTAAAGAACATGTTTTTGCCAAGTTTGCAGCCCACTTGAACTTCTGTCTGTTCTCCGAGTTTAGATTCCAACTCCAGCTCCTTTTAGTCCTGGCAATGCATGGCCTTATCCACATATAACGAGATCTTAGCAAAGCTTGCAAAGCATCTGGATCCTCAGCGTCAGCTACGTCTGACTGGAGAACCTTCCTTGTTCTGTGAATTCTAGAGGATCTGAAATAGTTTTCTTCATGGGGGGGAGGGTGAAATATCAAGGCTGAGACTGAGAATTAAAGACCTATTCCAGCTCTCCCTCCTGCTTCTCTAAGAATGGAGACAGAGACAGAGAGGTAAATCCAGAGGGACACAGAGAGAGAGAGAGAGAGAGAGAGAGAGAGAGAGAGAGAGAGAGAGAGAGAGAGAGAGAGGAGAGAGAGAAAGACAGAGACAGAGAGAGACACCAGAGAGAGAGAGAGAGAGAGAGAGAGAGAGAGAGAGAGGAGAGAGAGAAAGACAGAGACAAAGAGAGAGACACAGAGAGAGAGAGAGAGAAGAGAGAGAGAGAGAGAAGAGAGAGAAAGAAAACGAAAGAAAGAAAGAGAGAGACAATGAAAAATAGAGAAGATATATAATAAAAGTAAGTATATATATCTTATATGTAATAGATATTAGTATCAGAAAGACTAAATTAATATTAATAGAACGTACACTAGAGAGAGAAGAGAAGTCCTTCCTATTCTTCCAAGCATGTCATAAAACTGAATCTTGAAAACTGTCCAGATCTAATTTAGACCAAGCTACTTCCTTTCTACATTGTATGTATCCTAGATTAGGACATCGACTCAAAGTCTGAAAGCTTTCTCGAAGCATCTATCCTCCCTTGTAATGTGATAACTGAATGCCCATAAGAAGAGTGACTTCAACATGTCACATCTATCTAGCACTTCTATATCCACGGATTCAGTGACTAATTACCCTACGTAGATCCTATGTACCATGGTATCAGACTCAAGCATCTTCTGCTCTCCTGCTCCTTTAGTTGCTCTATACCAGTGAAGCTTCAATCCAGTAACAAGCTATGTCCTGATTGCAGTTATTTCAGAATTTGGGACTGTCTCATCCAATGACCCTGTCTTTAGTAGATTCCTATATTTAAGCTGAGCTCTGTACTCTTGCTCCTTACTTCTAACTGAGATCCATGAAAGGTCTTAAGGATAGCTCCATCATGAATCCCTCAGCTGAACAGACTTTACGCAGTTCAGGTTCAGAAGAGCTTTAATGGGATATGGTGTTTCACTGCAAAATATGTCAAGCAAATAGGGAGTCATATGTCCAAGTCTATTGCATGGCTCCAGTGATCAACAGTCTGTTACTGATCGGGCCTGCCATCTAATGAAATGCTATGTTAGCTTCCAGCTCTAATGTACTTCTTGGAAAATAGGATTTCTTTGTAAATTAGTTGCCACACCTAGGCACCTTTCTTAGTTCATAAAGTCCTTTCATTGGAATTATGGCTCTTACTAGAATCTTTCCTAAATATTTCCGCTTCCATGTCCAGGCCCCATTCACTGTACTTGCAGTCTTTACTTCCTGTGTCTCAACTCTCTTCGCTTCATCGTTTTTCCAGTTCCAAAATGCCACTTCCTGACTCTAGACTGTCTCTGGAAAATAAATTCTTCTCTCTCTACAATATTGTCCTTCCTAACCATTCTAGGCTCTCCATACTTTCTTCTTTTGACTATTTCCAGTCCCTATCTTTACCTAATTTCTTATCTGACTTATCTCAATCTCTTCCTTCATCTTCCATTTCATTTTTACAGTTCCAGTCAATGGACTTTCTAGTTCTGCTTTACCTCTTTGCCAGATTTTAACTGTTTCTGGATTACTACAATTGCCTTATTCTTTTCTTTTATAGTTAAAAATCCCTCCTCAACTTCTATGGTCCTAAATTGCAAATCTTCACCTAGGGGCACGTCTCGGTTGGCTCCTCCACATTGTTTCTCCATTTTAGACACATTTCACGTCCCCTCTTTCAACTCTGCCTTCTTTGCCTTAAATCCCAGGCACTTTCTCCTTCTGCTCCTCTCTCTCTCTCTCTCTCACAATATTTCATTTCCTTTAAGATTTAGCTCAGGGGTCACTCGGGAGCCTTTCCTGATACCTTGCCCCACACTCTTTGCCAGTGATTTTTTTTTAACCTGAATTTTTTTGTGTGATTTATCTTTACCTGAAATTGCCTTATGTTTCCTTGTCTGTTTATATGTTATAACCTTCCCCCCGGTCAAAATTTCTATAGTCCTTTAAGATTTGCAAAGAATTCAAATATTGGGGCAGCTGGGTAGTGCAGTGGGTAGAGCACCGGCCCTGAAGTCAGGAGGACCTGAGTTCAAATCTGGCCTCAGACACTTAACACTTCCTAGCTGTGTGATCCTGGGCGAGTCACTTACCCCCAATTGCTTCAGCAAGAAAAAAAAAAGAATTCAGATATTTCATTTGATCGTTAAACAATCTCACCAGGTGCATGCTATTATGATCTCCACTTTACAGAGACATTAAGTGACTTGCCCAGGATCATACAGCTAGGAAGTGTCTGGCTCAGGAACACCAGGTCAGATATGTAACGTCCTTGAAGACAGCCATTATTTTGTGGTTGTCCTTGACTCTCTGATGTCTCATCTCCCTTTGACACTGACTGTGTGACTCTCGCAAAGTCATTTAACTTCTCTGAGACACTGACCTGGAAACGGCGTGAGATCTTTAGCCACTCAGACCTTAAGGCTCCATTCTGGAGAGGAACATCAAGGCCGCCCTTGCTATTAAGCATCTATCTCATTTCCATGGCCTCCCCCACCCCATCCCCCTTGCAAAGGTCTATCACTTTTTAATTGTTTGTGTATCTACGCTCTAATTAGAGTCGAGCTCCAAATCTACTGAGGTTCTAGGGACTAATAATAGGATCTCGGTTCCTGAAGTCTTTCATTCTGAAAGATCCCAGATGCCTTAGAAATGGAACAAGCTGATAGACAAATTGTACCGGGATCACCCCCCCCGCCAAAGTGAAGTGTGCGGTCTCGGGGGTGGGCTTTGCCAGCTGTTTAACACCTCACAGCTGCACCTTGGAGCAGCTTAGGAGAGAAAGGAAGGGGAGCAACGGGGGGCGAGGGAAAGAGGATATAATTATCTCACTTGGAATATGACCAGAAGCCACCCCTTCCTTCCACCTCCAACACACACACCACTGGTGCCTGCATGTGCACAAATATGACCACGTGCTCACACACTCACACTCATACACTGACACACTCACACACTCACACACACACTCACAGACACACACTCACACACATACTCACACTCATACACTGACACACTCACACTGACACACTGACACACTCACAGCCACACACAGACACATGTACACACACACTCACACTCCTACACTGACACACTCACACACACCCACACTCACACACAGACACACACTCACACACATACTCACACTCATACACTGACACACTCACACTGACACACTGACACACTCACAGCCACACACAGACACATGTACACACACACTCACACTCCTACACTGACACACTCACACACACCCACACTCACACACAGACACACAGATACATACACATACTGACACACGCACACAGACACACACACACTCATACACTGACACACTCACACTGACACACACACACTGACACACACACACACACACACACACACACACACACACCTCCACAATTGGAAAGAACACCTTTTAAAAACTGGGCTGGGGAAAGCCGAGGAACCATCCAAATCTAGAGTCTGAAAAAGGGATTTGCTCTGACGTGAACATGACCCTCTCTGGAGGTGACATCAGTCTTAATCTTTAACCCTTTATCAAGTCATCCATGCCCTTGTAAGTAATCGGCTGAAGGTCACTGGGAACCCCTGCTCCTGCCCTTTCGGACAATCCATACTATTCTCAGCACTCTCACAAGAAAGAATTCCTGGGCTCTCCAGCATCAAAGCAAGGCCGAAATTAAGTTTTAAACTTGATCCGAGGGCCCCTTGGTAAGGGTTGGCTTAGGTTCCTGACAAGTCTTTGTTTTTTATAGGATAGAGCAAATACTAAAAAATCCCAATTCCTTCTGTCTTCTGCTTTACTTCAATTCATGTGTTTCCATCTACTTTCCACCTTCTTAGCCCTCAAATAATTTGGTCTATTTGATAAAACAACAACAACAACAACAACAACAAAAAACCTTTTAAATACATTCTCTAGGGCATTGCACTTTTTCTTAATTCAACAAATAAACTTAAGACACTTCTCATGTCAATGAAAGGATTTAAAGGTCTAGTTACGACTTGCCCGACCATCCTCTCCTGCCCTCTCCCATAGTGGGAAGCCATGTGCACAGAGGGCGAGGTTCAGTCTTCTAGTTCAATCCCCTCATTTTACAGTTCTGGAAACTGAGGCCCAGAGAAATGAGGTTTGACTAGGGCAGGAGCCATATCCTCTGACGCTTGAACCAGGATGACTTCCATTGTGACATGCTGGGCTCAAGACCAACCTCTGGCACATGAAAGCCATGTGGCCATGGTCATACCACCTGGCTCACTTCCTCCCTCTCTTCCTCTATCCTTCCTTTCTTTTATTCCTCCCTCCCTTCCTTCCTTTCTCTTATTATGTACCAAGCATTGGACTAATCATCAGTGATATAAATACAAAAACAACATACCCTCTGTCCCATAGGAGGTGATATTCTAACTGAGAAAGTTGTTATTTATCTTTCACTCTGGAAGAGAACCGTGACATTGGTATTGCAAGGGAATTGGATTTACGTGAGGGAGGGCTGTGCAAGGTCACCAGCCTCCCTCTTTCCTCTGTAGCCATTTGGGTCCAGTGGCAAGATGTAGCTCAGGATGACCAGAGCTGGCCCTGGAAGCAGTGAGAAGACGACCTTTTAAAGCTAACATCTTTTCCAGGTCTCAGTTTGTCTGAGGCAACAACCATTCAGTGATTAAGATTAGATAAAAAAAAATAAGACAAAAAATGGTGTCTTATCTAAGTCAAAAAAAAAAAAGTTAGAATTCTGGATCCAGAGCAAGGGAACTGGGCTTCTTGTCTGGCTTCAGGTAGCTTTTTTATGTGTAAAATGAGGGGGTAGATGAGATGATCTTCAAGGTCCTTCCACATTCTAGTTCGATGACCCTTCCGTTATCCTTCCCTTCTGAAAAAACCAACACTCCCTCCACAAGAAATTTGTTACTGATTGATACTCACCACCAGGATTAAAACCAGAAAATTTTCCTCTCTCCCCATTCTTCCTCTGATACCATCTAAGAGCACCCAGACTTTGGGCCAAGTTAGAAAGCAGATCCAATAGTTGGTGGTGACTCAAGTCTGGACAAGGAAGCAGAGCCATATTGAGTGTCACAGGTTAGCAGAGGTTCAGAAGGCACCCACACAGGAACGCTGCCTGATGGACAATCCTTGGGAAGAAGCCTTCACGGCTCCTACCCCGCTGAGTGCTCAAGGCCAGGAGACCTCTTGTACATAGTGAAGTTCATGAGGTCATAGAGTCATGGTTAAGTGCACAGTAAGATGCTAGGGAGAAGTCAGAAATTCCTGGGTTCCCATCACAAATACAGGGGTGAGGAGAGCCTGAGAAATTCATTTTACCTCTTAGTGCCCCCAACAGCGCTCTAGGAAAATAAGCCAAGCATTGGGAGAGAGTTCAGGAACTCACTATCTCAGGGAAATCAAAGTCCAATAAAAATAAAGAAGTTTTAAGGAAGTTCTTATTCCACTCCATGGAGAATATAAAATGTTGCTTTCACCAAGGCAGCCACCAAATGGATTTTTAAGTATATTTTTTGTACCTTAAGACTTGTTTTCCACTAAAATAGAGCTAAAATTGAAGAATAATTAAATGGGAACAAAATAAGATTTAAAAAAAACCTTTCATTTCCTTTTGCTCATATTTTGTTTATGGGGTTTGGAGACACAACTTTCAGGAGGGCAGATTTCTTGGTGATCTTATTAAAATAAGCTCTGTCCAACTAATATTCAAGGATACGTCAAGAATTCCAGTGATTCCCAAGAAATTGTTCCTCTGGATTGGTTGCCTTTGACCAAATGTATAATCTCAGATGTCCTGAACCTTTGAAGGTCAGTAGAGAAGAGGGACTTATTGATGGAACAGCCAAACATTCCTAGTGGCAATCTGGCCATGAATTGTGACTTCCAGGGAATGATTTCCTGTTAAAGGATAGGTCAATTCCCCGAGAGCCTCCACAGCTGTGGATCACAGCATCTGAAGGAGCTGCAGGGCAGCCTTTGCTGACACAGGTATTGGGGACTGGGAATGAGATCAATTGGAGGCAGAGGGAAGAGGAGGGAGATCAGACAACACGGCCTCTCAGTCAGAGAGGTCAGAGAACAGCAACTGCCTCTCAGTCTCCTTGTATCATCCTCCTCTCACAAGGGGAGATCCATTCTGGGTTGGATCTCCAGCAGCCACTGTCAGGTGGCTCCCATGTATTCCAACAACTCCCTTGTTCCAACAATTTCCCAAATAATTAAGGTGGGATTCCTAGATTTATTTATGAGGGGGAGTGGATGGCCTGGTACTTCTTCAGTACTGGACTTAGAAAGTGGGCTCAGCATTAGGCAATTATTATGACCAATAAAATCACCCAACATATACCTATACACATATTAATTCATATGCATACATATATAAATATAAATATGAGCATACATGTATAAATTCGCGCTTGCTTGATAGTTAAAGGCTTGTTCAAAACCCAAGTTGAAGAACAATTCCCTTTAGTTGAGCCAATTTGTGGGTGACATTTGCTATCAGAGCACAAGAAACAATACTTCCCAGTGAGATTCTAGACCAGGGGTCCTCAAACTTTTTAAATAGGGGGCCAGTTCACTGTCCCTCAGACTGTTGGAGGCTGGACTATAGTAAAAACAAAAACTTTGTTTTGTGGGCCTTTAAATAAAGAAACTTCATAGCCCTGGGTGAGGAAGATAATTGTCCTCAACTGCTGCATCTGGCCCGTGGGCCGTAGTTTGAGGACCCCTGTTCTAGACCATTCAAAAGAAATTAGTCTAGTAGTGAACACCAAAGAAACCAGCAAGTTAATGAAGAATGCCCAATGCCCCATGATATAGAATTGACTGGAAAGTGCATGGAGTCAGTTAAACAGAATACACATCTTTGACATGTACTGCAGATGAATTAGAAGCTGCCTCCAAAATTTTCAGGAAGTGGGGATTGGACCACATCACAGTGAGACCTTACACTACCACTTCCTCCAAAATATATCATCCTCCAAAAGGATTACCTGGAGGCCCTAAAAGGCCCTGGGGTTGGCTGGAAAGCCCTCTTCTCCAATACTTGCACAAATCCAGAAGGATTCATATCTGTGATGCTGCAATTGGAGGCTCTTGTAGAAGTTTGGGAGGCAAAGATCAAGAAATAAGCTCATTTATGTATCCCTTTAAGATTTAAAAGTTCTCTACTAATGTTATCTCTCAGCTCATTCTCGTAATAACTTTATGAGATAAGTGCCATTCTCATCCCCATTGTCATGAAGCTAGAGAGGTTCCTGATTCCTCAGGGTCACATAATTAGGGTTGGAGATAGGATTCGAATGAAGTCAAAGTCGGACTCCAAGACAAATACTGAATCCGCTATCCCGTACCAGCTCTCAGGGACTAATATACCAATCAGGTGTAATTTGAGGGTCTCTTGGAATAGCTTCCTACTCCTACTTATCTCCCCCTCAGTGAATGGGATTCCAAAAGGTATCATTTCAATATGAAATCCATAATTGCTATTCATTGAATTTTGATTGATTTGTTGAAAACACACACACAAAATAAAGACAATCTGATAAATTAATAAATTTACAATATATGTTGGGGTATATGTATGCAGTGGGTGTTCCTATCCAGACACTATTCACAGGTCTTTGTCTTGGCATTGATAGCTTCTCCTTAAAAATAAATTAATCTCCTACTTTGCCCTAACTACTTATGGATATACCGAGATAACACTGATGATTGATTAATTGATTGATTGATGATTCATAGCTAATTTGTTCAGCAGAGCTATACATTAGTGTCTTTGTCTTAAAAAAAAAAAAAAGCTGAAGATTGGATAGACTGGGAAAAGAGATAGACCAGAAGAAAGGATCCAGGAGACATGTAGAAATTTTATCTTGGTTCTCAGGCGGGAGGTGTGGATACTAGCACATCCCCTCCGAGGTCCAGTGAAATGCCAAAGATAATCATAGGTGGGAGCAGCAGCAGAGGGATCAATGTGGAAATTGAGAGAATTTGAGCTGGCAGCAGTTCTGGATGACAGAAGAGCTTTTGGACCAATCAAGGGAATTTCTGGATATATCCAAGTTTTTGGAATTTTCTAAGTTTCTGGGCCAATCAAAGGACTTACTGGATCAAGCAGAGAATTTCTTGAACCAAATAGAAACTGGAGACAAGATGTTGCTTGGGGTAGAGCTACAATATGGAGGAACAGATCTTGACTATGACTTTTACTGGTTTTATGAGTTATGTGGACTCTGCAGGTCTCGCAAAGAAATATCGACTCTCTATTGACTTGGAGGGCCTAAATCCTTAGAGGGCTAGGGAAGAGGGTGACAGAGAGTATCGATGTATATCTAGTGAATTATATAAGTCTTGGGGAAGAGGGGCTCCCTGGAGGAGCAATCTCCCTGGGTTGTCGGGGTCTAACAATCCTTAGTGTTTTCACCTAGGGAAAAATTGGAGGGATATTAGCACTGTGACTTTATATGACTCTGAATCCCTAGAGCACAGAACCCATTGTATGCAAGTGTTCATGGGGTTTTCTTCTGAGGAGGTTGGGGCCATCATGGTTTGTTCAAGGGTAATTATTTTGTTAGTCTGAGAGCAAGGAATCTTTTCCTTTTTCTTATGGATATCTAGAAATAAGCCAAATTCTGATGCTCCCAGAGAATACTTGGGTGGGGGGGGGCGTATAGGGAATGACTCAGAGACATTTTTGAGGAAGTCCCCAAAATTGAACATAGTTCATGCAAAACTAGAGTTCTGTTTTGGGCTAGAGTTTCAAGTATATCTAAAAATATAGTCTAAAGACTTTCCAGGCAGGCAAATGTAACATAAGTATTCATCTGGTATTTCCTGATTTTTCTTTGTCAATATGAACTTTTAAAATATTGTTGAGTTTATGCCATATTCTTTGTGCGTGTGGTTGTCTTTAGAATTAGTCATTGTCTCTCTTTCTATTTATCCAGAGTCTTTGGTTCCAAGAGAGCTTGATAGTGTTATTTTAGGCTGAAATCAGGTTTCTTTTGTATAACATTCAGTTTATATGGTTATCAGATAGGAGAAGAGAAGCTATGGCAAGGAAGGAAGAGATTCTTGCTAGTGTCGACCAGTGACTCCCCTTCCCTTCCCCAGGTGTGTCTAAGATTTCAAAGCCCAAACTCTGCAGAGTTTGTGACAAAACTACGTTCTCTCTTCTATTGTCCCTCTTTTCAATTTCCCAATGATTTATAATTGACTGGCTCCCAGGATAACTTTCTGTAAGGAAGAGGTTGTGGGTTTGCTTATTTTATTTTTGCTTTAATAATAGTATTTTTCTTACATTTCTAAAGGAAAAAACCTCCGATAAAAATCTTATATGTGAGATAGATCGACAGAACTCTAAGATGAAGAGTTACTATGTATTGAATAAGTGGACAAAATATATTAACATATGGCTTCCAAAAGAAGAAACAGTCATATGAAATAGGTTCTAAATCATTTATAACAAAATAAATGAAAATGAAGTGAATTTGAGGTTTTATTTTACAACTGGTAAGGATCATAAAAGAGAATGAGCCAATGATGGCAGGCCCATGTCTCCTTCATCCTGAAAAAAACACATCTCACTTGACCCTTCCTTCCACCCCCAACCCTGATAATCATCTTCTACCTCTTTGGCCCTTTATAGCCCTTTATAGCAACCCTTGAAAAGGTTGCCTGCAATAGATGCCTCTTCTTTTTCTCTGTCATTTCTTTCTCCCCTTACAATCCAGCTTCCTGCTTTATCAGCAGAACTCCTTTCTCCAGAACTACTAATGATCTCTTTTGCCAAATCCCACAGCCTTTTCTCCTCCTCATTATCCTTGAACTCTCTGTGGCCTTTGAAACCGTTCATCCCTCTCTCCTCAGTCATACTCTCTTCTCTCTAAGTTTTGGGATACTTATCTCTTCTTGTTCTCCTCCTCCCTGGCTCTCTTCTTGTTCTCCTCCTCCCTGGCTGACTTCTCCTTCTCTGTCTCCTTTATTAAATTCTCCTTCAGAACACGTCTTCTGAGCACAGGGTTCTGTCCTAGGTTCTTTTCTCTTCTCCCTCTGTGATATGGTGATCTCATCAGCTGCCATGGATTCAATCATGTGCAGATGATGCTCAAACCTATCCTTCCCCAAACTCTGCCGATTTCTGTTTCCAATTGGAACATCTGAAATTTAAGATATCTAAACTGGACCTCATAGCTCCCACTAGAGCTTTCCCACCTTTGGGCTTCCCTGTCACTACAGAAGTCAACAGCATCCTCCCGGTCCCCAAGGCTCCCAACCTAAGAGACTCCTCCACCTCTCTCTCCATCCTCATCCAAGAAGTGGCCAAGGTCTGTGGTTTCAAAAAGTCTGTGGGTCCAAATAGATGTCATCTGGAAAGTGCTTTGTAAACCGGATAGCACCACAACAATGTTAACAGTTGTTATTACAGCTAGTTGTGCATGAGTTAGTATGCTTAGCATCAGCATCAGCATGATTATTATGACGACCCTGGTGACCATAAAGCTAAGTGGGTCTCAGGTCCCCCCTCTGACACATCTCAGCTGTGTGAGTCTGGGCTGTTCACTTAACCTCTCAGTGCTTCAGGAAACTCTCTAAGCCTAGAAAACAGAAGATGCAAACCTGTTTCTGTTGAGAGTGTTCTCACCTAAAAACTCATTATAGAAATGAAACCACTGGTCCCATCCTATCCCAATCATCATTTGCTGATCTGCAAAGCACTTTTAAATCTTGAAGAAGTACCCTAATTGTTGTTATTTTCATTATTGGTGTTATTGCTAACTGGGAGGCAACTAGGTTGTCTAGTGGTCAAGACACTGGATTTGAGGACCTGAGTTCAAATCTTTCCTAGACACTTATTACTTGAAAGTAACATCATTTCTCAATCATCCATTGTTTATTTATCTGTAAAATGGGTTTCTTGTGAAGACCAAAGAAGATAAACAATAACTTTAACCCCTTCCCCACTCTAGTGATGCTAATTAGCCAGGCCAAACGCTGCCTTTTATATGATGGTAGTAGGACATAGACTTCGGGAGGGAAATGAGTTTTCTATAACAAGCACCTTGCATGGTATTTTCTACATACTGGCCACTTTGTAAATGTCTCTAGAAATGAACTGAGTTTCCTTCGGGAATCTTTTCAGATCCTGAACCAACCTTCTAGTTCCCTCAACCGATGCTCTTGTGGAATAATTTTTGGTCTCTTTTACTATCATGGTTACTCTTGATAGTCAACTATTATTAGTTTATCAATATTCTTCCTAAACTGCTGTGCCCAGAATAAAACACGGGACACAAATGCCATTGATCAGGGAAGAGTAGGATGAATTCTCTCATTCCTCCTTCAGGAACACTGAGATTGGGAGAAATTAGGTGATTTGTCTAGATTCATCCAGAGAGCAGTGACTGAGCTGGGACTCGTACTGTCTTACTAACTACAAGTCCAACACTCCTTCTTCTGAGCTGCCTTGGAGTCAGGTGTCAGTTACTCTTGGTAATTTAGCCTCAATTACTTTTCTACCCATCCATGTCTTTGGAAAACCTGAGATGAGTGATGATTTTTCCTGTATATTTTCAGCGTTCCCTTCGATCAGCTGTACCCCTCTCCTTAATGTTTAGAATTAGTTGAATTTGCGGCTGGCTTCTCTAAGCTCACGAGTTGACTTCTGTGGACTTCATGCCAGCCTACCCATGCTTTTTCTAGATTTGAGACCTTTTCTTAGTACACGTATCATACTGTGCTTGGCTTTCCTCCCCACTTTATAAATATTCCCTTCTAAAAATAATCACAGGGCCTAAGAATTCAAACTAACAACATGCTTAGTTGTTATCATTCATTTTGTCCCTCCTAGCTTGGATTTTAAGTTTTAAGATGGTCAGTTCCTTGCCTTTATGTGGCTTGGGATACAATAATAAATTTCTATGTGTTTATATCTAGGTTTATTTTATTTGAAGAAATGGGCCTTCCTCTAGTAAAGATGGGCTGAAGCATCACTACAACCAAGGGGAGGAAGTCACGAGAATGCAAACAATTAATTAATCCATCAGTCAATATGATTTTAGCTGAAACTCCCTCAAACTTAAGGGTTGTTAGTCAGTGAAATGGACTGTTTCAGGAGGGAAAGATTGTCCCATTCTTGGAAGTTTTCAAGCTGACTGACCAGTTGAAAGGGAGCTGTAGAAAAAAGATTCTCAAAGGATGTCCTGTAGACTCTCTTATGTCTCTAAGGCTCTTTCAAGGAGTCCATGAAATCAAAACTATTTACATAATGATACTAAGGAGTGATTTGTCTGTTAAAATACTCCTCCTTCTTCCAGCTATATAGCTCTGGGAAGCTGAATTTCCTTCATATTCTTCAACAATCACAACCATCACAACAGATTGAATGAAGAAACAAACATGAGAATCTAGCTGTCTTCTATTAAAACAGATATTAAAAAGATGTGCAGAAATATGTAAAACAATGTCATTCTTCTCAATTAATTTTTGTTTTGCAAAGTATAATTTTTTTCATTATATGTTATTTATATTAATACACAGTGGATTTATATCATAATTTTCAATAAATTATGTCATTTTAACATTTTTATTTTTAAATTTTGATAGACATGGCCCACATAAACAAAAGTTCATTGAGGTCCTCAGTAATTTCTAAGAAGATAAAGGAGTCCTGAGCCCAAGAAGCTTGAATAATTCCTTCAGAGGGAGATGGGTCTAGACCAGAGTTCCTTAAACTTTTCCTACTCACTACCCTTTTTTGCCTGAGAAATTTTTACATGCTTCCAAGAATATAAAATAGATATAGAAACCAAATATTTACTGATAATGTCATAATTCCACAACTCTCACATTCAGTTATCCAGGTATATCTACATATCTGAGGTCATGTAAAAATTTCTTGGGTGAAAAGGAGTTGCAACTGGAAAAAGTTTAAGAAACCAACCCTGGTTTAGATGATCTTGAAAGTCTGACTTTACAATGCTATGATTCTATGAACAAAAATGTTAAGGGGTCATTTAAATCTATCCCTTTTTGTCTGTTCATTCCAAGATTTATTTCCTCTACCCTTGTGTTGTAACTCTAAAAGTTGAAAATGTTCATAAATTATATTTAAAGGAGATACTCATATCTCTGCATATTTATATAGTCCTTGTGTGACCTGAGGTTCCATAATCCCTTTAGGCCTCTGTCTAAAATCTCTCTAAAATGAAGAGGTTGGACTAAGTAGTATCTCAGGACTATTCTGGCTCAAAAATCCAGGATTTTTTGACTTGTAGAACCATGTCATGGCTATTTTCTTTGGGTATTTTCTCTGGGTGTCTGCCAAGGTTGGATCGTTCTCCATCCTTCAATCTTAGCTACTCACTTCCTTGGATTTTTCCAAGTCCCAACTAAAATCCCACTTTCTACAGTAAGCCTTCCTCAATCTCTCTTAATTCCGGTGTTTCTTGAAGACAGACAATGCCTTTTACTACTTATTGTATCTCCCTGTGCTTAACATAGTACCTGGCACTTAGCAGGGACTTGGTCAATGATTATGAATGAAAGAACGAATTGTAGATGGCACCTCTGGTATTCTGAACAATCCTGCCTTCTGATAGGTGACTTCTGTTGTTAACTTATACCTGGACACAGGCCACTAATCCAGCCTGTTTCCAAACTGTTCTTCCCAAACCCTACCCTTTGTTCATCTCCCTCCACAATAGAATTTAAACTCTTCTACTAGGATCCTGGGCTTTTAGAAGTGAGCTTTTACCTTATCTTTTGTGGAAGCTGATTTCCATACTACTTTTCAGCCATCTCCAAAATTTGCCTCAGATAGCATCTTTCCAAATGAAGGGACTAAGGAGAGCCTACTTTCCTTTACTAAATGCTTATTATATGCTAGATACTGTGTTAAGTGCTCAGGACACAAACAAGAAAAAGAAAGACAGTATCTAGACTACCCAGTAAGATCAGATGTGAAACAAAGGATGCCCACCATCTCCAATATTATTCAATATTATATTGGAAATCCTAGAAATAGAAATAAGAGAAGATAAAGAAGTAGAAGGATTAAGGAATGGGAATGAAATAATAAAAAGTATCTTTTTTGCAGATAACATGATAATAAATATATATATATTTGGAAAATCAAAAGATTCAACTTTAACATTAGCTGAAACAATAATTTTAGCAAAGTAGCAGGATATAAAGTAAATCCACATAAATCATCACTATTCCTAAATATCACAAATAAAACCTTTCAAGAAGAAATAAGAAATATCCCATTTAAAATAACTCTAAACCATATTTTATACTATCAGCTATACCTGCCAAAACAATCCCAAGAATTATATGAACAAAATAACAAAAGAACTTTTTATACAAATAAAATCATATTTAAATAATTGGAGAACTATTTTGTCTAAATTAATTTATACATCCAATGCCATCCCAATTAAATTACCAAAAGATTTTACTGAATTAGAAAAAATAAAACAAAATTCATTTGGAAGAATAAAAAGTCAAGCATATCAAAGAAACTAATGAAGAATATACAAAAGAAGAAGGTTTGGAAGTACTAGATCTTAAAGTATGTTATAAGGCAATAATTATTGAAACTTTGTTATTGGCTAAGAAATAGAAAGTAAATCAATGGAAAAGAGTAAATATACAATTTATAACAGCAAATTAATATAAGAACCTTATAATTTGACAAACATAAAGACAAGTTTTGGGGATAAGAATTAATTATTTGGTAAAAAGAGCTGGGAAGCAGGCTGGCAGAAAGTGGGCATAGAGCACACCATTTACAAAGAAATGATCGAAATCCATACATGGCCTAGATAGGGATATTATAAGAAAATTTAAGAACATGGAACATATTACCTATCAGACTTACAGATAGATGAATGATTTATAATTAAGCAAGATATAATGAATAGTATAAGGTGTAAAATGGATACTTTAGATTACATTAAATTTAAAAAGGTTTTGTACAAATAAAAAAAATGTAGCCAAGATAAGAAGGAAAGCAGAAAAGTGTGTGTGTGTGTGTGTGTGTGTGTGGATTTATAGACATTTTATCAGATAAAACTCTCATATCTTAAATACATAAAGAACTTTGTCAAATCTATATAGAATAGGAATCATTGCCAAATTGACAAATAGTCAAAGGCTATAAACAAGCAGTTTTCCAAAGAAGAAATCAAAACAATTTATAGTCACATAAAAAAAATTCTCTAAATCATTAATAAAGACATGCAAATTAAAACAACCTTAGGGTATCATTTTACACCTATCAGGTTGATTGATGTTAAAGTGATTGAAAAAGAAAGAGACAAATGTTGGAAGAGTTATGGAAAAATTGGGATACTAAATCACTATTGGTGGAACTGTGAACTGACCCAACCATTTTCGAGGACAATCTGGAATTATGCTCAAAGAGTTATTAAACTGCCTATAATCTTAGTTTCAGAAATAACACTATCAGGTCTACTTCCAAAGATAATTAGGGAAAAGGGAAAAGAATCTACGTATTCCAAAATATTTATATTCCAAAATGCAATATTTAGCTCTCTTTCTGGTGGCAAAGAAATAGAAAATGTGGAGGTCTCCATTAATTGGGGAATGGCTGAAAAAGTTGTAGTATATGATTGTGATGGAATACCATGCTATAGGAAATTAGAAAGTTGTTGCTTATGGAAAACATGGAAAGATGCACAAGATAAAGAAGAGCAAAATGAGCAGAAGCAAGAGAATGTTGTAAACAGTACCAACAATATTGTTTTAAAAATGAGTTTGATTGAATAAGTTATTTTATTATATTATTATATATACCCAAATTATCTACAAGGAACCTATGAAGGAAGATGCTGTCTCCATCCAGAGAAAGATGGAAGTATGTATATGGTTTTACATATGTATATATACATACATATATATTTGTGTCTAATTGTAGCCCTCTTGGGGGGATGGAAGAAAAAAAAAAGCTACATAATAGCTTCATTATATATGTTATGTTTGTGTATACATACACACATACACACATATATATTTATTATATAGATTAAGAGGAATTACAAGTTGCACAACATAGATTTGCAATTTCATGTGCAATTATCATTTTTTAATTCTACGATGTTATAGAAAGGCTTGTGTTATTTCATAGATTAAGATAAAATGAAATAAAAAAGAAAGCTAGCCCCTGACCTCAAGATATTTACAATCTAATGGAGGAAGACAATAAACAGCCTGGAGCTGGGAACAGAGGAACTCTCCTGAGCTCAAACCAAGCAGAGTTGCCTGTGGAAAGTGGAGAACAGGAAAGACCAGATCCCTACCCTCTATTACAAATAATTTTGGAGAAGTTTAGTGCTCTGCCCTCAACCTTCCAGTCTGAGGAACAAGTAGAAGACCTTGGAGAGACTTGGATGCCTACACAACTCCGAGCCGGTTTGGCCACGTGTCTGAGAGAAGCCTTCTAGATTGGCTGCAGAGCCAGAACTGGGAGAGCCTCCAAAGGGCATCAGCAACCAGGCTTGGTCATTTTTCTCTGGCTGCTCCACCTGGGGTTGACGCCTTTTCTGAGGGTTCTGGTGAGAAAAGATGCCATTTTGTGGCCTTGAGCCTTCTCCCCACTGAGGTCAAGATGCGATCCTATGAAGTGTGACCCAGTCCTTTGTTTCTGCATTTATTCTTTTTCATTATAGTGAAGGGATCGGAGGCTACAATCTTGGGACTTTCAAAAGATCAGTAGAACGAGTCACCCGAGATCAAGATTCTGGAGGTGAAATCTGTTCCAGATTTTGCAAGAGCCCAACCTTGATGTCATGAGGAACAAGGAGTGAACTTAGGGAGGGGATTTTTGGCTGAGACAAGGACTTATTCATATTTGATGCTATATCTGGATGTGAACTTGGTTGGAGCAATGTTATGTAGCTATTGTGCTAAATCTGAGCCTACTCTCCCCAGAGAGCAGGGTAGTAGAAGGGAGAGTGTGACCCCCAGATGGTGAAGGTATACTTTTGCCCTTGATATATCTTCTAAGTGATGATCCCTTTATAAACTCTAATCCATTTTAAGTGGCTAATCCAAACTGCAATAGTCACTGTCAGCCAACATTAAGGGAACACAACTGATAGGTCTTGATCCAATGGCCCTAGAGAGGTGACTCCCCCAACATCTCAAGCATAGCCTGATTTATTGAAGGGCCAGTGTAGCTGACCTGACTCTGACACTTAGATAGAAGGTATTTATGACAAACAACACAGAAAACTTTTGAGCATTTCTGATCAGAAGACCAGAGATAAATAGGATTTCTAGAACATAAGTACAAAGCCAGAAAAAAACTAATTTATTTGAACAATTAGAAGGAATTATATGATGATATATTGTTCATAATGATCTTATAAAGGAGAAGAAAAGAGGGTTACTTCAGAATGTTAATCCTTCAAAAGGGGTAAAATGGATTAAATAAGATAGGACAGAGGTTCTTGATTGGTTTTGTTTGAAAAAGAAAAAAGAAGTGTATGTAAAAAGAGGAATATAATAGTATTTTCCAAAAAAAAAGAGGGTTGAACTTGCTATTTCTCAGAATTGGGTGTGGCAGACAAATGTGCAAACACATGGTGAAGGCTACCAGGTGAACCTGTTTCTTAATCTAAAATGGACAAATAAGAGTTGAGCCCATAAACTCAGGCTGGGTGTAGAAATATATCAAACTCAATGGGGAAACAAGTGAGGGTAGAAAGCTTGATAGTTATGAGGGAGAATAATAGCTAGCATTTTTATAGCTCTTTGAGGTTTGCGAAGCACTTTCTAAATATTAGCTCATTTTATCCTAACAACAACCAAAGCAGGTTGGAAGGCAGGTGCTATCATGAGATCCATTTCCACATGAAATAAAGGAAAAATGATTGGCCCAGGGTCACACAGCTGTCTACAGCTGGATTTGAACTCGGTTAATCCTGATCTGCATTCTATATTCCATCTTCTAGAGGAAACAGTCTTTAGCAAAAACAAACTTGCCAATTATTAAAGGGAAATGAAAAGAGAGAAGAGGGAAAGGAAAAGAAGACAGGAGAAGAGAAGAGAAAGGAAAGAAGAGGAAAAGAGAGGAAAGAAAAGGAAAGCAAGGGAGAACACAGGAGAGAAGAAAGGAAAGAAACTAGGATCTAAGGGTTGTCAGACAGCCTCTTGGTAACTGAGAACGGTTGAACAAACTGGAACATATGAATTCAGCAGAAAATTAACACAATGCAAAGATGAAAGAGAAGATTCCAGATAATCTCCTAGAGTGTGAACTAATGCAGGGTAAAGCGAGCAAAAGCAGAAGAATGATTTATGCAAGAATAATAATATTATGGGAGGGGAAACAATTTGGAAAGATTTAAGAACTATGGCCAATGCAATGGTCAACCAGGTCTCCAGAATATTTACAATGACTCATATTTCCCTACTGCGCTCCATAGAGAGGCTCATGAACTCAGGGTGCAGAAACATAATTTTTTTGATGTGGCCACTGTTTAATTTTTTTTACTATGCTTATTTGTAACAAGAGCTTTTGTCCCCCACTTTCTCTCATTTGATTTGAAGAAGAAGAAGGAGCAGGGTTTATTGTGGTTTTAGCAATGGTAATATCTAAGAAATAAGGCTGATTGTTTTGGAACACACAGAAGAAAGCAGAAAGTTAGAAGGAAGCACAGATGAGTGGGAGTTTTGAAAAAATGTGTAGGATTTATTACATAGTATATATAACATATATTATTTCCATATCTTACCTATTATTATATTATGTATTTTAAAAAGAAGTGGTATTAAATGGTTTCTCTGGTTTCACTGAATTCTCTCCATGTTCTGTTGTATGGATGGAAAAGCTCTTTTTAGAGTTTGAGTATTGGAATTAAAAACTTTCAAAAAAGGAAGGTGAGATTGTCTCTCTTGCCTATATTTTGGTCTGTAGCACTTAGCACAGATTCTTCGCTCAGTTGACAATCTCTAATTTATCTTGTATATATTTTTTTGTATATGGTTGTTTGCATAGAAGGAACTGTCTTTGGGCTTTCTTTATATCCCCAATGCTTCGCACAGTGCCTGGCACATAGTAAGTGTGCAATAAATGCCTGTTGACTGACTGGCTAGTAAGTGCTTACTAAATGTTTTTGATGCATTGATTCATTCTGATTGACCGGCTGCCTTTCTAGTTACTTCCCCTGCAACCATCATGGTTTACAATCTCTTGAATTCTGGTAGAATCCTGACTCAATTTGCCTTCTAGGTGGAATATTCCTCAAGTGTAAGGCATTGTACGCTACCTTGTGTCCTCGTAATAATAATAACTAGTATTTACATAGCACCTGAAGATTCCTGAAATGTCCAGTCCAGTTCCTGCTGATTCATCCTCAAACTCATCATCTCTCCTTCCAAATCCTTTCTTCCTTTTAAATTCCCAATTACTGTCTAGGGTGTGCCCACCCCCTTAGGTACCCAGTTCCTTGCCTAGATACCATCCTCACCTCTCTCTTTTCTCTGCCATAGTTCCTACCCACTTGGTGGCTACACCCTGCCATTTCTCCCTTCAGCACTCCTCTCAGCCCCCTCCTCTCCTTTGAGTGGTCATCCTATGTAGACCTCTCCCACTCCCCACCCAAACTATTGCAGTAGACCGATGGATGGCTGCCCTCTTCCGCAAGGCTCTCCACACTCCACTTCACACCCTGCTCACCTGCCAAGCCGATCCTTCTAAAGCTCAGATCCGACAATATTCTCCATTAAATCAACTCTTGTCACTCCTTATGACTCCCAGATTAAATATAAAATCCTCTGTATGAATCCTCTTCATAACTCGTCTCACTCCTATTTTACCAATCTTCTTAGACCTTATGCTCACCCAAGTACTCTGTGCTCTGGTGCCATGTTCCTCTACATGTCCACAATTCTCTCCCTCCTCATCTTCACCTCCAGTGGCCTCCTCTTACCCCCAGGATCAAATACAAAATGCTCCAATTGGCCTTAAATCCTTTGTGACCGAGCCAGGCCTCCCTTTCACATGCTCTGGGACCCAGGGACATTGCCCTCCTGGCTGTTTCTTGCACACAAGCCTCCATTTCTTCTCTCTCCAAACTTGCTGGTCCACACGCCTCCTCATCTCCGTCTCCAAGCTCCATTTGGTTTCCTTCAAACCTCAGTCAAATTCCCACCTTTCAAAGTCCTCTGAATTGCACCACCTTCCACTTTTTCTTGCCTGTGTTTGTTGTGTACACACTTGTGGAATCCCCCTTTGATTTCGAGCTCCTTAACAACAAGGGCCACTTTTAGTTTTTCTTCGAATCCCCACTGAGTCCAAATCTGCCCCCAGATGCTTAACACTTAGTAATTGTGCGACTCTAGGAAAGTTACTTAACCCCAATTGCCTCATCAAAATGAATAATAAATAAATCAATGTGATTCCCCAGAACTTAGTACAGTATCTGGCACATAATGGATGCTTGATAAATGCTCATTGATTGGCTGACTTTACATTTTTATTTCATTTGAGCTTTATAATAACTCTGTGAATTAAGTGCTACTATTATCTTGATTTAACAGATGAGAAAACCAGGGCTAAAATGGGTAAATGGCCTGCTCAGGGTCATAGCTAATAAGTGTCAGAGGCAGGATTTGAATTCTGATCAGCCTGATTCCATGGAGTCACTATGTCACCTAAGCTGCTTCAACAGGAATAATGGAAAAAGGAGTCTAATATTACTTGCCGACCAATCATAAAACCAGTTTGGAAAGCAGTGCCTAAAATTACCCACTATCCTGCATGAACACACTATCCTGCTAAAATTACCCACTATCCTGCATGAACACACTATCCTGCTAAAATTACCCACTATCCTGCATGAATACACTATCCTGCTAAAAATTACCCACAATCCTACATGTAATACATATAATATGGGTATGTGTGCACACGTATGTGTTTCATATGTATTCTAGGGGACTGATATTATCACATAATATTCTATTTCATCCATTAACCTCAAGTCCCGTTGGTTCATCTATCAGCCCATTAGCTGAATGAAACCTTTGCTATCACCGTGCAGGTGGGCAAATTGCAGATGATAGAGGGAAATAGACCATGTCAGATATCCTCATTGATGTCTGCTGCGGACAGCAGAAGGCAGCGAGTCCTGGCAGCTGAAGAAATCAATCACGGACTCAGCTGCTCTGGCACAGTCTCCCCAACTTTCTCTTTCCAAAGAAAAGAGCTCTGGGCTTGGCGCTCCTTGGGCAGGGCAGTGGCTCCTCAAAGTGGCCAGTGGAGGAGAAAAAGAAAGACCTCTCTTTTGGGAGTGAGAATTCAGAAGCCTTAGAGTACTGAATGAGCCCATCTCCTTGCCCCAACCACTGCCCTTCCTACTGGCATTGCCTATTTCCCACATGTTGGGTCAAAGCATTATGCTTATTCTAAAAGAAAATAATATAATAATAATTATGTAATAATAAAATAATATATAATAAATAACATATGTAATACATAAAATAATATATATTAATATATAATAAATATAATAATAAATGACCTTTATGTAGTATTTGGCATTTTCAAAGCACTTTGTGTACCCCTTTTCATTTGGTCCTCAGAGACTCGCACTGAAGAGACTAGAGGCATTGTTATATCCATTTGACCAATAAGAAAACTGAGATTTAGAGAACCTGCTCAGGGTCCCACAGCTAGGAAGTAGCAGAGATGAGACTGAAATCCAAGTCTTCTTGACTGTAGTTCTCTTATTCCATTCGTTACCCTATCCATCCAAGGAGGGGATTGTGGGTGTTTCAATCCTATAGTCCCTTGGAAGAAGGAGAACCTTGGGCTGTTCCTTCCACCCTCCGAACTTCCAGACCTGCCTAAGGATGGCTCGATTGAGACAAGCGATTTAGGGTTCAAACATCTGGTTCCTGCTGCCCGGGTCCCCTGGCAATGAATGACCTCGTCAGTGGCTTCCCTCCTTGGGCACAGTCCCGTTGCTATGGGTCTGGGCCAGTGGATTCGGTGATTACATGAAGCTTTTCTTTTAATTAGCACTTGGCCAGAGAGAACAGCGCCCATATTGCAGATCAGTCAGCGGAGGAGGAGGGAGAAGGAAGGAAGTGAGGGGAGTGATGGTGGAAAGCAGGGAAATGACAGAGAGAGTCCACTGCTCCTGGCAGACACACTAATTGTAGGCCCTTGACTAAGGACACCTACTTCTGCCCTGCCCATGACTCAAGTACTGTCCTAGACAAGTCCTGTATCCACGTACCATACACAACATCCTCTGCTTCTATCTGGCATATAAGAAACCAGCCTAAACCCAAAAGCTGCCAGAAGATTGGCCCAAAGTAACAAGCAAAGCTTTCCCAGAACTCCTACTCGATACAAACTGAAATCCCAGAGGCCACAGATTGCTTCCTTTTGAACTTTGCATGTCTATCAGACTGCCTGAGATAACACTGCTCCAAAGAAAGGCTGAAGGCGTTGCCGGAGACCCAGAAGTCTTTTCCCTGAGAAGAGCCAAGGGCAGACTTGGGCCACCTTAAGACCAGAACCTCCAGGATATAGATAGGGACTGCTCCTCTGCCTTGGCCAGACCACTCCAAGGTCATATTCTGGATACGCCAGAAAGGAAGACAGCAAGAAGCTGATGAGCTACTCAGTGATATAAAAACTAGTGCAAGAAACGAAGGCCTGGAGAAGAGAAGGACCCAAGGAGAAATGAGAGCTAATTCCCAGTATTGGAAGGGTTGCTTGGGGAAGAGGGACTGGACTGTCTTTTGGGACTCTGAGTGGAAGAACTAGGAGCAAAATGTGGAAGTTGAAAAGAAGTAACATAGACACTTGATGTCAAGAAAGCTTAATGATTAAAGCTTCTCAAAAGGGGAAAAGTCTCCTTTGTCGGGGAGGGAGAGTAGCGCTCATCTCGGTTAGAAGTTTGTAAACAAAGCTCGATGACCCCTTGGTAAGTGTGTGGTAGTAGACATTCTTTGGTGAGCAGTGGTATGGTTGGGCTGGGTGGCTGCCAGTGTACCAACTCTAATACTCTGTAATCCTATGATTCCTCCCCTTTGTTACCAGTGGTTCTCAAAGTATAGTCTAGAGAATCCTGGGGATCTCTGAAACCCTTTTAGAGGGTCTACAAATTCAGAACTAGTTTTTATTTCCAATATGGTAAATGTCTATAAATATAATCCAGATAAACAAAAATGCTTTGGAGAGATCCTCAATCATTTCTAATAGGATAAAGATACTGAAAACAAAAGTTTGAGAACCAATGTATCTAAACCATGGGTGTTGATAGGAGGTCAGTTTTTCTTAGAATCTAAGTGCCAAAGTGTTGTGGAAAGATCACAAGCTTTGGACCCAGAGGAACAGGGTGCAAAGCTCAACCTGCATTAATTCTGGAACACTGGGCAAGTCCCTTAACTCCCCTGGGCCTCAGTTTTCTCATCTGTAAAATGAGGTCATTGGATCGATTTCTTCTGAGATGGCTTTGAGGTTTAGGTCTAGGGTCCTACAATCTCATGAGCTTCGGTTTTCCACATGATCCCTTCTCAGAAAGTTTCCATTCAATGTCTGCCCCTTCCTCTGATAGGTCAGTTGCTCCTTTTACCTCCAGTTTCAGGAAAGGATCCAGGTCAGCTTTTCAACTTTCTTATATGTGTTATCTTTCACCATCAAAATATAAGCTACTTGAGGGGTGTGAGGGATGGTATGAAATCAGCTTTCTCTCAGTTTCTGTTTGTACTCCTACCACTTAACATGATCTCCGGCACACAAGAAGAGCTTAATAAATGCTTGTTGATTTCTGGACTTGGCGATGTGGAAGGACTAGAGAGTAGTCTTTTTTTTTTCTTTTTTCCTTCCCTTCCTTCCTTTCCTTCCCTTCCTTCCTTCCCTTCCTTCCTTCCCTTTCTTCCTTCCTTCCCTTCCTTCCTTCCCTTCCTTCCTTCCCTTCTTTCTTTCCTTCCCTTCCTTCCTTCCTTCCTTCCTTCCTTCCTTCCTTCCTTCCTTCCTTCCTTCCTTCCTTCCTTCCTTCCTTCCTTCCTTCTAGAAGGAAAATTGGTGGATCCTACCAATGTTAAAAGACTTTGACTTCTAGATTTTGAAGGAGCAGCAGGACATCCTGGAAACAACAATTTCCTTTCTTCCTGAGCTTCCTGGTCACCAAACAATGTGATGGACAACAAATTAATAAGGGATTGTTAAACGACATCGGTTAATCAACAAGGAAAGGCAGGCTTTTTTGCCTTTAGGCAAAGGTAGGAGGCCTTTAAACCCTTTTCCTCTTCTGTTTGTCGATCAGTCTTGCCTACATTCATGCTTTGAAGCAGTCTATTCTTGTATCTTATTTCTTTTTAGGTCAACGGTTGGGGATAATAACGTCCTCTTGGAAGCAAAATCATCCAAAGGAATATTTTGGGTTATGTCAACTCATGGAGTGACTGTTCCCATCACCTGATAATGGCTAATAACAGGCATCCCACTAATAGAACTATTCAGTCAATTAAAAAAATCTTGATTGCCTGCCACAGAATATCCCCCCAGTGCCAAGCTGTCTGTGGAGTAGGTGGGGAGAGGGAAGGAAGGTGTGATAATTAAAAGAATTGCTACTTAATAAGTCACAGGAGCCAACGTGTTAACTCGGCATGCTGGGACGCTAGAGTGTTCCCAGCTGCCGCGGAGAAGGGAGGAGGAGGATGCCGTTTGATCCCTGGCACCACGAGTGGGGACAAGACGAAGCGCAAATGTGCTAATAGTGAGTTTCCATGTCATAACGTGCCAGATGGAGGTGGTTACATCCCTGATTGATTGCCTCCTGGGCGAGACAGAGGTTTTCCAGAAGGCTAATGTCTCTGAATTGGCAGGCGAGCTCTGGGGACTGGTGCGCTTGCCTCTGGTCAGCCCGGGCCCTCGTGGCCTTTGCGGGGCAGGGCTTGAGGGCCAGGGACTCATAGCCGGGGCTGAAGACGGAGAGAAATGGAACCCAGCGGGCATCTCCCTGCCAGGGCGAGGCTCGGGATGGCCCAGTAGGAGGGGCTGGTGATCAAATTATTGCCCGGGCGCCGAGCTGATGCGGATGGGAGCTGGCAGCCCCTCTCTTGTGAACCAGAGGGAAAATTGAAAAATAGCAAGGCAGGGTAGGAGCGGGCAGGGTCTGCTTCCAAAGGGCCAAATCCCAGCAAAACCTGCCCATTCGTCTGGGGATGGAAACAGAGCAGGGGAACACCGATGACCTTCCCCTCCTCTTACCCCCCTACACCCCCCCCCATCTCGCCCTTCCCTTTCCCGATGGCTAGCTCTCGACTCCAAATCAATAGCATGGAGCGTGATGGTGGCCGTGGCTGCCTACTGGGAGGCAGCCCTCTGCCTGTCATCCAGCCACTGGGTCCTAATACAGGACAGAGACGAAGGCTTCATTACCGAACAATGGAGTTTGCTGCCAGAGCCCACGGATTTGAATAAACAACAAATAAGCAACAGCTGTTCCAGCATATGTGTACGGTGGAAAAAAAAAGTCACAAAATAAAAGAATTTGTAAATGCCAAAAGCAACACTAAACTACGGCTGCTACTGTAGAGCGGGTTTTTAATTGCAACCGCAGCAAGCCAGGCTGTGGGTATTAGTCTCACATATGTCTTGTTGCTGCCAACCTGGGAGTATAGATGAATTTAATTAAATAAGGATTATCCCTGCTCCCCAGTACAATTACTTATTTATAACAATGATAAAATTGCCTAATTTTTTTTTAAAAAGGGGGTAATATTTGTAAAACAGCTTGGGGAACAAAACTCGCCCAGTTTTCCTTGTAAGTCGTTCAGGGCTATTCAGGGGTGGAGGGCATCTCTGCGATGAAGTCTTTGCCCACCTCCCAGGAAAGGGAAAAAAAATCACCAGCCCCGAAACAGCCTACCCTCGTCATAAAGCTTGCCGCAGTTAAACAGCCAGAGACGACATTATGGAGAAATATAAAGAAGATACACGGCAGCTTGGGAATAGCTTTTCATGGGGAGTGGAGAAAATGAAGTAATCGGACTCAAATTGAGGGCCGACGACAGAGATTGGGGACGGGCCTGTGGGACAGGAGCCTCTGTCTCCCTCTCTGTAGGACTCGGTCCCTTTGGGCCCCCACGGGCTTTCCATTTCATTGCTGGTGGGAGCCTTTTGGCATTGACCACCCCCCACCCCCTGCCCCGCTTTCCTCGCCTCTGAGAAAAGCCATTCAGATGAGAGGACAAACTGGGGGGAAGTGCTTGGCCAGAAAAGGAGAGCTGTTTTGTGCAAAGGCGGGCCACGATGACCGCTGAGGGCCCTCCCAAAAAGTGAGGCTGGGAAAGGACAGATGTCAAAGCATCCCTTAGTCTGTGTTGGCTTTGGATCCAGTCTTGGCTGAATCCAAGCCATCAATTAGACTTACTCAGCTGCCTATGTTACGTACCTACTATGTGCTAGGCACTTGCTAGGTGCCTGAAAGACAAGGGAAAAAGAGATCTCTGTCCTCAAGGGGTCCATATTCACTGGAGAACATGCAACATAGATACAGATAACAAAGATAGGCAAAAAATAATCTCTAAAAATAAGTTTGGAGCAGAGAGTCTAACAACTGCTTGAAGCCTAAGAGTACCTTGGGAAGTGACCCTTGAACTCTGCTTTGAATGGAGTCAGTAATTATAAAGAGCAGAGGTAGAAGTGAAGGCGTATTTGTTAAGTATCTACTATTCCCTCTCTCCGTCTCTCTCTGTGTGTCTCTCTGCACTTTTGTGATTTTATCTGTTTCGGGAATTCCCAGTAAGGAAATCTTCTCTTTTTGCAGACTGCTACCGCTCTATTTGAAGGTCCCTGAGAGGTCAGGAGATAGTGTAACATCAAGCAGCTTCATTCCTGCCACAGAGAGGGATAAACCTGGAGTCTCCTGACTTGGAAGTTAGTTCTCTATAAGAAAAAAAGAAAGAGGGGCAACTAGGAGAGAGGGAGGGAGGGAGAGATGAAGGAAGGGAGGGAAGGAAGGAAGGAAGGAAGGAAGAAAGGAAGGAAGGAAGGAAGGAAGGAAGCAAGCAAGGATGAAAAAAAGACTACTACCTAGCACAGACTCATGGCTGGGTTGAAGGTACTTGTAAATGTAGAGATGTCACATGGCTGTGAATCACTGCTGCAGCCTTGGGGATAGCAGAAAATAAAACTTGATCCTTGCCTACAAATAATGCATTGGTATAGACTGGCGTTGTCCATCATTGACAAATAAGAGAGAGTTTTGTGTGCCGAGGAGTCTGGGAAAACCTTCTCCAGCATCCTGGGGTGGTCTGCCTATCAGGAGAATCCTTTAAAGGCCTTTTTCTCTGTTGGCTTTGAAGGAGAGAAACTTCTGGTCAAGGGCAGACCAAAACCACATAGAGAAGGGGAAAACAGGGATCTGTATGACTCACAACTGCAGAGCTGAGGGCTGTGCTAGTGACTTTCTGAGGAAATCTGCCTGTAGGCTAGGGACAAAAATCCAGAAATGCAAGATCACCCAGAATGGAACCATCTCCACTCTTTTCTAAATGCTCTGATCTTGTTTCTTCCTTCATCATTCCCTCTCTCTAAAGCTACCAGTGATCTCTCAATTGCCAAAATTCAATGGCCTTTTAATTCCAGGTCAGGCTGGATAACCATGGACATCTCTCAGGACTCTGTCCTGGGCCTTCTCTTCTCCATATTTTTCACTTCCTGATCTCAGATTCTCAGTGATTCAATTACCATGTCTGTGCTGGTGATTCTTGGGGCTATTTATCCAGCCTGAACCTTTCTCCTGACCTCCCATCTCCCATCGCCAATTGCCTTTGAACATCTCAAACTGGATTCCTTCCTATGGACTTATTACATTCAATACATCCAAAAAGGAATTCATTATCTTTTCTCTCAGCCCTCTCCTCTTCCACACTTCCCAGTGACTGCCAAGGACACTGCTATACTCCAGGCGTCATCCTTAACTCCTCACTCTCTAACCTTCAATGGCTAATCTAGAGCCAAGTTGTATCAGTTCTCCCATTGACACTTCTCTTGTACATATACAACACCTGGTACAGAGCTCCATCATCTCCTACTTGGGTTTTGCAGTGGCTGTTGGGTGATCTCCCCACCACTGGTGTTTCCCCATCCTAGGCCATCATCCACTCAATTATCATAATGATCTTCCTAAAACATGGTTCTGATTCTGTCACTGTCCACTGAGCTCCAAGGAGGGAGGCCCAGCACCTCTAGAGGCAGCCTCATCCATCCTGGGACAGCTTGACTTGGGAGGAAGATGTTGTTTTTATGGATGTAGAGCTTTTTTTGCAAATTCTGGTTCTCTCCTCTGGAGCTAAATATCACGAATACCAATCCTTCTTCTACATGGCAGCTGCTCAAGTACTTAAAGACATATGCCATGTCTTCCCCCACCTACCCTGAGCTTTCGCTTTTTCAGGCTAAATATTCTAAGCTCTTTCCATTGATTTTCATGTGCCTGGTTTGGAGAACCTTCAACATCCTGGTGGCCTTCCTCTCACTGACGGCCAGCTTATCCATTCTAAAAGGTGATGTTCAGAATGAACAACAAAAAATAATATTCCAGATGAGGTCTGACCACGGCAAAGAACAACTGACCTACCACCTCCTTGTTCATACAATTCTCTCTCTCTCTCTCTCTCTCTCTCTCTCTCTCTCTCTCTCTCTGTGTGTGTGTGTGTGTGTGTATGTGTCTCAGTCTCTGCCTCTCTCTCAACACTTATTTTTATTTTGTTAAATGTGAGAATTGGATTTAATTTCTACAGATTTATATAAAAACAAACAAACAAAATCCGAAGAAAGGAAACTTAAAGGTTAGGCTGATGTGAAATGAAGGAAATGAAACTTGTAGATGGATGTCATAAATTAAAATAAGAAACAAATTATTGGCAGACGTAGAAGGGTAAGGGAAAATAAGGATTAAGGTCCCCAAAATGTAGGGAATGGGAGTTGTAATTAGGGGACTTCCAATATAGTCACTTATAGGGAACCATGACCAAGAAGGTGAACACCAATGGGAGATATAATCAGGAGTGGGGACTCATGTAGGGGAATTAGGTGCTCTGGATAAATAGTAAATAATAATATAATAAATAACAAATAAGTAGTAAATATTTATCCAGTCAATGGGGAATCAGGGGAGGGATTTAGGTTTTGGGACAGGATACAAAAAATTATGCTTTGGTGTTTAAAGGGATATTGTTGCTTCTGGACATGTGTTCTTGCAAGATTGTGAATAAAAATCTTTTCCTGGCATCTTCAGTGAGTCTATAGAATTCTTAGTAAGACACTTGTCTCTTACATTAAATGTTTCCTAATGACATGCAAAAAAAATTAATAAACATTTAAAAGAATTTGGCTTCCAAATTCTCTTTTTCTAACTCCTTTTCTCTCTTTGAGAAAACTAGAAATTTGATCTCAATTATATAGGTGAAGTCAAACAAAACATACTTCCATACATTTTGAATCCTCCTAATGTTCTGCTGGGCAGGCGACATTGTTCTCTTTTATGTTGTTTTATTTTGTCTTGTATTCCTTTTCTGTTTTTCTTATTTTGTTTGTTTTTTTTAATAAATTTTTTTGAAAATGAAGGAAGCAAAAGATAGTGAAAAAAGAGAGAGTAAAAATACGTTTCAATCTGCAACCAGAGTCCACCAGTTATTTCTCTGGAGGTGGATAGCACTTCTCATCATGAGTTCTTTGGGATTATCATAGATCATCGTATGGCTGAGAATAGCTAAGTCATTCATACTTTTTCATTATACAACAATGCTGTTATTGTGGGCATTGTTCTCTTGTTTCTGCTCACTTTATTTTGCTTGAGTTCATACAAGTCTTCCTAAATGTTTCTAAAGCCGTTGTGTTCATCGTTTCTTATAGCACAATCATATTCCAACACAATCATATACCACAACTTGTTCAGCCACTCCCCAATTAATGAGTGTTCCCTTGTTTTCAGTTCATTGTCACTACCAAAAAAAGCTGCTATAAATAATTTTCTATAAATAGATCTTTCCTCCTTTAATACAGACTACTAGTGATGTGCCTGGGTCCAAGACATCTACAATTTTCCAGTCTTTAGGCCCTAGTTCCAAATCGTTCTCAAGAATGGTCAATTTAGTTGTGAACTGTGCATCAAGAGTGCAGTAGCATCCCGCTCTTCCCACATCTTCCCAAGCATTTTTCTTTTCTGTTACATGAGCTGATCTGATAGGTGTGAGGTGATGTTATTTTAATGTGCATTTCTCTAATTATTAGTGATTGAGATTATGTTATATGACTCATAATATGATTAACAAAAATTCTGATATCTTCCTTTGAAAACTGCCTGTTCATATCCTTGGACCATTTATCAACTAGAGACCAAGATTCTCTTAATGAAGGCCACAATCACATAGACTTTTCTAGCTGTCATATTGCTCAGCTGGCTCTTACACAGCTTGCAGCCCACTAAAATCTCCAGATTTTCTTTTTTTTTTCCTTTAAAGACGAACTATTTCTATCCATCCTTTCCCCATTCTGTACATATGAAATTGATTTTATAATTCAAATGTGGGACTTGAATTTTATCCCAATGGAATTCCAAGCATAGTCTGTCAAGGGGGACGCATGTGACCCTGAACATATCACTTAACCATTTGCCTCAGTTTCCTCATTTGTAAAATGACCTGGAGAAGGAAATGGCAGACCACTTTGGTATCCTGGCTAAGAAAATCCCCCAAAGGGGTCACTGAGAGTTGAAATTGACTGAAAATGATTACCTAACAAAAAAGATTTTAGGATCCTGATTCTAGTGTCCAGTATATTCACTACTTTCCCTAGCTCATTGCAAATGCCACCTATTCCTTTAACCAAGTCAACAGTAAGAGTTCAATTCCTCCTAAATTCATCTCAATCTACAAAAGTCCACTGCAAAGTTTGCTCTCTTTTTCACAAGGATGTCATGGGGTAGTTCAGTAAATGCTTTGTTAAAGTCCAGACAAACATGGATTCATTAGTAACCCTATGAAAAAGGCCATACTTTTAATCTCCTGTGGCTTGTTGATGAAGCCATGTTCCATCATCTAGGTAATTATTTCGTTCCTTTCTAAGTGTTCATTAACCTCATCTTTAACCATTAGTTCTAAATTATTCCCATAAATTGGTGGCAAGTTTATTTGTCAATAATTTGAAGATACTGCTATTTTCTTTAAAAAGAAAACAAGAGTTTTCTTTTCTTTGTGATGAGGTCTTGAATGCTGGGTGTGATGGGCAGAGAGAGAAACTGAAGCATTAATAAAACTTATTTCCCGGGACAGGCAGGAAGAAGGATCTGATAGAGATCAGTTTAGTTCCATGTTCCTACCCTCTGTGGAGTTAATCCAGTCAGAAATCCAAGTTATATCAACTAAATTTTCCGTATAAATCAGCTTATGGCCCATGGCTCCACACTGCTTTCAATCTGCCACAGCACCTTTGCCCCTTCCCCATGGCATGCGGTGTCCCTCCTAATCCCCCCTCCACATGCCTTATGATGTCTCTCCTCTCCTGATCCCATTTGTCCTTCAAGTTAGCTAACTCTTTTAGGGGACAAAGTCCCTTTCAGGATTTAGCCTGCCAGTTAAGGGCATGTCCCCACCTCATGGGGTGTTTTCTTTTTTCTAGTAAATGGCAGACCCCACTAAAGAACTTGCCCTTTCCATAAAACCTCATTTTCTGCTCTCCCGACCCTATTTCATAATTTCCCTTTATGTTGTCTATTGTATTTCTCCATTTTGTCTGTAATCTCTTCTTCTAAAACTACTATTTGTCAAAGACAATGTGAATTCTTCACATGAGTAAACCCAAACATTTGGGGCTAAAACACATCGCCTAGTCCCACATCGTTGCTACATCAGCCGTGTCTCCTATCACGCTCTTTCGGATTTCATGGACGCTCTTTGGTCATATTGGATGCTTACACACCCACCACACTCACAAGCACATTCACGCATCTCATAAGCAGGTAGAACTGCTTGACGTATCAAGTTGCGTTTTCAACCTCCCTCTAGGAATAGGGAATTTGATCATGGGATCATCAGGAATAGCAAAATGGATCATAAGGGTTGATTCTTACCCACTGTGCCCAAGGTCACCTCCAGTAGATTTCCAGGTTCTTCCTCAAAGCTCTGTACCTGAGACATCCAAAAGCAACAATTCCATCAGTTATTTCTTCGTAATCTTTGCCTCCCTATCCTGGCATCGAACCCAGCAAATTTTAAAGCTACAGAAATATCCAAATTATTTTCTCTTACAAGTTGTTTCTGTGATTTTGTCAGGATACTTACTACTCCCTACTTAGAAATGTTGGTCCCTTAGGGAAGTGGGGAGAGTAATTAGCTCTACTCGTATTTCAGGACAATAAATAGTACCTGAAAATATGAAAGATCAAAGGCCACTTGAGCTCCTGGGGTCTCCTTCTTGGGCTATGAATTGACAACTTTTTGGGGAGGGGAACATATGACATTCTATTTTTTATTTCAGTTATTTATGCACAACTATGTCTTAGCTATTCTATTGACTGTAAACTTCATGAGAACAGAGAGTCTTCCAAAATGTTATTTTTTGCATTTTTTGGACAAGATCTATGATTTCAATTACGTGGGGAACTCCTGCAAACAGAAGTCCTGTTTAACAGTCTAGATCCCTGGCAATCTAGATCATTGAGCATCTGGTATTCTTGAACAGTTTCCTGGGGCTTTGGGAAATGAGGTTCCTTGCCTAGTGTCACATAGAGAGAGAGAGGTTTCTCTGAGTCCAAGACCAGTTCTGCACTTCCCCTGTCTCATGTTATAATTAAGTTGTACCATTATGGGCCCATAATTCTAAGTTAGAAAGCACTTCAGAATCCATCTAATCCAATTTGTAGAAGTTAACTAGCCCAGTGCCCCCATTTTTATAGATATGGAAACTGAGGTTCAGAAAAATCAAATAACTCCTGAAAAATTCAAGCCAAAACACATTTATTAGAGTGTTTATAATGTGATGAAACCTGCAGTTAGAAGCACAATTAACTGCCCTGGTGCAAGCTGAGGTTTAAGGGATTTGTCAAGGACACACAAGGAGTAAACATGAAAGTTAGAATTAGAAGGCAGGTTTTTCAAACCCAAAGGGAGAGTTCTTTCCCATTGTTCCATGCTGCCCTCCCTCCCCCATTCAATTAGATTAAATGACTTGTGTGCCAGGAAATTATGGATCAATAGCATAAGAATCACTTTAGTCTCACTTTCTGATGATGACGAGGATAATGACTCTTTGGCCCTTCCATCTATTTCTCGTAATTTTAATCTTTGGGCCAAATAGAGCAAATCTAAACTTTCTCCTACTAAATCAATGAGATATCTGTAAAGCACTTAGTCTAGTGCCTAGCACATAGTAAGAGCTTAATAAATGCTTATTCTCTTCCCACTCCTTCTACTCAATAATCCTTCAAGTACTTGAAAGTAATAACCAATCTGGTATTGTGAAAAGCTGGGGTTGATGTCAGCACATCCGGCTTTAAATTTTTGTTCTAGCACCTACTGACAGGTGGGACCTCTGCTCCCATCTATATTTTGTTTGTACTCTGGACTTTGTCTTCTCTATTCCGTTGTGAGCTCCTTTATTTGTAACCCCAGAGTGTACGTAAGCACTTTAATAAATGCACCATGGATTTGGCTTTTCCTGGAGAGCTACTTGACTCTCTGAGCCTTAGTTTCCATATCTGGAAAGTGAGGGAGTGGGGCTAGATGATCTCTAAGGTTCCTCCCAACTATAATCAAATGATTTCCCTTTCCCTCTTCTCCATTGTAAAGATCCCCAGTCTCTCAACCAGTCACCTAAAAGATGTTTACTCTTCAAGGTGTAAGGGGCAGAAAGAGAAGGGCCTATAGACTTTGGCCATTTTTCGGTAATTGGATTTTAAGCTTCGTCTTTCAAAACAAATGTTTTAACCTTGCTCTGGCCCCTGTTTAACTCCCAAGGCTCTTATTACTCTTCTATCAATGGGAAAACAAATAGATTTTCACAGGCTAAATTGCCAAGAATGTATTTTATATTTTGCCTAAGGATTAACAGATTATAAATGGAGGGACCTTCTTAAAAACAGAAGACAAAAGTTTCTCATGTAATGATCAGGAGAAATGTAGCAAGGGTGACATAATACAAAACTTTGTTGTTTGTTCTTGTACTGGAAGAAGTCCTTGCTATCAGGGAGGTGATGCCATGACGTGCAAGTGAATTGGTTTTAAATGAGGGAGGGCTGGGCAAGGTCACCTGCCTTACTCTCCCCTCCAGAGCCATTTAGGTCCGTGGCCAGATAGAGATCAGAAGGACTGGACATGGCCTTGCATGCAAACTTTGCTAGAGATCCATATCCCAGAGTCCTCTGGGCTGGAAGAGATCTTAGATCCCCACAGACTAGAACAAAAAACCCCTTAATAACCTCCTTGACATGTGATCCACTCAACCTTCATTCAAAGATCTCAGGGACCCCACCACCTCCCCAGGCAGCCCATCTGACTGTAGGGTTGTCATATGCTGGCTTGGAAATTTTTCTGTGTTCTCCCCAAATCCCCGGTTCTGAGGTGCTCCTTGCTCCTCCCCATCTTTGCTCAAACTTTTTTTTGCTCATGGGAAATGTCTTTCCTTATCTTAGCCTATTCCTACCACCCTTCAGCCCCCGGATCAAACCCTCCAGTAAGAGGGAGCCTCTCTCTGACTCCTGGTTCATGAAGAACCTCTCCGGTCTCTGAGCCCTAGTTTCCCTTTCTGGTGCAGCCATGACCTGGAAAGTGGAGATCATGGGCCAAGCCCTCTGTACTACTCTGGTGACCAAAGGCTGCTTCTCATGGTCCTTGACATCCCTGAACCACTGAGGCAATTAAGTAACTCCCAGTGCATGAGGGGTGAGAATGGAACTCAGCCCTCCCCTAACCTGAAGCAGAGCTAGAGCCACCATAGCACACGGCCTCTCACAGATGAAATATTCCCCGTGGATGCCATTTCTTTCCACGGAGCCGAAGCTCAAGGGAGACATTTCTGGAATAGAAAGCTTCCTGTGGGCAGGGGCTGCTGGTCTCATTAACCCAGCATTCAGCACAATGACTTGAAAATGCAAGTCACTTAATTAAATGTGTCCTGAATTAAAACTAACTGGAGATGATCATCAGAAAGCTGGAGTCCAGTCATTTCTCCTCCTGGGCCTTTCCCTCATCTCTACCATGATTACTGAGGGCCCATCCAGGTCCAGATCAAGGATCATCTGTCAGCCAATGATGTCCCCGACCACCCTGGGCCTCAGTTTCCTTCTCTATAAAGTGAAGCTGGACCGTCACGGAGTCTGTTCTGGTTCTAAATTGAGGTCCCCAGCACCTAACTAGTGCTGCAGGGAGCCCTGCAGACAGTGACCTTGCTTGGTGAGTGATATGGTGGGGAGGTGCTGGGAGAGGGGTCCTAGGGCTTCCCGGGGGGGACCCCAGCTGAGCCCGGAGACTCGACACATAGAAGACAGATCATACTGACCTCTTCCATTTCAAAGGAGTCCGGCGGCTTCCTGTCCATGTGCACCACCTGCCTGAGTCTGTGGGACAGCAGCGGGCCTTTCTCCTGGATGCCTCGGTCTCTGGGTGACCCCTCTGGGGCACAGGGAAGGGGCGGCTGCTTCGGGGACATCCCCCAGAGAGAGGGCCGCGGCTTGCCCGGAACAGATGGCAAAGCTTCATGGGACACCGGCTTATCGCTGGCCAGGGGCGGCCGCTGTTCTGTCGAAGGACGTGGGTGGCTGCCGCCAGCAAAGTCCATCCTGCCGTCCTGGAGAGAGGGACTTTGGTCTGGCTCCCCGGGAGCGGGAGGAAGGTCCTCCTCCCCCCCCAGGAACCCGGCTTGCCTCTGTGGGCCGTCCCCTTTCATGGTCCACTTTGAGGCTTTCCTCAAGAGTTGTCCAATCCTTCTCCGCCGGCCCTTGGCCTCGGGCACCTGGGACGGCTCTGGCGGCCCTGGCTGCCTTTGCTCCTTCCCTTCCCTCTGCAGGCTGTTGACATCGTTCAGCAGAGAGGAGAAGGCATTCGTCACATGGTCCAGCACTTCCAGTTGTCGGAATCGTCCTGAGGGAGACAAGGAAGCGAGATTAGGAAACAGGCTTGGAATTCGCCCAGCACTTGTGGGACTGGCACTGGGGACTGGAGAGCCGCCCTCGCTGTCCCCGCTCACAGCCATCCTCTCCTTCTCTCTTAGTCAGTGCTGCAGCCTCCCCATGGGTCTCCCTGCCTCCGGTCCATCCCCCACACAGCAGCCAAAGGGATTTTCTTAAGTCTGATAGCTCTGACTGCACCTCTCCCCTATTCAAGAAAGTTCAGTGGCTCCCTATTGCCTCTAGAATAAACCCAGAACTCTTCCACTGAGGCTTTAAAGCCCTCCATCCCTGATTCCCAGCTCGTCTCCCCAGTTCTACCGACATCACTTCCTCTCCCTCACTCTGAGATCCAACCAAACTGGTCTCTCTGTTCTCCCCCAGACGACCTCGTGTCTCCCTTCCTTTGCCCTTGCCTCTCCCCTATTGCTGAAATAGCCTCCCCACTGGGCCTGGAGTCAAGAAGACCTGAATTCAAATATGGACTGAGATACTTTTTACTAGCTTTAACTTGTTTATAATAACAGCATTTTGCAAAGTACTTTACAAATATTTCATTTGATCCTCAACACAACCCACGAGATAAGTTCTGTTATTGTTATCTCCATTTTACAGATGAGCAAACTGAGGCAAATAGAAGGTTTTTGGTGAGGGTTTTTGACAACTTTTCCCAGGGTCACACCACTTGTAAGTGTCTAAGTTAGGATTCAAATTGAGTTCTTCCTTGGCTAGGGCTCTATCCACTGCACCACCCAGCTCTCCTTATCATCTTTTTTTCCCCCCTGAGGCAATTGGGGTTAAGTGACTTGCCCAGGGTCACACAGCTAGAAGTATTAAGTGTCTGAGTCTGGATTTGAATTCAGGTCCTCCTAACTTTAGGGCTGGTGCTCTATTCATTCTTAATTGGATTATTGCAGTAGTCTTCTCATTGGTCTCCCTGCCTAAACCTTCTTCCTACTCTCCTCCATCTTTCACTCAGCTCCCAAAGGGATTTTCCCAAAGCCCAGCTCTGCCCAGGTCAGTTCCCTTTTCCAAAAGTTACCCCAGTTCCCGGGGCTGTCCACGACCATCAGGATCAAATAGAAGACCTTCTGTTGGGTTTTTAAGGTTCTTCCAATCTGGGTCTCTCCCAGCTTTCCAGGTCTCTTCCCTCCATGCCCTCCATAGTCCAGCTACACCAGGGTTACCCATGAAACCCCATCTCTCAATTCTGTTTCTCAAAAATGGCAAAGGACTTTCCATATTATAATAGTAGCTTGCCATTTATTTTGTTGTTGCTTGGTCATGTGCGACCTCATTTTGGGTTTTCTTGACAGAGATACTGAGGTAGTTGGCCATTTCCTTGTCAAGCTCATTTTTACAGATGAGGAAACTGAGGCAAATGAGATTCAATGACTTGTCCTGAGTCACACAGCTAATGAGTGTCTGAGGCTGGATTTGAATTCAGATCTTCCTAGTTCTAACCTCCATGCAACTCAACTCGTTCCCAACCAGATATTCCAGAACTATTGGAACGCTCAGTCTTGAGGGAGGTGGATCATGGAACCGTGATGACTGAAGGTGATAGGAGAATGTCACATAATCGTGGCTGAAGTTGGATTAAATGTCTTAACATGTTTCCTACAATAGAGGGGGTGGGAGGGAGGAAGAAGCCCATCTCTGGGCTCCTTGCAGACCCTGCACAGCTGCCCTCCGCAGCCTTCTGCCTCCAAATTGTGACTCACCGTACAAGTTGGGGATCTCAAGATCCATCCGCTGTTTGTGAGCCTCCAGGAACACCCGGATGTTGATGCCTTTTGCCGCGGAGCTGCCCCCGAGGAAGCGAGATGGAATCTTGGTGCAGATGTCTGGCTCCTCAGCCCCAAACCCCAGATCGAGGAGGATCTCCACTGGATCCTTTTGCCAGAATTCCAGCCATTCCGAAATGCTGTAACACACAGAAGTGCAGTCATCATTAAATGATCATCTCCCGTTCTGATGGAAGTGAAGGCAACTCTTTAATGCTCAGTGGGGAAGCTCGGTTTGAGCTCAGTGGCCCGGGAACCTCAGAAAAAGTCCCAGACGAAATCTTACAAATAGCAGAGCCTCATTCAGGGCCTATTTACTCTTGTTTAAAATACAGTTCTAACACACTTGGCTTTCTGGGTCTCCAGCCAATAAGAGATCTAAACAGACAAATTAAAAAACTGGGGCTAAGAGAGAGTAAAGGTACTGAAAGTAAGAAACAGAAAGAAATAACGGGGAAACAAAGAATGCAGAAAAGCTATTGCCAAATAAACGGTAAAACTTAAAAAAAAATATGGTGTGGGAGTTTAGAACTATTCGGCATAAGGGCAAATATACTCATACACTCCAAAACCCTCTGGACAATGACAGGCTTCAGTGAAAATGAGCCCAGTCACCAGAATGGATTAATTTCTGATGAGCAGGCCCTGTTCTGTGTAATTGCTTCCCTAAAACCACAAGGGCAGAATTCTGGTCTTGATGTCAGGAACATCCAGGTTCAAATCCCACCTCGGACACTTACTGGCTGGGAGAGTCTAAACAAATTCAACCTTATGGGCCTTGAGCCAATATTCAAGTGCATGTCTACTAAGAATTTACTCTGATGCCACAGTAGGGCATGGAACCACCTTGGATTCTGGGAGATTTATATCTCTGGAGTCCAAGCTCTGATAATCACTATTTAGAATTCCGGGATGGACCTAAGGAGAAGTCATATGGTCTGGGAAATATGACAGAGCAGATTTCGGAGTGGTCAGGTGACTCAATGGTCACTATGACAATTTTCAAAGATCATCTTCTAAGTCTTATTGTTCAATCATTTTTCAGTCATGCTTGAGTCTTCATGACCATTTGTGGTTTTCCTGGAAGAGATACTAAGGTGATTTCCCATGTCCTTCTCCAGCTCATTTTACAGATGAGGAAACTGAGGCAGACAGGGTTAAGTGAGTTTTTAGGGTCACACAACCATTATGTGACTGGGATCAGATTCGAACTCAGGGAGATGAGTCCTCCTGACTCCAGACCCAGTGCTCTGTTCACTATGGTACCACCTAGCTGCTCTTCTAAGTCATAGATAGATTTAGAACCAAAAGGGCCTACAGAGGAAACTGTTCTAAATCCCTCATTTTTCAAAGTAGGGAAACTGAGGCTCAAATTTGATGACTTAACTAAAGTCATACATATCGTCCATAGCAGAACCAGAGTGTTGGAGACTGATTCCAAACCCATCACGCTTTCCACTCTGACCAGTCATTGGCAGGAGTTCACATATCCTTAATGCACCATCTAAGAGGCCTTGAAGGGAATATATTTTCTTTAAGATGTAGGGAAGGAAATATTTCTAAGAAAAATAATTAATTATAGTTTTAAGTCGGTTCCAGTATTTGGAAAAAGTCACTTAATTTATTCTCCTGTTCCTCCAAATAAGGAATTCCTTTTAATTAATTTATTTATTTTTAAATATTGCTTCATATTTGTTTATAATATATTTGTTATTATTATTCTATAAATAATATCATATTAATGTATTATGTATAATATAATGTGTAATATAATATAATTATATTAATATTTATCTATAATAATTTAATTATAGATTTTTAAAATTGATTTTATTGAAAAGTTTGGATGCTCAAAGCACGGAGAGTCTTTTCAGGGGTTTCTCTGAGGTTGTTATTGAGATCTCCCATGCCAAAGTATTTTCTTTCCTCTCCTCTACCTCTTAGCTCCCTGGTTTCCGTGGAGATTCAGCACAGATTCTACCTTTTTTGGGAGGTATCAATCATTCTCCCTCCACCTACCATTGCTCCCACCTTCCCTCTGAGATAATCATCCAATATACTCCATCTTTTTTATACTTTTTAATATTACAAAATATGCTTCTTTAGGGCAAGCACTATTTTTTGCCTCTTTCCATGTTCCCAGAACTTAGTACGGGGCCTGGCACATAGTATGCATTTGAAAAATGTTTATTAACTTGCATCTCTCCTGGTACACTCCTTGAAGGCAGGTAGTGTGATTTTGACTTTCTTTATAGCCCTGCTCCTCAGCACCGTTCCTAATTTTCTAAGTAGTGCTTAAAAAACGCTTATTGATTGGCTAATTGATAGGAGTGGATTTTCACATGGCTCTGTTTCAGGGCAGCTAGATAGTATAGTAGATGGAGCGCCAAGTCTGGAGTCAAGAAGACTCATTTTCCTGAGTTCAAATGTAACCTCAGACACTATTCATGTGACTCTGAAAAAGTCACTTAATCCTGTTTGCCTCAGTTTCCTCATCTGTAAAATGAGCTGGAGAAGAGAATGGCAAACGACTCCAGTATTTCTGCCAAGAAAACTCCAAGTGGGATCCTGAGGAGTCAGACACGCCTGAAAAAATGACTTGAAGAAATGACCAAAAAATTACAAGAACTTCATTTGACAATATATGTTATTATAGAATGTAGGTTCTAAATTTTTACTTCTTACCTATTTAGCATTAATATAAAAGTGGGGGAGGAGCAGTCACTGGCAATAATCCAGTTAATCTAACCAATGCAGGCAAGGGAATGAAATTGAATTCTAAATTATGCTCCATATTAGCTTTTGGATTATCCAGTTCTGACGTTCCCACAAACTCAACAATGGACAGTCCTCTTCATCTGGCCAATGGTCTTAACTTGATTTCTAGAGGTTACAGTTGGGAACAGAAGAGCTTTTGTGGGCCTGGAGTTCAGAAGGACTCTGTTGTTGCAGCTTGTCCCCTGCTGCAAAGCCCCGCATCTCACCTGAGTGGATTTCCTGGTGGGCTTAGCATTCCCTATGTTAAAACCATCACAATTGATGCTGTCACATGACCATAAGTTTAGAGCTGGAATGGACCTTGAAAGTCACCTTCTCACTTTACAGATGAGGAAACTGAGGCCCAGGGAAGCTTATCCAAAGTTGAACAATGGCAGATCTGGGATTTAATCTCACAGACCCACGTTTTAGAATCTTTCCCATCGCCTGCTACCTCCTCAAATTGCTGCATTTCTAGTCTTGGAGAAAATTATTGATTCTCAGGCAAATCGAAATATGACTGGTTTGGGGCGTCGAGCAGAACTGAGAAGTTACCGACCTTTTGGGGATACTCGATACAGAAGGGAAGGAGTTGAAACTGGTCCCTCTGGACAGCGCTGGAGCTTCGGAAACCTGTTGTAAGGATCTGCAGCAATGGGAAGAAAAGACACGAAAGCTCCAGTGAGATGTGTTGATGAGGCTGGTCCCCCTGAGATGTCATTACGCTTTTTTTTATACCAGCGTGAACATTTGCATTTCAGCTTATTTCCTAACAACAAAATGCTAGCCATTCCTCAGAAGAAGAAGGTGTCCACCCCTAGGGAAAGAGACTTCTTGGAGAGAAACCTCTCTTTTTTTTAACCTGATGGTAGGTGTTAGCCACTAGGTGTTAGGCACCTGCTAATGCTCATTCTGAAGGTGAGAGAGTGTCTTGTTTTTGACAGATGGTGAATCACTGGGGGGACTTTAGGAGGGCGGCTCCTTCTGAAACAATGGAGGAAAATGCTGAAAAGGAGGTTTTGTGAAGAGGGAGTCACAGCAGGTGACAACTGAGCCTCGTTCCTTTTCCTAGGACACTTGAACAATCTTTAAATCTAGGAGGACCCTCAGAGTATCAGAATGCACACTGAAGGTGGACATCCACACTGTGGGCAACACAAACTCCCTCTAGCCACACTGCTCGGGCAAATAATGGCAAAAGGCAGCAAGCTCTCAGAATTAGAACTGCCTATGATAGTTTAAAAAAGAGAAAGGGACTGGTTCTGTGACAGGGAACTCCCAGATGATGAAACTCCCTCTGCCAATGCAGGCTGGCACTTTCTTTCCAACTTAGAGAAATACCCAGAACACGCAAGTGATTTGCCCATATTCACACAGCCAGAATGTGTCAGAGTTAGAATATGAGTTTAAGTCTTCCTGGTTCTGAGTCCAATTCTATAACTGAATACAGGAGGTGAAAATGGTAAGAATTGGCAAGAGTCGGGGAAGGAATTTCTATATCTTAGAATATGTAATGTTTTAAAAAAGTAGAAGAAGGCTGAGAATGATTTGACATGTGCCCTAGTTCCAGAGATTTTAAATTTCTAAGGGCTTAAAGAAGGGATAAGCACGATTCCACCAATAAACATTGTATAGAGGCAAGCATCCCAGCAGGGATGGGGAGGAACTAGGGTCACTGCTTGGGTATATACACATAGATGGTGTATGACAAAGTTCCTTAACTTTTATCTTACTTTGGCTTTCCTTCCCAGATAGAATGATATTTGCAATAGAAAAGAGAAAAATAGGAAACATAGTCCACATGCAGTTCAGACACAAGAAAACTAGAGAGAGAGTAGGAAAGCAGCTGGCTTCTTTTGATGAGTTCAAGTTAACATCCCAAACAAACTACATCCTAAAGTACTGAAAGAATTGGGAGGAGCAGCTGATGAATCACTCTGAAAGACCTTCAAAAGATAATCAAGATGGAAAGAGTGGACCACCAGGCCTTGAGCATGGCAAACATGCTAACGTTCAGAAAAAGGGAAGCGCAAAGGTGTCTCAAACAACAGGCCAATAAGATTGACGGGGTTTTAGGTAAATTCTAGAACATATTATGAAGATGATGCTAGTGATTCTCTGGAAAAGTAAATACCAAGTTAAACCATTTCAGGCCAACCTATTTTCTTTTCTTTTTTTTCTCTTCTTTCTTTTCTTCTCTTTTTCCCTGTCTCTATCCCTCTCCTTTCCTTTTTTGGGCTAAGTCCTATTCACTGTAATATGGAAGTATTCTTGAATTCACAAAGTTTATCTAAGTGGAATAAATAATATTTTAGGTTCTACCAGGCTGAAAAGGCTTTAAGTATGGTCAGACTGACAGATAATAATCACACTCCAGAGACCAGTCTGTCTAGGAGCAATTCAGCCCCAGTTGCCTGACCACATTCTTGGATTAAAGCAACCCAAGAAAACAAAGTAAGATCCAAAATTCTCCTTAATCTTGTATAACTTCCTTAAGCTTCTGTTGTAACTGAGACAGAGAAAAAGGACCAGAGTGCGTTAAGCACACAATTGTTAACCCATTTAAAGTGAACTGTTCTAAATGGCTTTGGTCACTGGAGTGATCGATGGATACATATCATATTAGCATGGAAATTCTTACTCTAAATGAAACCAAAAGACAAAAGGACTTTGTAACTAATAAGGAAAGCTCTGAGGATCTCCTTGTAGAGACAAACAAAGGAGCCGGGTGAATTGGTTGTATCATGTGTTCAAATAACATTCTATGGGATACTTGTTCATCTCGTATTGCAGCACTCATGGTGAGAATTCATAAAAAGACCACCATGAAGATAATTACATATTACAAGTCAACATCTGTTGTAGAGGATAAGGAAGCAGAGAAATTTTACAAAGAACTCAATAAGACTCTCCAAATTAAATAAACATATATTTTAATATACACATAGGTAGGTATAAAGGAGGATAGAAATATTTTTTTAAATATGTGACTCAGAATTAAGAAAGTAAAGAAGGCAAAATACCCTAGACTATAGACATGAATATTTTCTTCAAGAAGAATGTTATCAGTTGAAAGACATGGAAAATATTGAGATGATATCACCTAAAGTATAATTCAGTATATTTTAACAGAGAGGAAATAGCTGGCTATCAAAGTTATTTTTTGCAAAACTATATGAGTATAGCTGAATTACCATTTTGTTAGAGCAAAGATAAAAATTAGAAGTAAGAATACAAATGTGAATAATCTATGGCATGAAATTAAACAAATTTAGCCTGATTTATTTAAACATGTTATTGCCAAAAAAATGAAGGAAAATGGATAAAAGAACAGATATGGGCACAGATTCTTAAGAAATTTTAATTGGTTGATGTGAATCAGTAGATACAACAACAACAACAATAACAAAACCAAAAGACCTTTAAAACAACATTTGCTAGAAATAAATCCTTATATTCAGAGTGATATGCCAGCTAGGGGCAGTACCAATTTCTAAATATATATCCATTTCTAAAATTGTATGTATGAAAACAGTAGAAGATTATCAGATGTATTGTCATAAAATATTGAAATAAGTTTAAAGTAAGCTTGAGGAAAGATTCAATCAAACCAGATCATAACTGAAAATGTGCCAGGATAAAACTAAAAGGAAGATAACAAATAAGTGAAAACAAAGCAGAAAATATCTGTGAGGATAAACTGTAATATACGAATTCTTACATCAATGATGACACAGCCACTATACTTAGATTTTAAAAACACAGTTTACAAAAAACTGAATCAGGATGCAGAATTACAATAAGTCAACAAGTAGGGGAAGAGTTATTGCATACAGGGAGATAGGAGGCTGGAAGGAGAAACAATTATTAGGATATTAAGGGACTGATTCTCAAGATATCTGAAATATATCAAATGTTTGAGTAAAATCGCATATGCTCTGACTATTATGCCCTGAATAAAATTATTATGGCCACCCCTCCTTCCTTGCCATTAGGACTGGGAGAACTGAGTCAGGATAAACTTTAAAACTCTGGCCACTTTATATACCATTGTGTCATAAACTCCAGGTACATTATCTCCATCTTTGCTAGGATAATTCCCCTTCCCTTTGAGCATTGCCCCTCACCTCCCTAGACCTTCTTATCTTAACCCTTATTCTGTCAGAATTAAGTTATGATTCTTTCCTGGAATTATCTCTTGTTCTGCCCATCAGTGTCCTCACCCTATTTATCTGCCTTTGTTTCCCCTATAAGACTATATACTCAGATTTTGTATTCTGTTTGCAAACTCTAGTTAGCTAAAACCCTATATAAGTTCCCTGCCTCAGTTCCTCTGGGCCAGAATGATTTGGACACCAGTCCCATCTCCATCCGGTTGGCTAACCCAAAGTCTCCACATTAAAAGATTAAAAACCAATCTCTATCTTGCCTCAGTTTCTCTGGCATAATAAGACTAATAGGAAAAAATGATTCCTGTTTTAAAAAGATAATAGGAAAAACTTCAATAACTAGACATCTAGCTCACCATTTCCACAAAATATTAAAATAAAACCTATACACATATTGAAGGAGTGCTTAATTATTCATTTATTCCATCAATACGTATTAAGCATCTACTATGTATCAGGCACTGTGCTAAGTATAGGGGATACAAATACTAAAAACATAAGAGTTCTGGTCTTCAAGGAGCTCACAGTCTAATGAAGAAGACAATTATACAAATAAATGCATGCAAAGCAAACCATAATACAGGATAAATAGGAAATAATTTATAGGGAGGTCCTAGAATTAGGGGGGGGGTTCAGGAATTTCTATAGAGGGTGGAATTTTAGTTGGGACTTAAATAAAGTCAGGAAGGTCAATAGAGCGAAGCAGAGTGAGTGTTCTAGACATGGGAGACAGCCAGAGCAAATCCCCAGAGCTGAGCGATGGAAGTTCTTGTTTATGGAACCGCAAAAAGGCAGGTTTCACTGGCTCAAGTACATGTCAGGGAATACGGGGTAAGAAAGGTAGGAGGGGGTTAAGTTATGAAAGATTTTGAATGCCAAATGGCTTTTTGTATTTGCACCTGGAGGCAATTAGAAGCCATTGGAGTTTATTGAGTATGTTGGGGGTGGGGAGGGACAATATCTGGCATGCATTTTAGGGAAATCATTCAAGTAGCCAAATAGAGAATGGATTGGAATGGGGAGAGTTTGAGGTAGACACCCACCAGCAGGTTGTTGCAGTAATTGGAGCTAAAGGTACGAAGAACTGCCCTAGAGAACAGGGAGAGGGTATTCAGAAGATGTTGCAAAGGGAAAACTGACGAGCTTTGTAAGAGCTTGGATATAGGATGAGATAGAGTGGGGAAGCCAGGACTCCTAGGTTGCCAGGCTGCAGGATTCGAAGGATGGTGCTGTCCTCTGTGATAAGAGGAAAAGAGGGAAGGGTTTAGGGAGAAAGGCAATGAGGTCACGTAGTGAATTTAAGTTGTCCCCTAAACATCTAATTTGAGATGTCAGAAAGGCAACTGGAAATGCACTATTGAAGCTCAGCAGAAAGATAACATAGCTGCAATCAGCATTAGCATAAAGATGGTAATTAAATCCATGGGAACTGATGTAGAGGGCAGAACTCTGGAGAAGTCTATTCGAAACAAGGACACTTGAAACAAGGTGTTAACTCAGTGGAATTGAGGAGATGATGGTTCTCTAGTTCCAATATATTCTTAGTACTGAGCATGGGGATGTCATGGTTCTCTGGTTCCCATAGATACTTAGTACTCAGCATGGTGATGTCATGGTTCTCTAGTTCACACATAATCATTGTACTGTAATGATATGATTACAATAAGGTATATAAAGGCTGAGAGGACTGGAAATGAGACACTCCATCTTTGACCATCCTGGGGGCTCTCCTGCCTCCTTCACTCCTCTACTAAGACCAAGGCTTATCCCAAGATCCTCCAGGGAGCTAGTCCAGACACTACAAACTGATGATATTGTCTAGTAAAGTTGAGGTCATCTAGAGGGAGAAGAGAATCTGGAGGGATACTTACAGTTACAGGGCACAGCAGACAGAAACAGGGGTGGGCTTCCCAAAAACTTAAAGAGAAGAGTTTTAATGAGGAGACAGTGATCAATGAGTCAAATACTGAGAGGGGCCAAGGAGAGTGAGAATGGAGAAAGGTCATTGTATTTAGCAGCTAAGAGATAAGTAATAACTTTGGGGAGGGCAGTTCAATTGAATACTTGGGTCAGATGTCAGATTGTAAGGGGTTAACAAGAGAGCAAGAGGAGAGAAATTGAAGACACTTGTTGTAGACATCCTTTTCTAAGAGTTTAGGTACCAAAGGCAAAGGAGAAATAGGATGATAGTAGGGATGGAAGGAAGATCTTTTCAGGATAGGGGAAGTGTGAGCATGTTTGGAGGTAATGGGAAAGGAGAAAAGACAAGAGGAAAAGTTGAAAACAAGTGATAGAGTGGAGCTAACAGAAGAGATTATTTGTTGGAGGAGATGAGATGGAATGGGATAGTTTGAACAAGGGAGGGATTAGCTTTAGTCAGAAATAAGGCTGTCTCATTATCTGGGGCAGGGGTAAAGGAGAAGAAGGTGACAAAAGGCAACTAGGTAACGGGATATGAGGAAGAGGAGATAAGAGGAAGCTCATAGGGAATGGCCTTAATTTTCCTATAAAATATGATCAAGAGACTCAGCTGAGAGGGTTGAAGGAGACCCGTGAGGGGTTTGAGGAGGGATGGGAAGTTGTGGAAGAGCTGCTGTGGAGAGTGGGAGAGTGAGGTGATGTGGGGGGATGTAGAAGAATTGCCTAGCACCAGTGAGGGCCCAATCGAGATTATGTACCATAAATTTGTATTGGATCCAGGCAGAATGGTTACATGATTTACTCCACCTTTATTTAGCAGCATTTTGTAAGTGTGAAGATGATGAATCCTGGGGTGACACAAAACTGAGTCTTGGCTGGACATAATAGGAGGAGTGAGAGATTAAGGAGAAGACTGTTGAATTTGTTCATCAAAAGTGGATCACATTTTATAGTTATGTAATTGACTAAAAGGGACAGAGAATGTAAGATACCTCTATACTTATTATTTTTTAACAAAACATTTGATTTAGGAGAGTAAAATGTTTAAAGGCCCTCTTCCAAGAAAACATCTCCCATGAATAGACTAAAGTTATCCAAGAATCGTTGCAATATGCAATAGCAGATAACTTGGTTCTAAAATGTCAAGTGAGACAGAAAACAAAGAGAAATGAGTTGCCAAAGACATTTGCCACTGTCATGAAAAATTTCCAGGAAATAGGAAAATTTCTAGAGATGGTGATGGCCTTAGGAAACTTCTATTTTTGAAAAATGTCACATGAATTGGATCAAACTCTGAAACATTGCAAAGCCTCCTAAAGAAGACTCATAATCATTCAAAATATTCCCACCAAGTTATCTTCTAAGCAAAAATCAAATAAACGAAGAAGAGATATCTCCCAGGCTATGATATATACACAGATGGACAATCCATAGACTTGGTCAATTGGAATATATCTCTTGGCGAGACACTGTAGCTAGACTATACTAAATAATGAAGTTGATCAGGGGAAGAGCAGGCTCAGTTGTGTTTGGGAAATGATGCAGTGCTTTTAAGAACCTCAAGTTTTCCCCTGAAATGAAGGTCCACCTTTTTATTCTCATTTTTTTTTTTTTTTTTTTTGTGATACCATTGGACTGGAAAGCATGGAGTATCACTGTCACTGAAGGTTAACCAAATGGCAGTGGGGAAGTCTACTTTGGGAGTGAGTAGGCTACAGTATATTATCCAGTAACATACCATTATGAAGTAACATAAAAGTTAATCAAAATTATATGAGCAAAAAAGGAGATAAGCCTAAAATAATCATCACTAGCATTTATGTGGCACTAAGGTTTGCAAATTGCTTCACAAACATCATATTCGATCCTTGTGCAACAACTTTGGAATGTAGATGCTGTTATTATGCCTTTTTGCAGATGAGGAAACTGAGGCAAATAGGTGACTTGTCCAGAATCATACAACTAGTATGTGTCTGAAGTAGAAACTGAACTCAAATCTTGCTAATTATACTAACTCAAATGTGAAGAATGGATAGTGTTCACAAAATGTCAAGAGATGCAGGAAAAGTCTCTGGCCCAGTGGATAGGTCTTTGTGTGGAATACATGGGAAACTATGCATAAAAGTCAAATTGGATGAGAAGACATGGGTGGATTAGTCTAATCTTCATCAATGCAGGGAGTTCCACATTGATGGGATCATAGGTCCACTAATGAAGAGTCATTAAAATTTCAATGACAACTTGAAAAGAGGATGGAGTGCTCCAGGAAACTATGCTTGTCTTGTTCTGGGTGATATTTAGAGAGATGATTTAGAAACAGGGATACCTTCAATCCTTGATATATTTTGCATAAGACACAAAACCTACAGAAATAGCTAACATTGTCAGGATTCAACAAGATCTCCATGAGCAAGAATTTTGGGCCATACCAAATTTTACCCTTGGGTTCAAAAAATCAATTCCATAAGTGCATGCTAATGAAAGCTCAACTGGATGGTAATTCATCTGTAGAATGCATGATCAATATGATCTAAAGGATGCCCTGGGATTCCATGAAGACAGGCAGTGACTAGGACAAGAGAAGCAATGGCTCTGCTCTATTTTCCCTTGGTCTGACTATAGAGTCCTGGGTACCATCTTTTAGGAAGAACTTTGATGAACTAGAGAGTATCCAGAGGAGGCAAAATACAATGATGAAGAGCTCCAAAAGAAGCACATATGATGATCCAAAGAGGAAGATATGATTGGAGGAGGGAAATTCATGATAACTGTCTTCCCATTTTTGAATTGTTCTCCCAGGAGAAAGATGTTGTCTACAAAATAAGAGGGTTTGACCAGACTTCCTGGATTCATTTCAGCTCAAAGTTCCCAGAATTCAAAGGATTAAATTTTTCAGGGTGTGATTTTTGGTCAGGTAGCAGAAATTTCAAAGAGATTGTAGCAAAAGTCATTGGATTTGGAGACCAAGAACTCAATTTTAACTCTAGATAGGATAATTTCAGCAGAGAGGCAGGGACAGAAGCCAATGGTCCCAAGCCAAGACAGGGAGAAAATGGCAACTTTTGTATATCACTTTTCAAGAAGTTTCATGTTGAAAAAGAGAAAATAAATGGAACCGGTGACTGGGGTCAAGAGGAACAAAGGAAGGCTTCTTTTAGGGCAGAGGGGACCTAGGTGTGACGTGTTCCCTAGACCCAGAGCTCTGTCATGGGACCCCCTTACAGACATTGCTAAGCTCCAAAACACTTCTCAGCCCCGTCCCTGACCTTTCCCACTCGCCTTTTTCAAATGCCTCCCTCTCTAGTTTCTCTCCTAGGCTGAATACAACAAACAGGTTTGGTGAGAACCAAGGAGGAGTGGAAATACTTTTCTGAGTACTCTCACTTGGCACAGCTCACAGCTGGCAGCTTGTCACCTCCCAAACAGGATTCCATTGTCACCTATTCGGTTTCCAAGGGCAAGAGCCATTGACCCAACTGGGCAAATACCTCTTTGCTTCAGAAAGATTTTTTTCAGCCTCAGACTATCAGGTTCAGTACACCTCTGGGAGTATCTCCGGGTGGCTAGCTTTGGGCTTATGGAAGGCTTCTCAATAGCCAGTTCCTTATCATCTCCTATCCATGGGATGGAATTTTATTGATAATGGCAGTAGCTAGGATTTATATAGAACTTTATCTCATTATATCGGTTCTTACAAAACCTCATAAAGTGAGTACTATTGTTAATCAAAATTTACAAATAAGGAAATGGAAACCTGGAAGTATTAAGCAATTTGCCCAGTGACACACGACTATTAAGAGTCTAAAGCTGGTTTTCCTGTTCTAAAACCATCTATTTCTCCTTTATGTCACTCAGCTTTCCAAGATCCAAACGATTGCAGGTTTGGATTCAGGATTGGAAGTAATCTTTGGGGCCACCCAATCTGATCCTCTAATTTTGTAACTGAAGAAAGTACAACCACACAGATAGTAAATGATAGAAACAAGATTTGAATTCAACTCTTCGGACTCCAGCCAAATCCAGGGATATTTTTCCCCATTATTCCATTGTGTCTCTGGGCACTGCCCATCTCAGAGCCCATCCATAAAGAAAATAATACTTTGGTTATTAATCGACCTCTCTGATTAATGATAAGAACATGGCAAGTGCTTCAATGTAACTATTTTAATGATTCCATTACATTCATTGAAAGGCTGCTGTCTCCTTTGTCTATATCCCTGTTCCATTGATTTTCCAATCTACCCAAGAGCAGTTGAATTAATCTACTTATCGTGAAAAAGAACTTGTTTTTTGCTCCAAGCTAACAAAAGCTCATTAGCACCATGGCAAGGCCAAGGGAGAATTTTTTCTTTCATAAGCCATCATTAAGATGGGGCTACTAGGAACAATCATCTTCCCTCAGCCATCTCCCACTTCAAAGACGTGACTGAGACATACCTGGAGGGAATAAGAATTCATCCTGTGACCTACCTCATGTAGTCCTTCACTGCCTCTGAAACCACTCCTTGTTTATTCAAAGAATCTGCAATGAAAAATATCCTTTGGTTATTGTTTTGTTTTGTTTTTTTTGTCTCGTACAAGGAAAATTGTGTTCACCAGGAAACCAGACATCAAAGCAGATCTGATTTGATTTCATGGCCACAAAATCATGAGATATTCATTTTTTAAATCCTATCTTCTTTTCCATTTTTCCTCAGGTTTTACATTTGGTGTGAACAAAGATTTGCCACTAACAGAGGGATGGGTGGGGATGGTGGATAGCACTTTTATTTCTTGTCCCAGCTAGGTTATTTTTTTTCTCATGAATTCTCCAAGAACCACGTGTTCTTAGGACTCCCTTTAGTCGATCAGCTCCAACATTTGTTAAGCTAGTACTTATGCTGGGTATTGTGCTAAGCACTAGAGAAATAAAGAAATGATTTATCCAAAAGAGGCATAGTGCCAGTCAAGAGCAATCAATAGGTTAATCCTGTGCCATTCACTAATAGGACAGTCTAGGGAAGTTTGGGGATGGATTATATGGTTCCAATCTGGGTCCAGGTAATACCTCTGACACACTCTGGCTAAGTGAACTTGTTGCTGTTGCTCTGTTATTGTCATGCCAGAATCTTCATGACTTTGTATGGGGTTTTCTTGGCAATGACACTGGAATGGCTTGCCATTTTTTCTCTGGTAGATTAGCAGAGATTTAGTAACTTGCCTTGTTGTTGTTTGTCCCTTGTTCTCAAAGAGAATTATGACTTCAGGGAGGTGCTGCCATGATTTCAAGTGAATTGGATTTATGTGGGGAAAGGCTGGGCTGCCTCAGTTTCCCCTCCAGAACCATCTGGATTTAGTGGTAAGATATAGATCAAGACCACTGGAGATGGCAATGGGGACTTTGGCCTTTTAAAGACTAAGGCCTCTTTTACTGAGGCTGCACCCGTTTAGTGATTAAGGCTAGGTAAGCAATGAGTCAAAGAATCTCCTAGGGTTATAGAACTAGTAAATGTCTGAGACTGGATCTGAACCCAGGTCTTCCTGATTCCAGATCTAGTACTCCATTCACTGAGCCATGAAGTCAGGCAAGTCATTTAATCTCAATACCACATCTTTCTCCTCACAAAGGAAATCACAAGCCTAAACCAACAATGAGCAATGGAAATGGCTATGAGAAGAGTGGATTGGGAGGCCGATGGGCTACCCAGAAACTCTGCCTTAGCCACTTGCTACCTGGTAACCTTCAAAAAATCATTTAGCCTCTGCGGGCCTCAAGTGTCTCCATCTATACAAAGAGAGATTCTATGACCACCACTAAAGCCAAAGTTGTAGCTTAACACCTTTTACAGAAATGCAAAGGCAAAGGCAACAAGCAAGGGTGGGCTGGCTCACTCCTCAAAATGAGCTTTTGATCATGACTGTGACATGGGTTAGTCGTATCCAGGGGACCACTAGGATGCTCAGTTACATTATTGGCCAGACCCATCTGGTTGTTCTCTCCATTGCATTTTCCCCTGCTGCATTATTGATTGGGAGAAGGAAGGAAAGAAGCATTTATTAAGAGCATTATTATTAATACAATATTCTAGACTGTACTAAGTGCTTTACAAATACGATCTTATTATGTATTCACAACAACCAAGGGAGGTAGGTGCTGTGATTATCCTCATTTTATACTTGTGGAAACTGAAACAAAGACGTTAAATAAATGGATCAGGATAATACAGCTAGTGATTTAAACTCAGGTTTTCCTGCCTCCTAGCCGAACTCCACAGCACTACTTAGATATCTCTAGTAAGCTACAGCATCATCTTTTTGGTGACTCCTTCCAGTGGTCATAATTAGGTTAGCCAGGTCTGCTCTGAATCTGTGCAATTTTTCAATGAAACAGTCAATGAGCACAAGAATAATTACCTATGTAAGTATGTGTGTATATGGAAAGAGAATGAGAAAGAGAAAAGGAGAATAAGAGAAAATGAGAGAAAAAAAGAGAGAGAATGAAAGAGAGAGAATGAGAAAGAGTGAGAAAGGAGAGGAGAGAAGAAGAGAAATAGAAAGAATAACAAAGAGAAAAAGGAAGAAGAAAAGAAAGAAGAAACAAAAAAGAGTAGAGAGAAAGAGAGAGGGAAAGGGAGAGGAAAAGACAGAGACAGAGAAGAGGCAGAAGGAAAGAGAACGGTAGCATGTGCAAAAAGTTTAAAAAGCCCTGGCCTAGTGGATATGAAGCACTAGTAAAGGATCCAATAGTGGATACCAGTGAAGTACCTGGGCTATTCCTCTGTTCTTCCTTGTTCTCACCCTTTCCCCATGCTACTTCTGCATGTTTTCTCTGACACTTATAGTAGTTTTCCCATTGCCTTTTGGATCACTCCCATTGCTAGTCTTCTTTAGAGATTGTGGTGTTCTATAGTCTATAATGATACAGTACCAGTGGAAGAATATTGGTTTTTTAAAGTGGCATGCTTTGAATCACAGAAAATTTTGGGAATGTATCAAGCCCTGTATGTTTTAATTCACTCTCTTCCTCCTATTTTATTCTGACTAGTTCACTGTCCAGCCACTGTACCCATCCAAAGAAAACAGATGAATGCACTAACTTAATCAATTTTATGTCCAACTGATTACAATAGGATGGAGAAAGGGCTTTCTTTACTTGGATTTTTCTTCTGTGAATTGTTAAACCAATCAATCTTATGGCTGAAGGACCTCAATATCTCTCTTCCATTACAGTACAGGATGTACTTCATGACAATGGGATGAAAACCTTGTTGCTAATCACTCTTCCTATTGTTTGCTGTTACAGATAATAATAATTAGAAGATCCTTGTTTCACCAAAAGACAGCATAACATCTTTAACATATTCATAAGAAACTTCTTTTTGGAATAAAAAAGCTTTCGGAGTCCAAAGGCAAATTTTGTTCCATTGAGTCAAATACATTTAAAAATGATCAACAACATGCACATACAGTGTAATTTGAGTTCTCTATAATTGTCAGCCAATTATGACATGGAGCTATGGAGTATTGTAGAAAATTATTTGTAGAAAATCATCTTTTCATCAAGGACATCCTCTCTCTATATAAATATTTAGATAATTTTCTAAAAGATTTTATTGGAATGAAAAAGTAGGGAGTTCTAGATGAGTTCTCTTATGTTGTGAGTAATTTCATCTATGTTTCTTTTTCTCATATCAGTAATATCTTCCCCTCTTTGAAATATTTGGAACGCTGAGCCCCTCAGTGCTTTCAAAACAATGTGAGTTTTAGCACAAGTCTTTAGGAGGAGGGAGAGGATAGGAGGAAAGGAAAAAAATTACACAGTAACTTTATTATGTATTTAAAAGAAATAGCAACTTGTAAATAATAAATTGCAGTTTCATTTGCAATCATCCTTTTATTCCTCTACGTTATGGAAATGCTTATTTTCTTAAATAAATTAAAAATAAGTTGAAAATAATAATGCACTGGGGCCTCCTGTATATGGTGATTTCACTATCTTTGGCATTGACTACTAAACATGCTTGCAGGTTTGTTTTTTCCAGTTGTTGATTTTTTCTCCATCTATCAGGTGGAGTTCTCCTCAAATGATCAAGTTTAGCTGAACTTAATCCAGAATCTTATCTTTAAACCTATTTCTATCATCCTCTCCCATGTGCTCAATCTCTTGGAATCCACTGGATACAAATGTTAATCTTATTGTGGTTTGGAGGATCTTGTTGGGTTCTAATAAAGTTTCTTTATCACTTCATCTTCTAGGACAGACATAAACAAGTTGTAAGTTTCTTTATACTGTTCTGCTTTATTTCTTCATTGCTAATCATCATAGAAATTCAGGGTGGGATAACCAGGTAACCCACAGAATGATGTTTCCTATTTATTATTAGCCCATGATGAAACCATCCTTCCCCAAACTTCCTAAGTCACTTCTCTGAAGAGAGGCAGATGGGGAGAAACAGCAAGACAACATCTTCAAGAATTCAAATAATAGCTTACATTTCTGTGCGTCCTGCCTGAAAAATGCCCTTTTCACAAAATTTTCCCAGCAATGATATTGCCATCCCTATGCACAGAAGGGTAAACTGAGGCTCAGCAAGGTGATTCAGGTCCTTTCCAATGGGCTTGTGCTGGAGAGAGCCATCTGTGTCTAGAAAGAGAACTGTGGCAACTGTGGAGCACAATATAGTATTTTCACCTTTTTTGTTGTTTCCTTGCTTGTGTTTGTCTCTCATTATGTTTCCTTTTTGATCTGATTGTTCTTGTACAGCATGAGAAGTGTGGAAATATGTACAAAAGAATTGCACATGTTTAACCTATATTGGATGTCTTGCTGTGTAGGAGAGGGGAGAAGGAAGTAAAATTGAAAGAAAAGGCTTTGCAAGGGTGAATGTTGAAAACTATCTTTGCATCTATTTGGGAAAATAAAAAGTTATAAAGATAAAAAACTCAAAGAACCCCCCCCCCAAAAGATTATTACCCGGTGAAAACCAGATCATGGACCCACAGTATAATTGTAGGTTTGATTTTTTAGCTTAAGTAGTGAATCAAATGGAGGATTGGAATCAGAATTGAGAGAAGCAGGAGAGAGTCATAGAACAAGCGATGGATCTAGAGTCAGGAAGGACGGAGTTCAAATTCACTTACTAGCTGTGTGACCCTGGACAAGTCTCTTTCTTTCTTCTCTTTGTCCTGTGCTTAGTTCTTATCTTTTTTCTGCTTCTTTAATATTGACTTTCTTCAAAAATCTACCCCTGGCCTTTCTTTCTTTGCTCTCCCTTTTCTTCTTCTTCTCTCAGACATTGTGACCTTCACCTCTTAATTTGGTTCCTTTTTTCAACTTTTCTCTTTTTCTCTGTGATCCCATCAGATCACAGACTTTAAGCCAGAAGAGACTTTATCCAGTCCTAAGAAATTGCTCCCACAGGGTCAGACATTTGGTGTCAAAGGTAAGATTGAAATCTAGTCTTCTTGATCTCAAGTCCAGGATGGTATCTACGAGAACACATCCCTTCTTCGTATGAAATGTTTTAAGTGAATGGGAGACACAGTGGGCAGAGCTGGCCTGGGGGGTAGGAGGACCTAGGTTTAGATGTTATATCTAACAAATACTGATTATGTGTCTCTGGAAAGGGCCTTATCCCCTCCCTGCTCTGGAAAGATCTCAAAGATGAGAAGTTGTCGATAATGTACCAGGCTGCGTTGGTCAGGGTTCCCCACTTGGGGGATTCCACCATCATCTAAAGCAGAGATTATACCCCTTTCTCCATTGTACATCAATCACTGAGTGGGGAACTTTTCTTCCTACCAGACTATAGGCTGCATCAGGACACCACGGAGAAGTCAAACATTTGTTGTTTACTTTACAGTGAGGTTCGCCTTTTGCCTCCAAGTTGGGCAAAATGGCTATTCCAATTCTTAGATTTAATGATTCTATGTCGCCATCAAATTTCCCCTGCCCCCAGTGCCTAAGACAGTGCTCCTGGGATACCCACCACCACCATCCTCACCTCGGCAATGGCCACGGGAACAGGTTCCCTCACTGGAGACTCGGAACGCTCATGAGCTTGACTTGAACCATGGCCATTTCTGGGCAAAAAATGCCAATTCCAAATTCCCCTTTACCTCCTTTAATCTCCTGCCTCCTTCTTACTGTTAAGCTGCCTTCTACCATCTGAAACAGCAGACATTGAACTTCACCCTGCAAGATGTATTCTTGGAGAAGATGTCGTTAGAGATACAGAAGGCCCTCATTAGCACCTTCATTGGCTTAGAAAACATTTTTAATTTCGGTTTCCATAAGCATTTCTGACTGATTCATGGAAGACATTTGGTTCTTTGGAATATATTCCAACAGAAGAGTCAGATTACATTTTTACAAGCCTTGACAAGAATAGCATTTCAGCAGCTTCCAGGGCATTTAACTACTGCATGACCAGGTTCCTTAGATGAACATAGTCAGTCTTCACTTGTATTGTCTCATTGGGGGATCTGGTGGACTGATCAGAAAGTGATTCCGATTTAGAGCTGGTGTCAGGCTGATCCCATAAATATCGGAGCCTTCTATCCACCCTGTCACCCAGATTTCAGACCCTGAAATTATCTTTGACTCATTCCTCATCTTTATTTAAGATGCAAGGGAATGCCAATAAGAATCAGTGGAAGAAACTCAGGATATTTTGTCTAGAGAAGCGAAAACTCAAGGGAGAAGGGAGAAGATGGCGACTGTTTTCAAGTTTGGGGAAGGTTGTCATATGGACCAAGGATTAGATTTTTTTAGTTCTCAGCTAGAAAAAGTAGGAACAATAGTTGCAGAGGGTTGGATTTGGGCTTGATATCAGGAAAAATTTCCTAATAATTAGAACTATCCAAAAGTAGAATGGGCTTCTTTGGGAAATGATGGGTTCACCCTTATTGGAGATCTACAAGAACTTAGAGTGCTATCTCTCAGGATATGTTGGAGTGGGATGCATTTTTTGGTGTGCGTTGGACAAGGTAGCTGAGGAGGTTCCATCCAACTCAGAAGTCGAGCAATTCTGTGATATGCGTTCATTCAAGTCCTGTGAATTCTTTCTTTCAATGACTCTTCATATTGACCTGTTCTCTCTTCTCACCGATATGAAAGGTCATTATGAAGGGTCTCACCCTTGTTCAGCCCTTTATCTCTTTGTCTCTGGGTTATGCTAATGGTCACGCAAGAAGTCTCTTCTTCCTCATCTTTCTACCCCAAACTATTTTGGGCCCAATTTTCACGTTACTTTTCTTGATCCAAAATTTTGATCCTGCTCAAAAGCTTACCCTACCTTCCTGCCATAGAGATAATCCAGTGCCATGCAAAGGACACTGGGCCAGGTATATAAAAGTTGGGCTTTGAGTCACAATCCCACCATTTTCTAGTGATGTGATGATAGGAAAAGCCCTGAGCGTTTCCAGTCTCAACTTCCCCAAATATTAAATGTAGATGATGATACCTGGGTTCCTTCCTCACAGTCTTTGCAAACTTGCAAGTGCCATGTATAGAAGCTATTAGGATTAGCTCACTTCCTTTTCCATAAACTAGAGACTTGCACCTCGATCTCACAGAGTTGTGAAGAGGAAAGAACTTTGTATGCTGTCCGACTTCAGACATGGTTCTGACTTGTGGCCAGATCCAGTAGCCCAAGGCACCTTCCCACATATTTTGCAGCTAAAATCTCCTTTGAGAATTGTCTCCCCTGTGTGACTATGAGCTCTTTGAGAATATGGATGTTTGTTTGTATCCCTAGCATTTAGTACAATGCTTTGCACATTTTCTTGAATGTGTGGACTGTGTGGACCGATACTTTCTTTAGGTATTTCTTGGCAAAGTTACTGAAATGGTTTTCTTCTTCAGCTCACTTGACAGATAAGGAAATTGAAGCAAACAGAGTTAAGTGAATTGTCCAGCATCACACAGCTAGGAAGTATCTGAAGCTAGATTTGAATTCAGGGAATGAGGCTTCCTTAGTTTGGGCCCAGCACTCCTAATCTAGGTATAAAACTACTCTGGAAAGAGATTTCTTGAAGGTATCAATTCTCCTACTACCATCAGCACTCACATTACTTAAGCACATGAGTGACGTGGAGTCATATCACCTTAGATTTAAAACTGGGAGAGATCTTTAGGTCATTGAGTCCCTCTTTCTCCTTTTACAGATGGGGAAAGTTAAGCTCAGAGGAAGATAAATGACTTGACTAAGGTGATACAGCTAATAAGTCTCTGAGGTAGCCTTGGAGACTCCAAGCCCAGTACCACTCTATAGTCACCAACTAGCTAGAAGAGGAGAAAAATTATTCTTTTGAAACTCTTGTCTTTTTGGATAGTCACAGGACCTAGAAATGGAAAACATCTCAAAAATTATCTGGTTTTACCCTCCCAATTTAAAGATGAGGAGACTGAAGTCCAGACTGTTAAATAAGTTGGTCACAGTCCTAAAGTTGGTACTTTCCAGAACTACACCAGCACTGGGGAGAGAAAGGAAGAACAGACTCCTTCAGAGAATGACCTCTGGAGGAAAAGGCACTTGTAGCTTATAAACTATTGATAGCAAGAAATGTCCCTCAGATAAGATCCTCACTACTCTGTCATCGGAGCAAACAAGGGAAAAGCTCCACAAGATGATGTTCTTAGTGCTCTCTAAGTTTTCTGCCCTGGTCTCACTTTTCTTACATTTCTGGTTCCTTCCACGATGTAAGATTCCAGATATAGAATTGGAAGGTCCATTATAGTTGTTTAGTCACCTGACTCATTTAACAAATAAGGTAAATAAGAGGTTAGGCAGCAAGATGGCTCAGTGGCTAGAGTGCTGCATCTGGAGTCAGAGAGATGTGAGTTCAAATCCAGCTGCAGGCACTTACAAGATGAGGGATCCAAAGTAAGGCACTTGTTCTCAGTTTCTTCAATTTTCAAAATGAGGATGCCTATTTCCTACAATTGTTGTGAGGATCAAGTGAAATAATATCGGTAGATCATGTGGTAAACCTTGAAAGCACGCGATCAATGCTAGATGAGCGTTGATATTCATATTGCAAGTTATTTGCCTAAATAAGGTCCTGAGTCCCAATCCAGTGTAATTTCTACTATGCTTAATTTTATCTTAAATTAGATGATTATTAAATTCTTATGTAACTCCAGTTTTCAATGAAATCTTGCTTTTTTCTTTAACGACCGAGTGACAAAGGTCTCTACCACCAGTCCCTTTTCCACACACCCATCTGACCCAGTCAACATGGTTTCCCTTCGCTTACCTGTTTGGTCAATGGCTTGCTGCAAGTTTTCATGTGTTGTGAGACTGTCAACAAATACAACAATTGGAAATCAAAAAATGAATTGAAATAAATGGCACCCGATTTATTTTTTAACTAAGAAGACAACATGATGACAAGTCCACATGTGGACTTCATTCAGAGTGAATTTTCAGAATCCCAAATCATGTCAGCAGAGACCAGAATCGTTATTTCTATTTTGGATGATACTTAATTCACTACTTAAGCTCAGAAGTTAAGCAATTATAGTGTAGTAATTTACAAATCACTGAAAAATCCTCCAATTCTGACTCTGAAGTGAGAATTAAGCTATTTAACTAGGATCTAGAAGCTGGTGTGCTGGTTTAGAGGCAGCAGAAAGAGTACCAATATCACCACCTCACTTGTAATTTATACTCTTAGAGGGTTACTTGTCTTAGGGTACTAGTAACCCTAGACAATTTTCTAAAATTAAATGACTTGATCGATTCACACAGTCCATATGGAGGAGAGCTTTCCTAATTTCAAGACCAGGGCCCTATCTACTATACCCTGCTGCTTTTATGTTCTACATGCTGTGATAAAAGTCCTTACAGTAGGGCAATCCAATAAGCCAAAGGTTCTCAACCTGGGTGCCATGACCCTTTTTTAAAAAAATGGTATTTCAATAATTTTTTAATAGAATTGGTTTTCTTTATAATTATATATTTTCATTTATTTATTATTATTTCATAAATAATAATAAATAAAAAATAAATAAATGATTTATTATTTCAAGAAGCATTCCCTAGATTTTACTAGATTGCCAAAGGGATCCATCACACACATACACACACACACACACACAAAGATTAAGATCCCCTGCACTTGCACTTGGCAGAGTGGGATGATTTAGGGAATATAAACAAGGCAAGTCTCTTTGAGATCAACTCAGGTTTCACCCTGAAACAACTAGTTTCTCCACTGATTTTCCCCTTCCCCATTCACCCTGATAGGGAAAGTAGGGGTTTGATGAATGGATAACTCCAACTTTCAATTATGGGAGACCCAAATGTATCTGTAGCAAGTAGAGAAAGAAACCAGCGTCCAACCACGGCTGCATACTTTCTTGTTTAGAAGTCAGCTCGGGTTTCAACCTGAAACAACTAGTTTCTCCACCAATTCTCCCCTTCCCCATTCACACCAAAAGGGAAAGTAGGGGTTTGGTGAATGAATAGCTCTAATTTTCGATTATGGGAGACCCAAACTCTCTGTGGCGAGTAGAGAAAGAAACACTTACAAGAACCCAGAGTCCAACCACTGCTGGATACTTTCTTGTCTAGAATTCTCTGGAAAGGAGAAAGAAACAAAGTGAGTCCCCGATACCAGCAAGAGGAAAGCTCAGGATTTCCCCCGTTCTTGAGTCCTTTGGCAACAGCTGTATTTTTATTCTCTTCCCAACATATTTCATCTCATTTTTCTGTAAACTTATTAAGTATTTCCCCCCAATACCCAAACCCTCACGTTCGCTGGAGCCAACCTTTCCTGGGAACGGAAAGCAAACTGGCAAAGGAAGGCAGAGGAAAAAAAATAAATAAAAAGCTCCAAAATAAATAAATAAATAAAGCAGGGCAGGGATCCTGGAATCGTGGAGGAAGTTTGAATTCACTTCGGATTACCTGGCACCAAGACAGGGATGGGAAAAGTGAAGGGTCTTCTGTCTTTTGCCTTTGGGAGAGAAATCACGGTCCTTGCTTCCCCCCCCCCCACCCCAAGCCTCTGCCCATATCATGGGGACATTTACTTAAGGCACCTTGCCAGCCGTGTTTATTTGCATGCCATTCTCTGCCAGGCTCTTAGCCCCATTTGCATTTCCTCCAGGGACAAAGGGAGAGCATCTGAGCTGCCCGGCCATTCCCAGACCTGCAGTGACATCCCAGACGCCAGGTCAGGCCCCTCGGTCAGAAGGGGGCTCATCACAGCTCCCGCTAACGAACAGGTGGCACAAAGGACGAGGTCAGGTAAGGAGACTCTCTCCCATTCAATATTTGTCTCTGCCCCGTTGTCTACCAGCTGCCGAATTGGTTTGCTGAGGCTCCCTCCTGCCAAATGCTACTTGCTTTCACTCCTCGTGAGGGGTGTTGAAAGACTGTCAGACTGGAAAGGATCCTGCCCGTCTCCCAGGAAGGTAGCGGGAGTGGGCTGATTGAAGCAGAAACCCCCCGAAGTCTGTTCCTTGCAGAGAAAATAAACCGTGGTGAGTTATTGCTGTCAACAGCTTCTCTGGGAAGGGCCACCCTGTGCCTGCTATTGCGGGAAGGACTCTGCCACTTCCACCTGGGGCCCTCTCTGGGCAAGCCAATTCAGCTCTAGACTTTGGTCCACTCTATAGGTGGAAGGGTGGGACTAACTGCCACCCGGGGCCTTTCCAGCCCCAACTCTGATTCTGGGGTCCTAGACTTTTAGAAGGGGTGTTCAGAGCCCCCTCAGAGTGGGAGCCATGTCCATCGCCCCATCTCAGCATCAGGAGCCTCGAATGGCCACCTTTTTGTAGCATGGAGGATTTCCTTCTGGAGCAGCAGAGGAAAATCCCCCCAAATTTTATGGCCAAATTCAGCAAAGGAAACTGGACGAATCTGGCACCGCTTTATCTGCCCCCCAATTCCAGCAATCACAGGGCCCAGGCTCACCTAGTTCTGGGATGGGAGAATCCCCGCTTCCCTCCCTGGGAGGTAGAGGCTGCTGCTCGTCCAGGGGCAGCCAGGCTGTCTTAGTGGAGCGCAAGATCTTCTTCTTCTCCAGGCTGTGGGATGTCCCCAGGCCACTGGACTCTTCTGCCATCTGTGGGGAGCAAAAGGGCCGACTCACAACAACTGGAACACAGCAAACAGAGCAAGTGTCCCAGGAGCCAACTTGGAGAAGTTGCTGGGGCTGCAGGGAGCTCACGGAGTCCTTGCCCACAAAGGAGCCAATCCAGCTTTGCCAGCTTTCCCTGCCCACCTGGCAGCCGGGCTCTCAGACACCAGACAGTAATCCAGCCTTAAGCCAGCAACAAGGCGGGAATGGGACAATGGGCCCCGGCCTGGGGGCCACCGCACCAAGCTGGGCTGGCTTCAGGGACTGGGGCAGGCCCGGCCACGATGTATGCATTAACTGATGCCTCAACGGGCTCAGTGACAGTGGAGAGGGCCTGCGGGGACTCTGAGAGTGTAGCTGAGGGGAAAGGGGAAAAGGGACCGGCAGCTTGCCTTACTCATTGCTCTTCCTCTTTCAGGCCTGCAAAGTCTTCTCTTCCCAATAACCCTGCAAACCGGTGGTGAAAGTACCCCCTCATTTTACAAATGGAGAAACTGAGGCCCCAGAGTGGGAGTGAATTGTCCCTGAATGCACAATTGGGGTCAGAGATAGGATTTTAACCTGGGGATCCTAAATTCACATTCTTTGTTCATCTCTTTAGACCTGACTTCTCCCTTCCCCTTCCTCTGTTATATGGCATTCAATGCTTCTAGTTTACAAGCCCTCTTAGAAACCTGACTTCTCCCTCCCCCTCCTCGGCTAAATGGCGTTCGATGCTTTCTAGCTTACAAAGCACTAATAGAGACATTATTTCGCAGGTGCTGCTTTACCTCATCAGTAAGGTGGGAAAGAGCCATTATTAATGTCATACTCCAGATAAAGAAACTGAGGAGGCCTCGAATAGATAAATAAATCACCTGGGTTACCTTTCATTATACTATCAGCCAGCATTTACGTGGTATTTTAAATTTTTCAAAGCCCTTCCATACAATATCTCATTCGATCATCCCAACAACCCAAGAGGCAGATGTTTTTGCTCTCCCCATTTTTAGATGAGAAAACTGAGGCTACCAGTCACATACTAGGAAGTCTATAAGGTGATATTTGAACTCAATCCTTCCTGACTCAAAATCTAATGTTCTTGTCTGCTGTCCCAGCCTGCTTTGCTGAAATCCTGAGAGCAATCAGTCCTGGAGGGAGGACTGGGCTCAGAGGAAAGAAAGGCCTTTTGGTGAGTTCCGATCCATCAACAAGCCTTTCCTAAGTGTGTCCTTTTTGCTGGGCACTGGGCTGGGCTGTAGGAATACAAGTGACCTGATACCTGCCCTTGGGGATCCTCCAACCCAACAGGAGACAGGAAGGTACCCTCAGAAAGCAGACAAAATGGAGAGCAGGCAGTTGGGGAGGGGTCCTAGCAGCTTCCAGGAGCACAAAGGGCTTTTCTGGAGAAAACAGCACCAGCTACACCTTGAAGGAAACCCACGCAGGACTCTAAGAGGAAGCAGGAAGAAGCCAATGGCACCCCAGACACTAGCTGGATGACATGGATAAGTCACTTTACATTTGTTGCCCTCAGTTTCCTCCTCTGTGAAATGGGGATAATCATAATACTAATCCCTTATAGGGTCCTTGTGAAGAACAGGTGCTGTCGGGTTTATGAGGTATTTTGCAAAACTTAGTAATAATATACAAATGCAGGATGATATCGTGGCCTCCTCCAGACTCACTCCTCCACAACCCACTTGCCCTTTTATTACAGTGATCTTGGCCAAATTATTCCATATTCGTTTTATAGGTTTTCCCCATTGGCCAAATGAGACTTCTGAAGGAAAGGATGTGCAGAGCTGGAATTAAATGACTTCAGAGTCCTCCCCATGTTTTATTAAGTGATGTGTCAATGGACCCCAGCATGGTTCTTGAAGAACTGGATCATGGGGTTTAATTCATGTGGGAACCGATTATCTTCCCTCTGTTCTGTGGCCCCAAAGCACAACCTTAGCCGGGACGTGACAAAAAGAACACACTGGATTTGGACTCGGAGTCCCTGGATTTCAATGTTGGCCCCGATAGTTTTCCTAGGAGTTCAGTGGGTTCTGAATAACCTCAAAGGTCCCTTCAGGCTGTTTGATTTTACATGTATAAAAAGAGCCTTCGACTCATTTCATAGAATCTTTTGTAGGGCAGATGGAGGTGAAGGACAGATGCAGAAATGGACGCCACGGCAAAGAAAGTAAATGACCAGATCATGGATTTAGAGCTGGAAGGAAGCAAAGCACTGAGCCCTGACCTTGGGGAGGGGGCATTAGCCCAAGGTTACACCGGAGTGAGAAAACAGAGCTAAAGGCTGGTTTACCTGGAGCCCTGGGCTTATGGGTCGCCGAGATCCAGAGCTAGTGAGAACCAGGGCAGATTACAATGAGAGGTGAGGCTGGTTGACATCTGCAGATAATCTCTGTCCAGGGTCCTTATGTCGTTAACCTTGGGCAAGGAAGCTGCAAGAGAACACAAAGGTCTGTTGTTCCACTAGGACATTCTGAGCAAAAGTTCCCCGAGAGAACGGCAATATCCATAACACTACCACAAAATATTTCTGTGAGTAATTAATGATCCTAATAGCACACAGAAATTCCTAGTGCATTGTAGATGCTTAATAAAAGCATGTTCACTTGACTTGACCAGTAATTACTTCCATTAGTATAGCATACTACAGTTTTTTTTATTTGTTTTGTTTTGTTTTTTATTTTTTGCTGAGGCAATTGAGGTTAAGTGACTTGCCCAGGGTAACACAGCCAGGAAGTGTTAAGTGTCTAGAGGCCAGATTTGAACTCAGGTCCTCCTGACTTCAGGGCTAGTGGTCTGTCCACCGCACCACCGAGCTGCCCCCATACTACAATTTTTAAATGAACCTCATTTGATCCTCACAAGGATGAGTAAATGTATCATTCTTCATTTGGAGATGAAAGGGACTCCAAAGGTTATGGTATCATGTTATAGGAACTCAAGATCTGGATTCATGACCCTTTACTTCTTTGGCCAAGTTATTTCTCCACCCTGAGCCAGTCTCTGCATCTGCAGATGAAGGGTGTTCATTAGCCACCCTCTGCGGTCCCCTGGAGTCTTTAATTCAAAGGCCTTTTTTGACAGACTACAGATCTAGAGCTGCAAAGGACCTCGGAGCTCTCCGGGTCAAACCTCTCATTTTAGAGAGATCAGTCACACGGCCTAAGGTTTCAGAACTTTTAAGTGACAGAATCTGGACGAACTCAGGCTCTCTGACTCCCAATGCAGAGGACCCTGACTCGTGGGGTTCCTTTCAGCTGCCCCTGCAGGCTTGTTGTCAAGGATCAAAAATGTCTGTACAATATTTCAGAGTCTGATTCTTTTTGTACAGCAAAATAACGTTTTGGTCAGGTATACTTATTGTGTATCTAATTTATATTTTAATATATTTAACATCTACTGGTCATCCTGCCATCTAGGGGAGGGGGTGGGGGGTAAGAGGTGAAAAATTGGAACAAGAGGTTTGGCAATTGTTAATGCTGTAAAGTTACCCATGCATATATCCTGTAAATAAAAGGCTATTAAAAAAAAAAAAAAAGGATCAAAAATGTCATGAACTCAACTCCTTTGATGGCAAATCCTGAATTTTTTTCCCACTTTGCCCGGGTGACTTCCAAGAAAATCCCCATTTTATGTAAACTGAGGATCGGCGAAATGATATGAGTTGTCCAAACGTGTGAAATCCAGTTTTCTTTGCGACATGCTTATCTTTAAAGAACTTCATTGCAACAAGAAATAAAGGAGAGATGTTGTTGAAGTTACAGAGCAGGGAGAGGGCAGAAGGTGGGTGCATGGGCCGTTCCCAGCAGCCCTTCTACCTTCCCCACTCTTAGCTCTGGGAAACAGGCACCCTGCCCCACCCCACCCTTCTATCCAGTTTTTTTTTTTCCCTTTCTGCTCAGCAGTAACTCTATCCGGCCACACAATGGTCCTTGGTCCAGTGCCAGTGTTTCCCAGCCACTGAGAATATGCTCTCTGTTTGATCTGTTTTATTTGCTCATAACCCAGGAACCGGGCCTGCCAACCAAAGCTGGAAGCCCCGCTGAAGCACAGAGCCGAGGACACACTGCAGAGGAAAGAAAGGTCTTTTTGTTTTCTCTCCAGGGAGGAGGTCAGCCTCCGAGAGACCAGGTTTAAGGCTTGTTCTAAACCTCAGTTCACCTGGCCTCCTGATGGTCCCAAATGAGTCTGCTGAGAAGGAAAGCTGAGATGGAAATCACTGAGAACGTCCTCCAGAATTTTATAAATTTCCAGGTGGAAGAGATCTGGAAGGCCTGCTATTCTGGCTTCCCCAAGGTCACATAGCAAATCACAGGCCTGGGGAAGGAACTTTGAGGTCATTAGTTCAAACCTTTTAAATCTAATCATAATTAATTATAAGTATAATAATAAGGATCATAATATAGCACTTTAAATTATGCTGAGAACTTTATATGTGTGTGTGTACATATACATATATACACATATGCACACATGTATATGGCATATACACCCAAACATATATATATATACATATACCATATCATTTATTTCCAAAACAATGCAGTAAGATCTAATAATTCCCATTTAATCACTTTATAGGTGAGAAAACTAACGTTCAGCAAGGCTAAATGAATTGTTAAGAATCACACAAATAGTAATAATAATAATAACAATAATATTGTACTTTGGGCTTTGCATAATATTATCTTTTTTTTGATCCTCACAACTCTGAAAGGGAGCTATTATTATTGTTTCCATTTTGCAGATGAGGAAACTGAGGCAGAAAGCTATTAAGTAATAAGTAATTTGCCCAGTTTACATAGTTAGCAAGCAGCTGAAAATAGAATTGAACTCAGGTCTTTCTGATTCCCAAGACCAGCATTTGCTTTATTAAATCCCAGCCTAAGGTTAGGGAGCTCTTCATTCGCATCAAGGGTTAAGCTGAGGCAAGGTAGCTTCAGCCTTTTTCTGGTTTCTCTAATTCCTTCCTTTGCTCACATCTTTTTTTGGGTGAGTGCACCCATCCTTTCTCTGTATCTGTCCACGTTCACTCATACTTTAAAGTCTAGATAAAATCAGGATTTCCTTCGAGACTTAGCTCCAAACTTATGGCTCTTTTCAACAATGAGGTGATTCAGGCCAATTCCAATGGTTTGTGTTGGAGAGAGCCATCTACATCCAGAGAGACGACTATGGGGACTGAATGTGGATCACAACATGGTATTTTCACCTTTTTGTTGTTGTTTGCTTGTTTTTTTTTTCTTTCTCATTTTTTTTTTCCTTTTTGATCTGATTTTTCTTGTGCAGCATGAGAAATCTGGAAATATGTTTAGAAGAATTGTATATGTTTAACCTATATTGGATTACTTGTTGTCTAGGGGAGAGGAGGAGAGGAAGGGGGAGAGAAAAAATTGGAAGACAAGGTTTTGCGAGGTGAATGTTGAATACTATTTTTGCATTATTTTTTTGAAATTTTTTTCAATTTTTGAAATTAAAGAAACTTATTAAAAAAAAAAAAACTTAGCTCCAATCTTACCTTCTTCAAGAGACCTTTGCCAGTCCACCAAGCTGCTATTCCTTTCCCTCTGAGATTATGTTCCAGATATTCCATATGTTTTTTAAATATACTCAGTTATTACATCTTATCTCCCCAATTGAAATGTGAACTCCCTGATAACAGGAACACTTTCTGTCTTTGCCTCTTTGTAGCTTCACTCATTGTGCTGTTCTGCTTCCAGGGGCCAACAATAATGAGTCTTATTATTCACTTCATATCTTTCTTCTCTGAAAACTCTCCCAGGCCACTCAATTTTTTCTTGGAAAAAACTGAGACCTGAGAGATTAATGTCCCACAGCCCAAAACGAAATAATCCATAACTCAGTATCTCTGACTCCAAATCCAGAGTTTCTTTTCTGCTTTTCTGCTCCAAATTTCTGATTTTCTTACAATTTTGTTGCAAAGAATCAAGTGTATTATATACTCAGCCCATCCAGGCACATCCAGGATCTTTCTCACTCTGCCACTATAATTTCCAAGAAATATTATCCCCTTTTTATGAATGAGGAAACCTAAAAGCAGTGATTTGATATGGGATATCCATAAATCCACAGCTAGTAAACTGTGAATCCCAAGTTCCTTTGCAATATACTCAGCTTTAAAGGTATTTATTCTAACATGAGATAATGGGGGGGATGATAGTGAAGAGGTTATTGGGAAGTGGCTGAAACATTTTAATATTATATTTGAAGAATATGATTTAAATATGAAGTGATGAGTAAATTAATGTAAATGCAAGAGACTGTTGGTATAATATACTGGGCAATAGGGTTCATACAGTTTAGAGGGTGATATTTAATTCATTGAAATTATGGAAATGCAGGGTGAACAATTATAAAACCTTACCCAGCATCAATCAAGGACTCCTAATTTGTGGAAGGGAGCCAAGGAAATCCAAAACTGGAGGCAGAAACTGAGACAAGTTCATTTCTACTCCCATTCCCTCCACAAAAGGCCCCTACACATTCTGTACAATTTGCTTTATGAGTCCATGAAGTAAATGCAGACCCTTGGGGAAATAAACTGCCGACAGGCTGGTCAAGAAGAAGGAGCCTTCTGCATGGATTTGCTCTGTAGGTGGCTGTCTCTGACTGTGAAATCTGCAAAGCACCACCCCACCTGGCACTGAGAAGCCAGCTCTCTCCCTAAAATGAAAGATAAGTCTGCTGGCCTTCGAGTTCTCCTGCAGTGCTGGTGAGACCGGTGTTGCAAAAGCAAGAGCACGCTCCATATAGACTGTGAAACTCAAAGGGGGAGTGAGACTGGAAGCTAAAACCAGACTGGAAGGGGGCAAGGTCCCACCTAAACCTGGAGTGCCCATCCATTTTGACATCTTGCTTCTCAAGCAACTAAGTGATGTAAAGGATAGAGAATTGGACTTTGCCTTAGGGAAATCTGAATTTAAATCCTACTTTGCCCACTTACTGCTTAGAGGATCCTATATTGTCAGCTTCAGTTTCCTTCCTATTTATAAAATCAAGACAATAATAGCATTCACCTTATAGGGTTGCATTGAAGATCAAATGAAATAATATATGTGAAGCTCACTGCAAAACTTAAAGCACTATATGAATGCCAATTCTTAGTAATATTATCCACCCACTCTAGTATCTTTATTTTTTCATTGTTTCCTGCCCACCTTTTCTCTCCCTTAAACCATGTTCATGTCTGTTCCATCTTGAAAGAAAAACACTGAAACTTGGGTTTTACTGAAATGTCCCATTCATTATTCCTACTATCCATTTATTTCCTTCCACCTTTATTTTCCCAAATGGTATTTGTTGCATATGAAAATTTTACCAGATTTAGCGATCCTGATTGGGAAATCCAAGCAAAAATAAATCACTTTGAGTTTCTTTTCAGCCCAGATCAACATAGAAAAACAGAGAGATCTGTGGACATCTGGGACAGGTCTAGTCAGGAATAATTGCTTAGAGAATTCAAATACAGGGAGAGGCAATGCATTGAAGCAAGAAGGCTCAAATCCAGAACAGAAACATCCCAATATTTTTAAAGCTGATCGCTACCCAGGTCTATGACACAGCTTTGGGACTGAATGAGGAAGGGACCTAGGCTTAAGGGTGGCATTCTAAGGTGAACAGTATTTATGGGACCCAAGTTCTGTACCAAGCAAAGAGCAAGTCTAGAAATAAACAGAAGCCATAGGGCTTTGATGCCGGAATCAGAACAGGGTTTTACTTCCTTCTCGATTCTCAGTCCAGTCTGAAATAACAAGACTAACAAGGGCAGGAATCCCAGAGCAAAGTTCTCTCACCATGAATCAATTGAGTTTTCCAGGTAGTTGATACTACCTGAGTCCAGCAACAGTCTATTGGATTTCCTAATGGAACAGACTCATAGATATATTGCTCAGAGCCAAACGCAAGTTAAAAACTGACAGATCTCACAGAAGGATGGCAGAAATCAAACTTTGGCCCGGATCGGACCATTTTGGAAATGCTGAAAACTTTTTCAGGTCCCGAGTCTCAACTATCCCTGAGATTTTGAAACAATACAACATACAAAGTCCTACAAAAGTAGCAGAAGAACCAGCTGAGACATTCCTTCAGAAGTACACAGATCCTGGAAGAAAATAAATAAAAAGAAGTACACAGATCCTGGCTCTAAAATAAAGGTTGAAGTCAAGAAAAAGTCTGAAAGAGTAAGGAAACAAACAAAAAAAGAGTCATATCATTATAAGCTATTATGTTGATAGACATAAACCTAAATTCCAAAAATTGATGAACAAAGTCCCAAATTAAAATAAGATTTGGACATAATTTAAGTAGAATTTCTAAAAGAAATTAAGCATTTTGAAATAGTTTAAAATGTTATCATGAAGGAAATGAGAATGCTAAAGGAAAATGAGGAAAGAAATGAGTTTTCAAAGAAAGATGTAGAAAGTGAATTAAAAGCTTTGCACATAAGGTACAAAACTTTGCCCCCCAAAACAAATTCCCTGAAAATAAGAATGGACAAATTGAAATTATTATCCTATGTGACAATAAAAATCAATACAAAGTCAAAAAAGTTGAAAAAAGATGGAAAAAATTATGAAATATCTCAAATAATCCGGAAAATAGATTTAAGTATTATTTAATCATTTAAGAATTAGTGAAAGCCAAAACTAAAAAGAGTTTAATTTTCATATTTTCAGAAATGATAAAAGAAAACTTTCCAGATTTCTATAACCAAAGGACACAATGAAAATAAAAAGAATCTCCTGAAAGAAACTTCAAGAAGAAAATTTTAAGGAACATAGCCAAAATCTAGAACTTCCAGGTTAAAAAAAAAAAAAACACAAAAACCTGCTATATTAGCAAGAAGGAAAGAATTCAAGTACCAAAGAATCACAGATACAATTATGCACAACTCGGTACCCACCACTATGAAGGAGTTGAGAGGTTGGAATATAATATTACAAAAATCAAAGAATATAGTTCCCTCAGAACTTATCATAGAAGGAGTCTTATTAGATAGAAGGCCTGGGAATAGTTCTATTGTGTTTTGATTGTCTTAAAAGAACAAAAAAAAATAGGATCAAGTGTAAATATTATTTTTATTGAAATAAATTTAATTTAAAAACAAAAGAAACAAGTCATTTTTAGAATAACAAAGATAGAATCAAAATGATTAACATGATTGAACATGAAAATTGTGTGAGAAGGTAGTTTTTTTTTTAAAGAAATCATTAAACAAACAAAAGGAATTAACTCATAAACAAGTATAATAAGAGATGTTTCCATGTACAAATCACTGATCTGATCTTGGTGTCAGGGTGATTTGTCCTATGGAAGCATAATAAAAATAATGAGGCAAATTGGAATTCATCAGCCTTGAGACAGAAGTTTTAGAGACTTGGAGGCAGTAAGAAGTAGAATTGACTCAAGTTTGAGATATACCTTTACCTTTTGGGTTGCCAAGCCAACAAATACAAAATATTCTAAATTGAAGGAAGAAAAAACACCCATTAAAATTTTGGTTATCTCAATCAATCATGATAAAAGTTTTCCTTAAAAATACCTGCCCAGTGGCAGCCCTTTTTGTAGTGGCTAGAAACTGGAAACTGAATGGATGTCCATCAGTTGGAGAATGGCTGAATAAATTGTGGTATATGAATATTATGGAATATTACTGTTCTGTAAGAAATGACCAACAGGATGATTTCAGAAAGGCCTGGAGAGACTTACACGAACTGATGCTGAGTGAAATGAGCAGGACCAGGAGATCATTATATACTTCAACAACAATACTATATGATGACCAGTTCTGATGGACCTGGCCATCCTCAGCAACGAGATCAACCAAATCATTTCTAATGGAGCAGTAATGAACTGAACTAGCTATACCCAGAAAAAGAACTCTGGGAGATGACTAAAAACCATTACATTGAATTCCCAATCCCTATATTTATGCACACCTGCATTTTTGATTTCCTTCACAAGCTAATTGTACAATATTTCAGAGTCTGATTCTTTTTGTACAGCAAAATAACGTTTTGGTCATGTATACTTATTGTGTATCTAATTTATATTTTAATATATTTAACATCTACTGGTCATCCTGCCATCTAGGGGAGGGGGTGGGGGGGTAAGAGGTGAAAAATTGGAACAAGAGCTTTGGCAATTGTTAATGCTGTAAAGTTACCCATGCATATAACCTGTAAATAAAAGGCTATTAAATAAAAAAATATATAGATGTTATAGGATTTGGTGCATATAGGTTCAGTATTGATATTGCTTCATTGTCTCTGCTACCTTCTGTCAATTCTGTCAATTCTGGCAATTGTTAATGCTGTAAAGTTACCCATGCATATATCCTGTAAATAAAAGGCTATTAAATAAAAAAAAAAAAAAGAAAAAAAGAAAATTTCCAGTAATAAGATAAATACAAAAAAAAAAAACAAAAACACCTGCCCATTATTCAAGTCAGGAAGCCCATTTCCTCATCTATAAAATGAGGGCATTTGAATAATCTCAAATATGAGTCAACTTTCTTCTGACACTGACACCATTTTAGTACAGGCCCTTATCCCTTCTTACTTGGATTATTGCAATAGATATTGGTGGGTCTGCTCGCTTCAGGTCTCTCCCCACTCTAACCTATTGTCCATTAAGCTATTAACAGTATTTTTGTAGAGCACTTCTAGAATCTGCTCCTTGCTCAGTATACTCTAGTGGCTCCCTGTTGCTTCCAAGATAAAATGCAAAATGCTCCCTTTGTAAGCCCTTGCTTACCTTTCTGGATTTCTTACTCCTTACTCCCAGATCTATACGCTTCAGTTCAGTGGCACAGGCTTATGGCTATTCCACAAACATGACTCTCTATCTCTTAGCTCCAGGTATTTTCTCTGACTAATGCCCATGCCTGATATTCTCTTCCTCCTCCACTCCAACTATTTCTTCCTTCCTTCCTTCCTTCCTTCCTTCCTTCCTTCCTTCCTTCCTTCCTTCCTTCCTTCCTTCCTTCCTTCCTTTCTCTCTTTCTCATTCTCTCTCTCTCTCTTCCTCTCTCTCTCTGTCTGTCTCCTCTTATAACATAACTAAAATACCACTTTTAACAAGAAGCCTTCTCCAACCCTTCTTAATTCCTTTTCTCATGTATTACTTACTATCTAGCTGTTTATAGCTTGCATTGTATATTTGTTTGTGGGTTGTCTTCCCCATTAAATTATAAGCACCTGGAATATACCTTTTAATTTTTGGTGTGTCTCCAGCACTTAGCGCTGTGTCTGGCAGATAATAGGTGCTTAATAAATATTGATTGATTAATTTGAAGTCCTTCTAGTCCTAATTCTCTGATCCTAGAAACTATAAGGCTGAAATGGTCATTTAAGGAAAAAAATGTCTTCAGTAGACTGTGTCACCATATTGAATGGTTTTTTTGTCTGAATCTGGAAGTTCTGGAAGATCTTGAATAGGTATTGAGGCTCCTGGGCAGAGAATCCAGTTTGCATAATTAGTTGGCATTTGCATAATTTTCTGGTGCTCAAGGCATTGGCATTTCAGAAGAAATGACATAAATTTCAACTGCTTTTACTTCTTTATTCATCCACTGGCAGGAGTTTTCCCATTTTCCTCCAACACCCTTCTTTTTTTTTTCTGCATGATGGTTTCCATTGTGGACTTTAAGGTCAACTTTATGACTATAAAACTGAATTGAGAGCTGGGTCAAATGATTGTAGTCAAAAAATATTTGTTGAAATGTTAATATCAGTTTCCTTTTGGGAGCAGAGAGGAGTAATACAGCTGTCATTAAGCAGTTGCCATTAAATTGTGGCAAAACCTAGTGCCACAGAGTGGAGAGAGTAAAGGACTTGCTTCAGGATGGTAGAGTATATGGTAAGTCAATCTCTCCCTTCCTCCCATCATCATAGTCATCATTCGAAGCCCTTGGAGACATGAGCTCTGGGTAACTGTCCATGCAGGTGCTATAGTACCCAACTACTAACTAGCCACAGATACTGAAGATCTGAAAACCAAGTTCTTACCACCAATGTCTTTGGCACTCTCAAATGGATGAACATCAGAATCATACATGATTTAATTAATGGAAATAACATTAAAATGCATTGCCACTATAGCCTTGGACTGTGAAGGTATTTCCATTTAACTCTCTGATGACATCTCCTATATATATATAAAATCTTCTCTTGTTAGAATGTTAGCTCTTTGAGATGGAGAACTATCTCACTTTACTGGGCTTTATGGAGCACATATGAAATCTGTCCCTAACCCTGTGCTGGGCAATATTTTTAAATAAATAACTTGGGTATAAATGGCAGGATCATATAAAATTCAAAGATTAAAATCTGGACGAAAATAAGAAAGATGACCAATGTGAAGAATCTGATAGAAACCTCAAAAAATGCAAAAAAGAAAGAAAGAAAATGGAAGTTCTCAGAGTACAGAAGAGAAAGAAAGACTAGCCTTATTATTGGCAAGCATGCAGACCTTAGGGTCAGAACAGGAAGAATGATTATAATATAACAATTTCAGGATTCTTTACATCCCACAGAGTTTACAAACACACACACACACACGCACACACACGAGAGAGAGAGAGAGAGAGAATATTAACACTCTATTTTGGGAAATCACTGGGAAATTTTCTGAGTTGGCAAAAGTAAACAGAAAAATAAAAATAATAAGCGTCTTTTTGACCAAGACCAAGAAGAACTCAAGATTCCACATCCCTGGCTATGTTATAGTTAAGCTACAATATCACAATGGGAAAGAACAGGGACTGGACTTGTGATTTCTTTAGAATAGAGAACTCCAAGATGAGACAGCCTTCTCTAGCACTGTAAGTCAATATCTACTTTGCATAGTCTTAGTGAGCTGGTTAAAATGAAGGGAGGTTGAACATGTGCAGTATGTGCCAACAAAACTGTGCCAGATGTAGATATAGACCAAGATCTTCCTGGTTCTAAATTTGCCCTCTAGCCATTCTGCTTCTCACATCACAAAGATAAAGAATAATGACTCTGACTACCAGAAGCACAGAAATTACTTAACCAAAGAATAATAATTGGTCTAGACTTAAAAGGAAAACAAGGAGTTGAACCCCGGACTCTAGTTTTGACAAAATTCAAAAGCATGAGCCATAAGTCCCCAATTATCTACTGAGAAAAGCTCAAAGGGTTTTATGAAGGCAGGAGATGGATATCTTAAAGACAAATAAACTTGGCAAAATTTGTCGAGAGACACACCTGCTGGAAAGAGTTCTTCAAACAAGAAATACATACCTCTGCCAAAAAGATAAGTATTTAAAAAAACTCACACTTCTCAGTTGAAGATAAACAAGGGGAACTTTTGAAATGTTGCACACACTATATTTCTAAATGTTTCTTTATAGTGTTTCAGGAGGACAAAACCAACAAAAATAAAACTCATATGAGCCAGATGAGATTTTTGGTCTCTAAAACAATGACAGATAAAGATGAAAAGAGAAATATAATTAACCAAAATTAGGGGATTTAGGGGTTAAGATAGATGTCTAAACCTGTATTTAATAAATGTTGAAAATTTCCAGCGTGGAGACTCTCTTCACCAATGCATATGGTCCCAGTGTACATTGGTGGAAATAGTTTCCTCATTCAGGAGTTTATTATGTCAATGAAACTCTTGTGTAAATTAGAGTCACCAAGATCTGCTTCAGGATCTCAAAAGTTAAAATTCTCTGAGACAACACATAATTTGTATTTGTCAGATGAAGTGCGTGTATTACTGATAACAAGGCCAACCAACCCTCTATAATATAATACTTCATCCCAATAATTAGGCAATATTCCGATTTGTTTATGAATTCAATAAATTGAATACTCAAATATGGAAGAGGTATATAATTAATAAGTAGAATTTATAAATGGAATTCATAAGTGAGTTAAGTAACACCAAGAAAATAATATAATAAATCATATTAAGAAGAGAAAAAAAAACTGGTGATGTTATAGTTACCAGGGTGTCCATTTCATCCAATTCTACTCAACATAGGTTTAGAAATTTTAGCAACAGCAATAAAGATAATAAAAATGGAAGGAATCATAACTAGCAAGGAAGAAATTAAAACCTTTCTGCTTGTATATGATGTGCTTATATACCTAGAAAAACTAAGATAGTTGATAGCAACAACAATTAATAAACATCTAGTAAAAAAGCATGGCACAAAATAAACCCATAGTCATCTTTTTTACATGGTATTCCTAAGAATCATGGGAAATTGAGAGAATGATAAGGATGTTTTGAAATGAAGAGAAAATGTATCAATTACACATGTAGGTGTTAACTTATCAAAATATATAATGTGCAAAAAAAAAAAATTTAAAGTGACTGTGACAAAAATAAAGACTCTTCAAATCAATAGAAAATTAAGATGATGGAAGTTGAGAAGATACTTCTTTCCCAAAAATATTAGTGCTTCCCCCTACTCCCATTTATTTTATACAAGGTATTCCAAAAGTCTTAGTGAAATCTTAAGGTATTTTAAATTTAAGTATAAATTTAATAATTTATTTAATACATTTTAATACTTTAAACCTGTGTGAAGACTTTTTATTAAAACTTTTTTTTATTTTCAAAACAAATGCATAGATAATTTTCAACGTTCACCTTTTCAAAACCTTGTGTTTCAAATTTTTCTCCCTCCCTTTCCTCTTCCAGTAGAATGCAAACCTTTTAAGACCTAGGACTGGTCACATTTTTATTTATGTAATTCTAGCTTAGTACAGTCCCTGGCATAGAATAGATATTTACAAATGCCTATTGAATTGATTCAAATTGAATCAAATGGCAATTGTCTTCAAAATCTGGCATATAGAAGATTATTAGATTTGTTAACTAAGTCCCTAAAATGCTAAATCAGCAATAATAAGTAACAGCTGAAAAAAAAATTGGGCTTGTCAGAAAAAAAGAAAACTTTCCAAATCCTGAGATCTGGCCCAAAGTAGAATGGGCTGCCTGGAGAAGTGGAGGTTTTTCAGCATGGTCTAAGTTGACCATTAAAGAGGTATGTTGTTCAGTCATGTCCTGATCAATTCATGGGAAAAAGGATTTGTACAGTGGTCACATGTATGCAAATTCAATCTATTTGAAGTTATAATTAAGTCAAAGTTAGTCATTAGTTCTAGCCCAATAGAAATATGTACAGGGAATTCAAATAAGACACAACCCCTTCATGGAATTCATTAGTCACACTAATCAAGACTTGGCTGCAGACTATTTTTTATTTGTTTGTTTTGGATTTTCTTTTGTTTTTGTATGGATTGGATTAGCTATCCTCTGAGACACTGATCATCTTTGAAATTCCCTGGTTCTATCAGGCTTTGAAATGAATGGAATTGATGACAGGAGTTCCTCAAGTGATATCCTGTACTCATAGTTAGTTTGAGGAAATTGAGTTGAAATCCAGTGCTTCAAAACTTCTTGTAAATTGAACTATAGATGAAATGAATTGCCGAGCAATTCAACAACCAGTACACAAGCATTTGTTCGGAGCCAGGTATGAGCCAAGATCTGGGTTTATAAAGACAAAAGTAAACATTCCCTGTCCTCAAGGAGCTGACATTCAAGCAGTGTGTGTCTTGAGATTACCAAAAAAATTTTCCATAAAGTTAGATAAAATCATAACAAAAACCAAATGGAAAAATGTCGAAGCAAAAATATCGAGGAAAATCATGAAAAATGAAGGAGGACTGTCAGCACTGCCAGATCTCATAAAAAGAGCTGTGAGACAATAAATCTAAAAGCTGTGTGGGGCTGGAAACAGAATAGAGAAATAGATCAATAGAACAGACTGGAGATCCCAGAAATAGAGCCCAATGTATACAAATGTTAGTGTTTGATAATCCCATGCATCACAAACATTGAGGATTAGACTATTGCTGGAAAAACTGGATAATTATATGGAAGAAAGAAAATGGGTTAGAACCATAACTTGAGCCACTTATCAGAGTCAGTTTTGAAGTAGAAAAGAAAAATGTATTCATCTCAATTATGCAAAAGGAACTTTTTTTGTCAATCAAGGAATGAGAAAATATGCTCTTCATTGTACAGAAGTAAAATGACTTTATAAAAAATTAAATATTAAAAAGGAAATATATTAGGAAAATACTTGTAGAATTTGTATAGATCTGATAAATATCTAACTATAATTATTAGACAATAAAGGATCACGGGACATAAGCTGTCAATTTTCAAAGTACAAATGGTTAATAGGCATTTAAAGGAGAGTCAGAATTTAAAGTCAGAATTTAAAGGAGAGAAAATAAACTGTGCTTCAGGTGATACCTCAAAAGTAAGAGATGCTTTTCTAATTTCACATAAGACAATAAGAAAAATTAATATATATATACATATGATAATGAATACACTAGTTCGTGAAACATTAGTATTAAATATATAGCACAGCATAGTATCTAATTACTTAAAGGAAAAGCTAACAGAAATTCAAAATGCTTTTCCCAGATACTTATAGGTGACTGCAATGTCAAGATCTTTGTTTAAGAACTTGACAATTGAGTAGAACAAAAAATGAGAAGAAATTTATTGTTTCGCTTTCCAATGAATTGAACAGCTCCATATAACTTCTAGCAAATAAAACTAGGTGGTCAAAATCAACTGATAACCTGAATTTTATCTGACTATAAATAACCTATGACTCTTAAGTTTCAACTTCTCTTTACAGAGAAGAAAGTGAATCTGATCATTAGTTTTCTGGAACTAAATTTGATCATTATATTCAATATACTTTTATTATATCTTTTTTTGGTCATTGTGCATTCATGTCTGAATCTTTCAGACCCCGTTTAGGGTTTTCTCGGCAGAAATACTGGAGTGGTTTGCCATTTCCTTTTCCAGCTCATTTTACAGATGAGGAAACTGAGGTAAACAAAATTTAAATCATTTTTCTGTGATCACACAAGTAGTGTCTGTGACTGAATTTGAACTTGGGAAGATGAGTCTTCCTGATTCTGAGCTGGGCACTATCTACTGTACTGTCTAGCTGCCTTTTAGTGTTTTACTAATTTATGTTATTGTAATTATTGTGTATATGGGTCTCCTGGTTCTGATTTCCTTGCTCTTTATGACAATACTCATATGTTCTCTTGAATTCCTCATAGGGTGGTGAACAAATTAAATCCTGAGAATAGATGTCTGGGGTGGTCATCTGTGAATTCAGAAACTCTTCAAGTTAAACTGGTTGATTACATTGTCCATCAACTACATCTGTTCCTTGGTTATCATCAGATCTGCCAAAGATACAGCATCACTTGCAACTTGGTACTGGGTTCTGGGAAGCACATAAAAAAGCTCTGCTCTCAAAGGCGTTCTAATATTCAGAAAGGAACAACTCAAGACTATATTCAAATAACACCTTTTACTCAGTATATTGACAAAAATTAAAAGATAAAAATGTTGGTGTGGCTACGGGGAAATAGGCACTCAATGCATGGCTGAAAGGACCGTCAATTGGTGTAAATAATTCAGGAGAAAATAAGACAATCTGCAAAAAGAACTCCCAAATTGGCTACATCTTTAACTTGGCAATTCGGAGCCAAAGACATAACCCTAAAAATAGGATGCAAAGGCCAGAGGGCCTATGTGTGAAGAAATGTTTTTGGCTGCTACTCTAAGAGCCAAAAATGGAAACAACCCATAGGTTCAATTTTTGAAGAAGACTGAGTAACTATAATAAATGCATATAAATATAAGAATGTGGTGATCTCATAAAAGAATATACAAAACCATAACAAAAATATAGAAAGATAAGACATGATGCAGAGTGAAATCAGTAGAACCGATAGTACGGGTATATTGACTGTAACTGGGGTGGGGGAAGGGATGATAATGGGCAGGAAAAGGAAAAAGAGAAGGAAATGGAAGAAAAAAGAGGAAAGGGCTGAAAGGAAGGGAAAAGAAGAAGGTGGGATGGAAATGAAGAAAAATAGGAAAAAAAAGAAGAGAAACTCAGGCAGACTTGGAAACAGACACAGACCAAAAAAAATGCTTTTGTAATTTATTTGCTTATACCTTAATAAACAATGAAAGGGTTCATATCTTATTTTACCACTTATATTTATTTTAGTCTTCATTTGGTTCTTACATACATTTGTTTTTTTAGGAAAATGAAACAAGTAAAACCTTAAGCTATCAATCACCAAGGTCTGTCCCAAGATTCATGAGATTTCAGGTTGCATTGAAGGTGATATAATATTTAGAGAAAACTCAACATTCTGCCATGCTCTGTCTTGGTCTTACTCCTTGTGGACCATCATGTACAGTCATGGATATCACATTTTCAGAAAGAAATTAATTAGCTGGAATGCATCTAAGAAGGGCAAGCAGGAGGATAAGAAACTCTAAGACTACCCAAGGCAGGGATCAGTTGAAAGAAAAAGCAGCCTAATATGACTATAAAGTCCTTTTAGAACCCTTTGTGAAAGCATATACATACCTACATACATATGTATGTATACATGTATTATATACATGTATGTACACACATAGATACACACAATGTCTTGATAGTTTCCCATGGACAGACATAATCTCTCCTCTCTGAAAGGAAATGTGTTTATAAGAGTAATAATGCTTTCCTCCATCTTCAGCCTCCTATCACAGGGTCTCACAGATGAGTTCAGCTGCTAATGGTCTATATTAGCTGGAGTAGTTAAGATCTGTCTATTCTTTGACATTATCTGTTCTACACTTGTATATTCTTTGTGGAGATATATGGTGATCAAAACAGCCCTGCCCCAAGCACACATCACAATGGCCCACAGAACTAAGCCTCTGTCTATTCCCATTTGTCCCCTTCTCTACTCTCATATTGTGGTGAAGCACTGGGGATGAGAACAAAACCTTCTCTCATGATCACTCTGTCCTAGCCCATTCTAAATCACCTTCTCTTCTCAGGGCATTCCAAAAATACACTATTGGGTATTGTTCTCATTTTGAACTTTCAAGTAGAGAGCCATTACTAGTAATTCTAGCGCCTAAGCAAATTCGTTTATCAGGGATAGATAAGTAATGGTATGAGATGGAGAGGTCATCGGGATCATTGAGGAGTTAGAAAAAAAGTGGGGGAAAATTACAGAAGAAAACAGGCCCTGGCATTTTTAAGAACAGAGGGCATAACCTGGAAGTTCATAGATGACAGAACAAAGGGAATCTGGAAAGAATAGAATGAATGAATCGATGGATGGACGGACGGATGGATGGATGAATGGATGAAAATGAATGAAAACTATTGAGTACTTAGTATGTACCAAGCACTGGGTATATAATTACACAAATAAGGGAGTGGTGGTCCCAAAAGAGAGCCATGGTACGGGAAGTCACAAAAATGATGAGTAGGAAAAAGGGGCAGAGAAAAATGGACTTGCCCTATTGAGGTCAATGACAGTAATGATTTCATTACAGTTTTCAGACTAAGAGGTAAAAGGGCATGTTCTTGGGCGGTTGAGTGAAAAATGTCTGGATGAAGAAGACGCTGAGTGGTATCAGAGATTTGTGAGCCAAGTGACTTATTTCTTCCTACAGTTAGTGCCTGGAAGTCTGGTTAGGAAGGAAGAGCAGTAACAGATGGTAGGACATTAAATAAATGAACTTTAAAGAATGTGTGGTTCTGAGTTGGTGGTGTCTGCAAAGAGAAAAGTTGAAAGTTGTGATGGGAAGCAAGGATTTTTCTAATTCGTCCTCACCCTGTGCCCCAAAGTTGCATCTGATCCTGAGGATAGCACAGGAGAAAGGCAAGTTTGAAGGAGCCACAGAAGGTGGAAAGGAAGTAAAAGGAAGAGACCTTAGAAGGAAAGAGTGTATTAATAATAAAGGAAGTTCCTAGAGAATGGAGAAAGATGGGAACTAGGGAAAATCAGAGCTGAAATGCATAAGGATGAGATTATTGGGGGAAGGCAGCAAGTAAAAGGGACTTTGAAGTTCATGATCACAAGGCATGGGGTTCAAGATGGCCATCTTTGGACCAGAGCTGGGAAGACCTGGTACAAAAGCTTGGCTGTCTCACCTCATTATGGCTCAAAACAGAGCACATTTTGAGAACTGACACTCACTGTAACCATGGGCTCTTCTGTCACGTTACCACATCCAAGTCTTGCAATTTCTTTTTCTCCAATCTCTCACAATATACCCGGCTCTCCACTTTCACAGCCTCCATCCTAGTTCAGGCACTCATTAGGTTCCAAATTGTCTTCCTGCTTAAAGTGTCTCTCTATGCTAATTCATCTTCCACATAGATACTAATGGATTTTACAGGTGTGGTTAATAGGGTTGGTTCAACTTTTGGTGCAGGTCTGGAGTCAAAAAGACTCATCTTCCTGAGTCCAAATGCAGCCTCAAATACTTACTGTGTGACTCTGGACAAATCACTTAACTTTGTTTGCCTCAGTTTCCTTATTTATAAAATGAGCTGGAAAAGGAAATGGTGAACTGTTCCAGGATGTTTGCCACAAAAACCCCAAATGGGATCATGAAGAGTCAGATACAACTGATGAACAACTGAACAAAAAACTTCAGGGGCTCCTGATTCTAGTATCCCATATCAGTTCTTGTGTTTGGCATTCAAAGTCCTTCACAGCCTGGCCCCAGCTTACCTTCCCTGCCTAAATCATTATTTAGTATTTGCCTTCATGCTTCCTATAGTCCATTCCCACTGGTCTTCATTCAGGACACTTCGTTTCCCATGTTTGTCTTTTCCATTGACCGTCCTCCGTGGCTGATATGATCCTCCTTTTCACCTTTTCTTTTTAGAATCCCTAATTCCCTTAAAAATTCAGCTCAGGCTTGCCCTTCTACAAGAAGTCTATCCCTGTCCCTATCCCAGCTGCCACTGCTTCCTTCCCTCTTTCCAAATTACCTTGGACTGGTGATAAATATTCTTCTACAGGGTATGGCCTAAGACCATCTCTTTACCTCTCACTGACTTAAGCAACTTTGTAAGACTGGAAGTTATAGTGAAGGTGACGATTGGCATCAGTGGAGCTGATTTCCATAACAGGAGCTTCTCATACTGAAGAAATCACAGGTTAAAACACACAAAAACAAATTGCATTTAATAGCCCATAACAATTCTATGAGGTATTTGGGGCCAGTATTGGTATTTCCATTTAATAAATGGGTCCACTTGGGCAACTAGGTGGAGCAGTGGATGGAGCACTAGTCCTGAAGTCAGGAGGACCTGAATTCAAATCTGGTCTCAGACACTTAGCACTTCCTGACTGTGTGACCCTGGGCAAGTCACTTAACCCCACTTGCCTCAGCAAAAATAAATAAATAAAATTAAATTTAAAAAAATAAATGAATGGTACACTGAGGTTCTCACAATGTCAGTCTTTGAACAGGATCACACAACCGGTAAATGTCTGAGTCGAGATTCCCACCTCCTAGCTGCTTGGCTCCAAGTCTAGCCTTCTCTATAAGGATCAGTTTGGGGTTATTCCTTGTAAGCTATATGATGTCCATATTGAAACAAAAATGGGTTATCCCAGATGCTCATGAACCTCATGAAAATGAGGATTTGGGATTTTGTATGACGCAAGGAAGCTTGACTGATTTTTTTCCCATATTTTTTCAACTGGATATTTCATAGTTTATAACGACAGCCTTGATCAGGATGACATTGGGACTCCTTACTCCATTTACTTGGAAGTTGGGAACTGGCCTTGGCTCCGACTCAACAATTCCCTTTGCATATTGCCCGCCAATTTAGCATACCTGTATATCATTCACCTGATCCTGGCCATAAACCTTGAGTTGACCATGGCTTAAAAGCAGGAAGCTAAAGGATATAGATGAGATCACTTTTCCTGGGTCATGGCTGACCTTTTTATCAGGGACTCATTGTCATGGATGTCTGGTGTGCCTGGGAAACATTGTATGAAATGTCTCCTGGGGAAAAAATTCTGGCTTTAGAGACAAAGAACTTGGATTCAAATCCTGACTCTCAGTTATTGACCTTGAGTCATTTATGTCACTTCTCTGTGCCTCAGTTTCTTTATCTGTAAAGTGAGAGGGTGGTATTGAATGCTTTCAGAGGTCCCTTTTAGTTGTAGAGCAATGAGCCTTACCTAGTACTTAACTTTGGCTTGCTTTTTGGTATGAAATAGCTGGCTCTTTATTAATCAATTGCTCTTAAAAATAGATGATGAATGATGAATGATACCTTTTGTTTTCATATCGCTTAGACCCACTTAAAGCCTCCTTTTCTCTCTTCCAGAGAGCTTTCCCTTTTAACAAAGAATATGTTTAAAAACAAAAGAAGGAAATTCAGCAAAACTAGCAAATAAAATTTTAAAAATTAATATTGTATGCAAAATCCATCATTTCTCATAAAGAGTAAATGCAGGAAAAAAAGCATCTTCTCATATCTCAAGCTCATTCTGTAAAATCTTAAGCTAATATGTTTTTGCTTATCCTATCCCACCTCATCTCACCCTGACTGTGGTCTCCAATCATATATATATATATATATATATATATATATGGTTGACCTCCCTTTTATTTTCCCATCTTTACCTTATCTCTCCCAGTTCTAATTTCCTTTCCTGCCTTGGTGATCCATATATAGTCCTAATGTGATACTTGCAAAGTATAACAAGGGGCTCCAAATTAAGATAAAAGGTTCTACCTTAAAATCTGCCCCAGTGCTCCTGTGAGCAGGATCACACATGTACTGCTACCTGCTTCCAGTGGTCAATAAAGAATTACCTAATCCGGTGGCTATGTCTTATGAGGAAACATTTGCATGACTTGCAGGATAATTATTTGCCTTTACATCCCTTATCAAGGGTTAGACAAGACCTCTTAGTTATAGTCAAAAAGAGCCTTTCAATGTCATGGTGTCATGTTCTAGGTAGCTCTAAAATGCCTCATAAGGAAATGAAACAAGCACAGTATTTTTGCCTGTGTGATAGCAAAGGTCTTAATTTCATGAAAAAGAAAGCCCTCCCTCTTCCAGCTAAGAATAAAACAGAGGGAAAGCCTGCTTCTCTGAGAAGAGCTCAAGGTTCAAGCTTCCTCATACTTATATGCATTTGAAACTGCTTCCTCCTTGACACGTTTATTAACAAAAATAAACATCATTAGTATTCTTTGCCCTGCTGCAGACAGCTATGTCTTCATTCTCTCTTGGCCATTTTTGGTAGAATTAGTAATCTATACATAGAGAGAGCCCCAAACCCCTGTTCTCTCCCCCCACTATCCCTTCTCACTTGCTAATAAGATGCAGAAGATGCCAGAGCATGTCGATAGCTTCCACTGGATGGGGGGCCCTCAGGAAGACAGCTGGGCTGTCAGTGCCCTTGTTCGAGGTCTTTCTGTTTAAAGCAAAACTAAAGAAATGAACCCAGATTTTCTTGACTTCCCAGTCTAGCATCGAAGCCATCAGAACATTCTGCCTTTTAATATATTCGATCTTAGTTTCCTTATGGATAAAATCACGGTGACTTGACTCCCTCCGAAGTCTCTTCCAACTTTTAAATTTTATTCCATTCCTATATTCTATGGTGACTTAGTGGAAAGAGCAGTGCATTTCCCTCCCAGGGTGGGTGTGAGGAGGATCAGATGAGATAATATATGTAAAGTGCTTTGTAGACCTTAAAGCTCTCTCTAAATGTTAGCTATTATTGTATTTTAGAATCCCAGATTTAGAGCTCGAAGGGACCTTAGAGGTCACCCAGCCCACCCCCCTAACTTCAAACTGAGGCGGATAAGACCTTGCCCAATTCATAAGTACCATAACCAAGACTGGTCCCTGGGGCCCCCGACTTTACAGTCAATGCTGTTTCTATTGTGTCGTGCTGCCTTCCTTTCATTGCTACAATCAGAAAAGTAGATCTGCTTTCTGCTGATTGTGTATTGTGAGTCATTTCCTTGGGCCTCAGTTTCCCTCTCTGTAAAACAGTACTGTATGCCTTCTGAGATCATTTCTAAATCTAATTTTGAAATTCTAAAATACATTAATTGTTGTTCAGTCTTGTCTGACGCAGGGTGACCATTTGGGATCTTCTTGGTAGAGATAATGGAAAAGCTTGCCTACAGATCATTTTACAATGATTTGAGGGAACTGAAGCAAACAGGGTCAGTGACTTGCCTGGGGTCCCACAGTTAGTGTCTGAGACTTGATTTGAACTCAGGAAAACGAGTCCTCCAGAGAGCGGATCCAACACTATTCACTGCATCATCCAGCGGCCAAAAAATATAATAACAACAACATTTTTAGGGAATTTTAAGGTTGGCAAAATGCTTAAGATTAGAAAATCAACAGCTTCTTACTCTTCATCATGGCTCAGACAATCACAGAGGGAGCGCTGGAAGTGACATTCAAAGTAATCGTGTCAATCAACAAACATTTAATAAGGGCCTTCATTTTCCAAGGCCCTTCTCAAGGGCTTCTCATTTTCCAGATGATAAATCTGAGAGGAAGAGAGGTAATTGGTGATTTGCCCAAAGTCACACAAGTAATTAGAGAAAGGGGTGGGATTTGAGCCCACATCATTTGACTTCAAATGAAGAACTTTTCTTTTGTCATATTATTCCTCTGAAGCTTATAACAAATGGAAAATATCTCTTCCCACAAAGTGATCCACTGTTCTACCTGGGTATTTTTAAAATCCAAGGAATGGAAAATGGAATTAATAGCTACTTAGCCCTAATATATACTGTTTTATGTATGATATCTCCTTTGACCCACTTAATAACCCTAGGAAGTAGGTGCTATTATTAGCCCCTTTTACAGAAAAAGAACTGAGACTTTAAGCAGGTTAAGTGACTTATTTAGAGTCACACAGCTAGGAGATATAAGAAGTAGGATTTAAACTTGGTTCTTCCTGTCTCCAAAACCAACCCTCCATCTACTGAGTCATCTACTCTTTTTCCCCATAAGTCAACATAAACTGGCTTAGAAAAGTGGTTCTTAATATTCAATCTGAAGTTTCGGGGACTCTGTGAACTTGGATGTGAAAAAAAAAAAATCTCACTATTTTCTCCTTATTTGTGTAGATCCTGCTTGATGGCTGGAGCCAGAACTGCTCACACCCTTTCCTTCACCTTCCACGGCTTTTCTTGTTGCCCTTAGTTAGACTTGTTGTGATTATCAGACAAGGATTGTCACCGGGTGACACCTTTGATAGCAGGCACATAATAAGGAACCTACAAAATGGAAACATTTCCCCTCACCACCTTTCAGGGCTGTCAGAATCTGGCAAGGACTTGCTCAAAACTGATACTCTTTTGACTTTTTAGGATTCCATTGTTGGATCTCATCACCTTCATATTTATTGATGCTCAGAAAGTAAAATGTGTTCTCGAGAGTCCCAAAACACAGGTCTGATCCTGCTCTATAAAATTCAATGGCTCCCATTTACCTCTAGGCTCAAATGCAACTCCCCCATCAACATATCTTTCCAGCCTGAGTATAAAGAAAGTTTTTTCACTTACTCTTTGATCCAAAGTGAGTTACTTTTTGTTCCTTTTATTCCTTTAGGCAAGTTGTTTCTCATGCTTAAAATACTCTACCCCCCTCCTCTCTGTTCTTTAGAATCCTTCATTTCCTTCAAGGATCAGTTCAAATATCTCCTGCCTTTAATTTCCCCAGTTGCTAGTACCTCTTCCTTCTCAGATAACCTTGTATTCTATTTTTAAAAAAGCTACATTTAAATAATATTTGAAAATTTACAAAGTACTTTGCATATATTATCTCCATTTAATAGATTATTTGTGTGCATTATTTTAATATTTTTATCCACTTATATGTATATTTTTTATCTCTTCCGACAGAATATAAGCTTTGTGAGGGTGGCTACTGTATCATTTTTGTCTTCTCATTTACAGCTTCCAGTACAGTTCCTGATGCATCAGAGGTGCTTAATAAATAATAGCTAATTAATCATTGCACTTGGAATGAATAGTAGAATGCAGATATAGAATTTGTCCTCAAGCATTTTAAAATCCCACCGTAGAGAAGGCTGAAAGTCCCAGTTTTCAGCAGTGTAGTGAACATGATGGGGATTCTTGTGGTTAGAGTTTACTTGTCTGGGTCTTTTTTGTTTTATCCAAAACTCTATTTGGGGTAAAATAATAAAGGAAATCATTTAAACTACTTCACTTTCTCCCTTTAAATAGTATTTTATTTTTTCTAAATATGTAATCCTCCTAGAAGGTTCCACTTTTTAATGCATGGGATTTTTTGAACTGTATCATTTTATTCCACCTTCTCTAAGAAAAACTGCCTTATAGTCTCCAAATGATAAATGGTCAAATGATATGAACAGACCAATTTCAGATGAAGAAATTAAAACCATTTCTAGTCACATGAAAAAATGCTCTAAATCATTATTGATCAGAGAAATGCAAATTAAGGCAACTCTGAGGTACCACTATACATCTGTCAGATTGACTAAGATGACAGGAAAAGATAATGATGAATGTTGGAGGGGATGTGGGAAAACTGGGACACTGATACATTGTTGGTGGAACTGTCAACAGATTCCCCTGTTCTGAAGAGCAATTTGGAACTATGCCTAAATTGTGTATATACCCTTTGATCTAGCAGTGTTTCTACTGGGCCTGTATCCCAGAGAGATCTTTAAAAATGGGAGAGGATCTACATGTACAAAAATGTTTGTAGCAGCCCTTTTGTGGAGGCAAGAAATAGAGTGAATGCCCATCAGTTGGAGAGTGGCTGATTAAGTTATGGTATCTGAATGTTATACAATATTATTGTTCGGTAAGAAATGACCAACAGGAGGATTTCAGAGAAGCCTGGAGAGACTCACATCAACTGATGCTGAGTGAAATGAGCAGGACCAGGAGATCATTATACACAGCGATAGAAAGATTATATGATGACAGGGGCAGCCAGATAGCACAATGGATAGAGCACCAGCCCCAAAGTCAGGAGGACCTGAGTTCAAATCTGGCCTCAGAGACTTAACACTTCCTGGCTGTTTGACCCTGGACAAGTCACTTAACCCCAAGTGCCTCAGCAAAAACGAAAAGAAAAGAAAAAGAAAAAAAGAGAAAAGAAAAAAAAAGATTATATGATGATCAATTCTGTGACTCTTCAACAGCTAGATGATTCAGACTGGTTCCAATTGATTTGTGATGGAGAGAGCCATCTGCACCAAGGGGGGAGGACTGTGGGCACCAAGTGGTGATCACAACATCACATTTTTACTTTTTTGGTTGTTATTTGCTCGCTTTTTGTTTTCTTTCTTATTTTTTTCCTTTTTGATCTTATTTTTCTTGTGCAGCATGATAAATGTGGAAATATGTGTAGAAGAATTGCACATGTTTAACCTATATTGGATCACTTGCCATCTAAGGGAGGGAGAAAAAATTTGGAATACAAGGTTTTGCAAGGGTGAATGTTGGAAACTATCTATGCATATGTTTTGAAAATAAAAAGCTTTAAAAAAAAGAAGAAAGAAAAAACTGGCTTGCCAACCTTGACTATTTTTTTCTGGGTAGATTGGCTGCATGATCTTGAACAACTGCCCTTGTTGCTTTACATACAGCCGAAAGAAGTCCAGAAGGATGGAGTAGGAGAACAGCGGGACCAGTGACTAATTTTCTCTGGGAGCAGCACCAACCTACCATCCCCATCATTAGCAAATGCATTAAACCACAGGAGCCAGAGACAGCCGAAGGCCAACGAATGTCTTCACTATAGGGAAACTCAGTCTTAAAATGAAGATAGGACCTTAAAAACTCCTTAGGTCATTTCTGGAGAGACTGATGTCATCCAAGTCATCTTTTTAAAGTCACAGTAGTACAGATCTACAGCATTGGCTCCTGAGACAGAGGACATGGACTCACACGTCATCTCTGATGTTGTTTGTGTGATCTTGAACAAATCCCTTCTGGAAATAGACTAACTCCTTCTTTAGGCTGCATAATACAAAATATTAGCCAAACTCCAATTCCACTTTAGTCTGAAGTCCTTGACCCATGTCAGCTTTTTTTAAAGCTTAAAATGCAAAAAAAAAAAAAAATACCCTTTTTACCAACATAAACCATTTTCTTTGACAAAACTGAGCAAAAAGTCAGGGTTATTTTCTTATTAATCTTGCTGAAGAGGGAATTGGGGAAAAGGACAAGGAGCCCTTGATTTATGCAGTTAAAAGTGGTTCTCCCTACACACATTTTTCCCCAGGCCTTGACCTGATTAGGATAGTCATCAGATTAAGGGAAAGAAGACTTCTTCAGCTAATGTAAGCATCTCTGGACTCCATTTTTGACCTTAAAAGGAATAGTCCAAGAAAAATTGACCTATTTTAGAAAAAATAATTTTCTATGTGTGTCAATATTTTAAGTTCCTATTGTTCTGAGGCTGTTATCTAAACATTGAAATGTTGATTTGAGTGTAACATTGTGTTTAATATTGGAGAATGTTATAAACTATAATGGTGAAATAGTTTAGGTTGGAAAGATTTTCAAATGCATGCTACAACTCTTCATCTTTGGACCTTTAAGGACAAGTTTTTGGAAGGAGTTTAATCTAAATTAATAAAAATAATTTTGGCAGGCTCATACCCAAAACACAGAGTACACAATGTGTCCTTTCAAACTTCCTTGGTCCTCAGTTTTATCATGTGTAAAATGAAGGGGTTGGATTAGCAGCCTCTGAGGTCCATTGCAGCTCTAACACTATAATTTTTCTATATTTTAATAGCAGTTTATAATGAAATATTTTAATTTATCTATTGATTTTTATTAAATCTTTTGTTAGTAAAACAGATCTTAATAACAGTTGTTATTAAATATCTCAATAACAACTGTTATTAAATATTTCACTGTATTTATTATGGCTAAGACAATGCTTTGGGCTTTTTCATTGATTTATGAGGCTAAATTTAGAATTGACTTGGAAATCAGAAACCCTCAATTCCACCTTCACTTCTGACTCATGTGATTTAGGGTGGATTTTATCTTGGTTTCCCTATGACCAAAATGAGAGGGTTTGACCAGATGGCCTCTGAAATCTCTTCTAGCTTTAGATCTCAGAACAAACACATGAATCTTTATATCTTGAGATGGACAATTCACTGGGAGCCCATGGGCACTGTGAACTTATTGCTATTGTACGTAATGCCTGGAGCTTAGTCTTGCTTTTAAAAATTATCCCATTTTTAAAATTACCCATTTTAAAACATTTTTAAAATTATTGTCATGATTAGCAGCTGGTCTAGTCCCAATATATACAGAGGAGGGCTATATTTTGAAGTGAAAGAAGGATGGAGGCTTTCTGGGATTGGCCCAAGAAATCTGTGCATGACCCGAGCACAGCAAGCACTTAGGCAACGTCAAGGACTTCTTATACAGGAGAAAGAGTTTGGGAAGTGGGCTTCTAATGGGATAGACAGACAGAGAAAGATGATCGGATAAGGAAGATAAATTAATGGGAAAATAGAAATAATTGCCAACGTGTATATTTATTTTCCCAAACCTTTAAAATGTACGCACAAATTACAAGAATCCTTAGTTAAAGTATGAGAAGGAAATTCACTTGCTTTCACACATAATAGTAGGATCATAGAGCTGGCAGAAAATTTGAAGAACATTGAGTTCCACTTCCTTATTCTACAAATTGGGAAACTGAGGCTCACGGGGATTGATTTGCCTATTATCCCAAAGCTAGTAAGTGTCTAACACTGGATACAAGCCCAGGTCTTGATCACTTTTCTTAAGTTAGCTTCATGTCATAGTATGTACATATGACTTTCCTACAGGAAGGTGGAAATTAATCTCAGGTATATGTTACAATCACACAAGATTCTTCAAATGGCCTAACAACAGAAACAATCTTGTTTGAGTGAGACGTAAACCAGAGAAATATGCCATATTGATTATATTCTCCAAAGGTGTTTATCATTGTCATAGGGGACCTTCTGTTCAGAGTCCAAATGGAGGAAGGATTACCTGTGGGTCAGTGAGGTCCTCCTAACAGTCCCGTTTATATTGGCCTTGGGCTAGTTGTAGCAAGCCCTGAAACACTCACTGTAAGGTCTCCTCAATAAGATACAGAATCTCCAAAGGGGAAGAATTAAGTGAATGAAAATTGCCATTTGTACATACTACGACATGAAGCTGATTGTAATTTAATAAGACACATATCTTGGACAAACACTGCATTCAAACATTTTGATTGTGCCTAGAATTAATACTATTGTTTACAAAGTCCTTGATGCAATCAGTACAATTATGTCTGAAGGATGTCACCACCCCGGGCAATGCTAGAATCGAACAAGACGAGTAGAGATGGCTGAAGAGCATTCAATAAATTGGACAAGGCCAAACTTCTCCTAGGACCAAAGGTTTATCTCTTTAAAACCAATTTTTCTCCAGTAAAACTTCAAGCCTGTCTGCCATAACATACTAATTAGTGAAAGATCAAAAGTGAAGATTATCCAAAGAGTAATGTGTGCAGGGATACAGGTGGAACTCATCACCCATGAACAAGTGAGCCAGAATTGCAATACACATGACCCAACTGGAGAGACACATCACTAAAATAGGGAGTGAGCAGGTAACTTAGAGAAGTAGTCTGTGTTCTTCATTGGTCCCTGCCCAACTCTCAGAGATCTAGGAAATGATAGGCATGTTCAACAGAATCCTATGGAGGATTTAGGGGAGGACGTAGACAAGGGTAACACTGAGTAAGGACACATGGAGGGGTTGTAATCTATATCATAAGATGTAGTTTCCACACTTAACAACATCACAGAGGAAGAATAGACACGTCGACATCGTCGTACCATTACTTGTTTGGGGCTGTTCTTGATCATGTTTTCTATGTTTTGTAATAATGAATCTTTGATAAGGAATGCAAATTTTGATGACTCAGTTTTTCTGTGGAAAAATATTAACTAGTTCATAGTAACATGTTTTTGATTATCCACTTAATACCTTGTTATGACAACAAGGAAGTATTTCTTATATACCTCCAAAATAGGGGCTACTGGTGAATTGGTGTTCCCTGCGCAAATTCTAATTTAAAACTTCTTATGATCCAAAGAACACTCCCAAATTTTTTTTTTAATTTTTTAAATGACTATTTATTAGGAGGAAACACAATCATTCATTCACTAATTTATTATGTTCTCACCATGTGCTAGATGCTGGGAAATCAAAGACAAAAGCAAAACAACTCATCCTCAAGGAGCCAATGTATATACCACTTTTAATTTGTATTACAGAAAATCCAATATGTTCCTCTTACACACACACACACACACACACTCCCCACAGGATGAATATCTAATCATTTTTAAAGTTTGGTGGACTATGTTGTCTTTAAGGTAATTATTACATCTTCTTTGTATGGTTCAGATAAAAATTTCTATGTTCTCCAGACTTTGAGGCTAGCAGCCAGCTCTGAGGATGTAGAGCCAAGCTTTGCAAGTAGGATAAATGAGTTCTATGGTTCAGAACTACAGAAAATACATTTACAGGTGAATATAAGCTTTGGAAATAAGGAAAGTATTCGGAGAGGGGAAAAAAGTGACCAATATAGTTGATCAGTCATTGTATATATATGTGTATGTGTGTGTGTGTTTATATATATATATATATATATATATATATATATATATATACATATATATATATATACACATATAACATTGTCATACTATGTATGTAAAAAATAATAAATAGTATCACAAAATCTCAGCATCAGAAGGGACTCCAGATGCCATCCAGCCTAAGCTACAATCATACAGAGATTTATCTAGAACTACTGCTCACTTTTCCAATAGCTAGATCTGGTCGGGTTATTTATCTACTCAAAATCTTTTAATGATTTCCAATAACTGATAGAATCAAAAAATCATAAATTTATATCTGAAAAAGAAATAGAAGTTCCTGGCTCCTTTTAATGTACTCAGGGTCATGTTAGCTACTTTGGGCTGCCACATCACATGGCAACTCTTCCAACTCCCCTTTTTAAAAAGCAGATACTAACTTTGTGACTCTGGACAAGTCACTTAACCCTGTTTCCCTCAGTTTCCTCATCTGTAAAATGAACTGGAGATGGAAATGACAAACTGTTCCAGGATCTCTGCCAAGAAAACCCTAAATGGGGTCACAAAGAATTGGACAACTGAATAAGAACAGCTTAGAACAGTGGCTGGCATGCAGTAAGTGCTTAATAAAAAGCTTTTTCATTCATTCAAATGTCTTGTGACCACCCAGGAATACAACATCGATGTAATGATTTGTTTTTTAATGAGCTCATGCTTGATCATGCTGATCACTGGTCTTTTTTCCAATGTTCATCAGTCATCACATCTGAAAGTTATTTCTATACTTTGTTATATACTTTGACTCATTTAGCCTGGATTCACTGAGGGCAACTGGGAAAGCTCTCTTACTTGCTCTTTACTCAACTAGTGTTTTAATTTCTTCAAAAGCCTTTTTGATTCTATTCTCTTTATTTTAAAGATAGATGTCCTTATTGTTAAGGCAAAAACAAAATACAGTTCAGATCTGGGTGTTTTCCCCAAAATCAGAAGTAAGACTGTAGGCTGGGTGTGTCAAGAAGGGAGATTTGGTACTAGAATCAGTGAAGAAAATCTGGGAAATCAATTTCTCCCCAAGTACCTGAGATATTTCCTGATAAATTGGGAAATTTAGAAGTCATGAAAGTGATTACTAATGTCATAGTAGAAGAACAAAAGGCAACAGACAAGGAGAGGAAGGAGACAGGTGAGAACAGGCCTTAACTCCCGGTTCTCAGTCCAGCATTCTTTGTCATAGCTCTTAGCACCTACTATTGCCAGGCACTATGCTAAGCACTGAGGATACAAAAAGAGGCAAGACTGTCTCTGCCTTCAAGAAGCTTACAATCCAATGGAATTACCAGGAATTACCTCTCACTATAGTATAATTATTTAATGATTTCTCTTTCTCTCTGCCAGGTGATCTTTTCCATTTTAATCCAGTAAGAAAAAGAACTATTGTGATATGCTGGGGAGAAGGCTGTTCCTGGATACTTCCCTCTTCTGAAAAATACCAACTTTGGGCAAGTCCCTAAACTTCTCAGTGCCTGAGCAGCTCAGTTAAAATAATACATTAAGGACAAGTTCCATGTTTTCTTTAGTAGAGGATGTTTCCATACCAGGAGTTTCCTACAGAATAAAATCATTATCTTAGGTCCCATCTCCTTCCTACCCACCTGTAGCCAAATGAACAAATAAAGCCAAACTCTACCCAGATGTCAGAGTTAAGTTTTCTCAATGACGGAGTAATCGGAAAAGCTTGTTAATAAAAAGGGGCCATGACCTACATGTGTGTCTCTTTTAATCACATCCTCCTTTATTCTTCCTATTTGGGACCCTGTACAGCAGTTTAGATTACAAGGGTTCCCCTACAATCTGTGGTAATTCACCTCATAAGCCTCAGTTTTCTCATCTGTAAAATGAACTAGTTGGACTCGTGGCCTTGAGCTCCCTTTTAGACTTAGAGGGATGATCTCAGAACTCTGTCACTCTCCAGGAGCCCTGCTCCCACTCCTACGCTCATTCCTACATACTGTAATTTAATTCTCCAGGATCCAGGGATGTAAATTAGTGACTTAATTCTATTATGAGACGTGACTTACCTTAGCCTTAAATTAGGTGAGAACAGGTGCAAACAACACTGGGCTTGTGAGAAATAACAGATACCTTCCAAGGAAAGGGAAGGAAGAACACATTTTCTGCCTCCAACCTCAGAAGTGTTGCTTGAACCTCTCAACAGAATACCGGAGTCACTCAGAAACCTGACTAAGGTGTCCATTGCATTAAAGGGAAATTGTCTTCTCATCTGCTGCCATGTTAGCAGCAGCTGTTCGGATAGCCCTTGGAGGATCAGGCTCTGTCTAGGAAACAATTCTCGTAATCAGATTTCTTTTCCCAATTGCCAATAGTCTTGTTATGGGCTAAACACCTCCCAGATTGAGAAGGAGCCCATGACTGATCCCAGAACAGAAAACCAAAATTGAAAATGAACAAGTAATTTATCATCCCTGAACCTCAATTTCCTCAGCTGTTAAATGTGGGTTAGACAGCCCCAGAAATCCCCTTGAGCTCTATCTCTAGTCCTAAGAACAAGCAACGAGACTGCCATCTTTCTAAGAAAAAAATAACCAATAAGGTTTTCTCATACTGAAATATGGAAGGCTCTGAGCTGAGATCTGGCCTATGTTATTGGCACTCACCTTCATACAAAAGGGATCCCAGGTTGGCTGGAGGCTCCTGCCTCTGTTTGGTGTCTGTCTGAATTAAAGATGAGAAGTTCGGGTTATAAGGACTTCAGCTCTCTGCAGCTTCTGGGCTCATCCACAGAACAGTCATGGAGGGCCAAGGGGATCCACTTGCCAAGGAGGAGGCTTCCAGATCCCAGGAAGTTGGATATTTATTTTCCTTTCTATCCACAGAAAAGGAAGTAGCCACTGAAGTAACCAATGAGAGGAAGTGAAAAGAAAAAAAAAAAATGCCCCAAGCCCAGAGGATCCTGACCTTCACGAAAAGGTGGGTGGGGAAATGAGGGGAGGATAACAGCTTCGGTCATATGATTTCTAAGACTTGCCTGTTCCTTTAATGCAGGTTGACCTGCTGGCAGAAGCAAAGGCGGGCAGGGCTTACCCTTCACCAAGGAAGTCAGGCCAACTTGCCTTCCTCTGTTACCATGGTTATGGTACCCGATGCTTGCAGACTGGCCATTTGCATTGCAAACAATCACTGGGAACCAGGAGAGTCCAACTTGCTATTCAGGGTGGGGAGATCCTGGGGAACTTGTACTGAACAGTTCACAGGGAACAAAGAATAACCAAACCAGGCCAACACCCAGAAGGCAGCCTGCCCAGGAACTCTCTCAGGGATCCAAAGTTCCAGGATAGGAGTCTTCTCTAACAGAGTCACTATTCTTGTCTTGGGCAAATTTTATTAAGTGAGTGGTGTTTGGGTTGCAAATGGGCCTTTTCTAGGGTGTTCTTCAAAGGGAGCTGGCAGAATGCCAGCTGAGGAAAACAGGGAGGTGCTTTATCATCTTTTGTTTATCCAGGCACCCTATTATTTTTGTATTTCATTTTTTCTCCCTCTCTTCCCCCCGCCCCTCACCTAGTTGGCAAGTGATCCAATACATGGTAAACGTGTGCAATTCTTCTCTCTATATTTCCACAATCATCTTGCAGCACAAGAAAAATCAGATCAAAATGGGAAAAAATGAGAAAGAAAACAAGAAGCAAGCAAACGACAAGAAAAAGAGTGAAAATGCTGTGTTGTGATCCACCCTCAGTGTCCACAGTCTCTCTCTGGGTGCGGACGGCTCTCTCCATCACAAGACCATTGGAACTGGTTAGATATATCATTTCCAGTGGGGATCATTTCATTCTTTGTAATTATATCTCCAGTGCCTAGCACAGTGCCTGGCCCATAGTAGGTGGTTTATAAATAATCATTGACTGATTGATAGATGTACTATATGGACTTTTAAATGGTGTTGGATAAAAAGATAGCTCAGTCATTCATATCAGAAATTAAAATTATGGGGATTGGAAGAGGAATTAATAAAGAAGGCAAGGTTTTCATTGCACCTCTCCTCATTTCCATCTGACCAATGATGCAGAAAAAAAATTGTATCGGCTTTGGAGTCAAAGAACTTAAATTCAGAACCTGGAATGGCTCCCTAGACCTGTGTGATAATGGAGAGACACCTCTTTGATGTCCTCGGCTATAAAATGAGGACAAGATGGTCCTTCAGATCCCTTTTAGATTGAAGTGTCTGGTCCAACCTTGGTCTCTCAATGGACTATACCTTCGCTTAATGAGCAGATCTACCCCAGAGGCAGGACCTCTGCTCTCAATTCCAATCAATTCAAGGAGCATTAATGGAGAAACTAATATGTGCAAGGCAATGAGGACCCAAATATAAAAATGAAAGGGTCCTTCTCTCAAGAAGCATCCATTATTCTGGGGAGAGAAGAATCAAAAAAAAAAAAAAAAAAAGAGAGAGAGAGAGAGAGAAAAAAATAAATATGAAATAATTCTGGAGGTAATACTAACAACAAGGAGGGAGAATAAACAAAGATGTCATGCATAAGGCTGCACTAAGCTCAATATCCAATTCAGTTCAGTTCAGAGTTTAATTCATTTCAATTCAATAAGCATTAATTAGATACTTACTGTATACCAGTCAGTAGGAAACAAAGACAAAATTCAAACAGTTCCTGCCCTTGAAGAACTTATATCTTACTAGGTGGAAAAACAATAAATGGACAGATAAATAGTTATTAGATATATGCAGGTAATTTGGGGGAAATGAGAATACTAATAATAATTGGAGGATGAGGGAAATACTAGTCTAAGAAGTAACATTTCACCTGAGAAACAAAAAGAAGAGAGAGTAGTTCAAGCATTGCAAAGAGCCTGTGTAAATAGAGAGTAAGAGAGTAGACAACTAATAGCACACAGTAGATGGTGTGTGGGGCCTAGAGTCAGTCCTGAGTTCAAATCTGGCCTTAGATACTTATTAGCTGTGTGACCCTGGGCAATTCACTTAACCCTGGTTGCCTCAGTTTCTTTATTTGTAAAATCTGGAAGAATAAACTGGAGAAGAAGGAAATGGCAAAGCATTCCAATATCTGTCAAGAGATACCAGAGAATTGGACAGGACTGACCAAAAACAACAAGAAAATGGAATTATATATATATAAACAAGTAAGAGCTGTGTAGGGAGATTGGCAAAGGGATAAGGCTAGTGATGTGGATGGTAATCAGGAGGCATTGTAACAGAACATATGAGCTGTGATAAGGCCTCAGCTAGAGTGGTAGCCACATAAGTCCAGAGAAAGTTATGGATACAAGAAATGTTTGGATAGAATCCACAGACATGAACTGTTTGGATTTCCAGAATGAGAGAGGTCACAAACAAAGAGAGAAGGGTAGTATTTTTGATAGTTAAAAATAAGAGTGGATCATCGATCAGAGAAAGGAAAACAAAGGGAACAAACTTTTCCTGTGCACCTACAAGGTGCCAAGAAATGTGCCAGACACTTTACAACTCTTGTTTCATTTGATCCTCACCACAACTATAGTAGGTACTATCATTATCTCCATTTGGGAGTTGAGAAAACTGAAAGCAAAAGAGTTCAGTGACTTTCCCAAGGTCACACAGCCAGTACATGTCTGAGGCTAGACTTGTATTCAGTTTTTTCCCGATTACAAGTCCAGGGCTCTCTGGAATATAGAATGCTATTGTACCATTGGTCGATTCATCATCCTTCTTTCTCAAAGAAAACCAAGTGACATCACTATGTTGTAGTCAAGGTATAGTGTGCCCCAATGATCTCTCAGACCGATCTGAACTCAAAAGGTTCTACTCAGGTTGAACACAAATAGTCCGTGCGAACATTTGGAGCGGAGATCTCTCTAACTTGTTGCATCTCACTGCGTTTCTTTTGAACTATTGCAATTCTGCTTTGCTCATGGAGCCTTCTGTCATGTGAAGATGCCATCCAGGTGTCAGTATCTCCCATGTCTCACAATAGATTCCAGAATTCTTCAGTGTGTCCTTGTATTGCTTCTTCTGCTTATTATCCCATAAGAAATAACGAAGGGTCTTCTTTCTGAGAAACCTGGGAAGATGTATCTGAACTAATGGAGAATGAAGTGAGCGGAGTCAGGAAAATATAATAAACATATAGATATAGATTATAGATAGACATTAAGACAAATAACTTTGAAAGACTTCATTCTGATGAATGCAAAGACCAATCCCAATTCCAGAGAACCCAAGATTAAACTCACTGTCCACCTCATGGACTCAAGATACTGAATAAAGCAAATGTTTTAGACTGCCAGTGTAGGAACTTGTTTTGCTTGCCATGCATATTGGCTACAAGGGTTTTGTTTTTCTTTTAAATGGGGTAGGAGAATCGAAGAGAGAGAGAATAAATGCTTGTTAATTGAAAAAAAATGAAAACTAGGGGAGCATATGGAGGTATAGATAATGAGTTCAATTTTGGACATGTGTGGGGTGCCTATGAGGGATTCAGGTAGTTGAATTTCTAAGAAGCAACTGGACATGTGAGTCTGGAGCTGAAGAAAGAGATGAGGGAGGTACATTTGGGAATCATCCGCATAAAGATAGATAATTGAACCCAAGGGAACTGATGAAATTAGCGAAAGAGATTAGAGAGATAGAGAGAAGTGGGTCTACCATTTTGGGGTGACTGAGTCACCCAAAGCCCCCAAATTTAGCCTTTCCCTCAGGCAGAATCAGGTCCTTGTCTCGACATGGGGGATTAATCCCTAAGAAAGCTCCAATGTCTTTCCCTCCTCAGCTGTTATTGCTCTGCACACACTCAGCCCCTAAATGCTTCAGAACTTCCTCCAACTCCATATAAGCCTGGACTATCTTTGTTAAAGAGATTTTGTTCCCAGAGGATTTGTTAATTGAGGTATCATGGCACAGCTAAAGTGAGACAATAGAGACCTGTCTCTTAAAACGATTCTGAACATCAAAGGAGAAAGAAATAGGAGTGTGTTGTTTTTTCTTCCTTTGACGAGCAATCAGGTACCCACTCTCATTAAAATGTTTGCGGCACTTCCCTTCCCCTCCTCAGAACCTTTTCATCCTGTGGTGGCGATTCATCTGGGACAAATGGAGAAAGACAAATGTACTTGACTTGCATAGCTGATAGCCAAGCAGAGCTGGTCTCAGTCCTGAAAAGAGATTTGCTAACTCCCGGAGAAGTTGTGGAGACTCTGAGCATTGAGCAGGCCCTCGAGCTTGGGGAGCCAACCTCAGCCTCCAACACTTGCAGTGATGCTAAGAATTCAATTCAAAAATAATGATGGGCCTCTTGGCCATAAGAGACTAAATATGGACCAGAGGAGATTCCCTAAAAGGGTGGACCTTGGGAAGAGGCTGATTTGGGCTTGATTCCAGGAAATAAGTCCTAACAATAGAGCTGTTGCAATACAGTATGATAGACTGCCTAAGGATGGAGTGAGTTCCCTGTCCCTTGAGATTTCAAGCAAAAGCTGGCCATCTACATTGGAGAGAGTGGGCTCAGGAAGGGGCTGGAATACATGAGATCCTCTCTGACTGGTTCTGTGCTTGTGCGCCATATAGACCCAATGCTACTACATAAAGGAAAACATTTCATTCACCTCAGTCAGGTGCAAAGGGGAGTGACTGGGTATTCTAATTCCTCCCCCCTCAAATAGGACAGCAGCCCAAGTTCAGCACCAAGCCCTTCTTTGGGACTGATGAGTCAGTGTTGACTCAGTACATTCTCCTTATTAGTGAAATCCTTTTTGTTTTCAGTGTACATCCTTTACATTATCATAGCTGGAAGGGACCTTGAAAGCACTGGGTCTAACCTTTTCCCTGTACAGGAAACAGGCGCACGAGCTTAACCAACTTCAAGTCACAGACTTAGCAACAGAGTGAAGTTTACAAAACACTTTACATGTATTATCTCATTAGATCCTCACCACAACCTATGAGCCTGGTTCAGTTTTGTAGATGAGAATCCTCAAGCGTAGAAGACGTTAAGTGACTTACCCAGACTCACACGGCCATGTCTGAGACAGGACTGGAACCGAGGTCTTTATGATTTCAATCATAGATAATGCCTACATGCCACCTATTTTTATTCTACTGTCTCACCTACATCACAACCACAGAGTGACTCCTAGGATTGGCCATCACTTTCAACCTGTGCATCCACTTGGAGACATGAAGGCACTGACATAAGATAGCTAGTCCTCAAAACACTCAATTTTCATTTTTATATCATGGAAGAGAAGGCTGAGAAATATAAGACAAGAAATAGGGGTCTCTAAACCCGGGGGGGAAACATAGGAGCTCTCAAAAGGATGAAACCTGCTTCTCTTCCTATGATAATATCCTGACCGATAATACTAAAGTCAAGGATTTTTTGTAGGCTACTCTGGAGCCAATTATTTCACCTTTCTGTGGCTCAATCACACAAATTAAGAAAACCAACCCCATTCACAGCAATATTATAAATCTTGATCAACACTGTTAGGAACTTCTCTTTCTTTTCATTTAACAGTATTTTATTTTTTCCAATGACATGTAAGGTAGTTTTCAACATTCATTTTTGTAAGTTTTTGAGCTCTAGAATTTTTTTCTTCCTCCCTCCCTTATCTTCCTCTTCCCCAAGACAGCAAGCATTGTGATAAAGGTTTTATATGTACAATCATTTCAAACATATTTCCATATTAGTCATGTTAGGAAATAAAAATAACAAAAGGGGAAAATTATAAAAAAGAAAAAGCAAATAAAAAAAGGCTTGATTTCCATTTAGTCTCCATAGTTGTCTCTTTGGATGCAAATGGCCTTTTCTATCCCAGAATGTTGGAATTATCTTGGCTTACTGAATTTCTGAGAAGAGCTAAATCTATCATAGTTTATCATCACACAATGCTGCTGTTACTGTATACAATATTCTTCTAGGTCTAATCACTTCACTAAGCTTCAGTTCATGTGAGTTTTCCCAGGTTTTTCTGAAATCCCCCTGCTCATAACTTCTTATAGAACAATAGTATTCCATTACATTCATATACTATAACTTATTCAGTTATCCCCAATTGATTGGCAATCCCACATTTTCCAATTCTTTGCTACAACAAAGAGCTGCTATAAATATTTTGCATATGTCCTTTCCCCTTTTTGATGATCACTTTGGGAAAACAGTATCATATGACTGGATTAAAGGGTATACACAGTTGTATAACCTTTAGGGAATAGTTGTTCTCCAGAGTGGTTGGATCATTTCACAACTTCACCAGTAATGTGTTAATGTTCTAATATTTCTATATGTTCTCCAACAATTATCATTTTCCTTTTCTGTCATATTAGCCAATCTCAGATTTGTTTTAATGTGCATTTCTCTAACCAATAATGATTTAGAGCATTTTCATATGACTGTAGATGGCTTTAACTTTGACATTTGAAAACTGCCTGTTCATATCCTTTTAGCATTTATCAATTGGGGAATGACTTGTATTCTTATGAATTTGATTCTGTTCTCTCTATATTTGATAAACAAGGCCTTTATCAGAAACACTGGCTACAAAAAAATGTTTCCCATGGAAATTATTAGTGAATAGACATAGTGACATGGTAATAAAATTGCTCCCATGTTACTTTTTTTTTAACTTATTATAATAAAAATGAAAGACCTTAGCCAAAATCTAACATTCTAGAGTATAAGGGATAATTGAAATTATCCCAAAGGAATAGAGAACTAAGACTCGAGAAGGATTGAATTCTCTCAAAATCTCCAATTCAGCTGTCATATTAGTGTTAAACTAAGACAAAAGCATACTTATATATTTGCTGAATGCACCGTGACAATGCTGTAGATTATTCTATCACACTATGGGTTAGATCAATTGGCTCCCAAAGACCCTCACAATGTAAATGTAATATGATATAATGCATGGGTCACTGAACTTGAATTTAGCAAAACTTGGATTTACATCCCATTATTAGCTACATTACCCTTGGAAAATCACATGTATCTCTTTTTGAGTGAGCTTTCCTCTCTGTAAAAGTAGGTGATGGCCTTTGATATCTCTTGATCTCCAAATCTATGATTGTAAGATGCCTTGAAATTCTCAAATATTTTGTATTCTAAAGGGGTAGAGCCACACTTAAACATTCTCAATGAGCCAGTAACATATAGCAGAATGCAGATTAAGAGTAGCTCCACAAAACATATTGAGGTGTGTTATGGGAGCCACCTGCTAGTGGCTGCTGAGGATCTAATTCTGACCAGCAGAATAGATCCCTTCATGTGAGAATATGATAATGATACAAGTAGAATGAGAAGCAGTTGCACTCTCTGACCTTTCTCCTCTTCCCTCTTGCCTCAGATTTATTTCATTCCCAATTCACAAGCAACATTTGTGTCAGTAAAGCCTGATTTGCAATTCCTTCAAGTATATTATGATTTACAGCTGTGGGGGCTATTGGAGAACCCATTCATGGTATAGTCCTCTTTAATCCTTTACAGGCTTTCTGAGTTTCACATTTAGGCTTGGTCCTTAACAGAGGTGAAATAGAATTAATAGAGATTATAATTTCTAATCCGTGGATGTTAATTCTTCTAGTAGTCTTTTTGCCTTAGGGTTGCTACTTTTGATGAGTGTGAATATTCAGTTTGGACAGGATAAGTCTATGATCAGTCCAGCACTATGCACCACACATTGCCTTGGTCACTCTCACATCCTGTCTCTCTCTTCTTACAATCATATACTATATTAAAACTAATGTTTGCTGTAAAGGTGCATCCATGAAATTATATTGCATTGGTCAGAAAAATTAATATAAGGATACTCTCATGGTATCTCTAAGAACTTTAGAATTGATTTATGACATGGAGACACTGGCACAGGACTGCTTGGCATGGTATGCCCTCATCAGAGAAGATGCTGTGCTCTATAAGCAAAGCAGAATTGAATTAGCCCCAAAGAAATGCGAGATGCATAAAATTAGAAAAGCTACCCCAAATATGGATTATTTGTTCCTGAACTGTGGCAGAGAACTCTGAGATCATTCATATTAGTCTGATCAGCCAAAGTTGGACACACTGTAACTCAATGCCAACATAGTGATATCATTTTTGTTTTCTTCAAGAAGCAAGAGCAATAACCAACCATTTTGAGTTCTGGACAGAGCTAATTGATGAAGAGTGAGCTCCTTAAGCTGGTCTCAGCTGTCTCTACTCCATCTGGCCTCAGGCTTCCATCGATTCCTTGCCTTAACCATCAGAAAAGACCAGGGATTGGACATCTGCAGGGGTTAGTCCTCAGACAATATTGCCTGTATTACTGTGAAGGGTTAGGCAATCTGCTCCTACTTATATCCCTGTGGTGTTACACTGAATCCTTGTGACTCTAATTATGGATTAAGGAAGCTGAAGGCAATTTCCTGACTACCACACCCTGGTCTCTGGTACTCATTCATGTCCCTGCCCTTCCTATTTTTTCCTATCATTTTCTGACTTTCTATTGTTACCCTAAATACTGTTCCATTGCTTATCTTATCTCTCCTCTCCCATCCAATTACTTTGTAGATAGGTTGAATTTGCTTTGAAGTATGTGTATTATCATCTCCCCACCCCTCTAGCATGTAAGATCACGGTGGGCGGGCAATGCTTCATTTCAAGCTTTATCTTAGAGATAGGAATAAACATTGAAGCTGACATCAAACTCCCTGAGGAGAAACCCTCAGATGAGGAAAATCTAAATTGAATTATGAATTCCTTATATATCCACCTTAGTATTTTTTAAAGTACTTTTTATTCTGTTCCCTCCCTTTCCTTCCGTAAAAAGAGGCTGCCCTTCCTTTCCTATGAAATTTTAGATCAGTGGAACATTCCTTTATATTCTCTGAGCCACTTTGAAATTTATTCTCCCAGGGCCTGGATTGCATAAACTTGCAAGGAAATTTCCCTCAAAGCTAACACAGTCTTGGCACATAATCTCAGAAAATCTTTTGTCCATGCATGATGGTATAATCCAATAGAGGACTCAAGAGCTCTTATTTTTTTTCTCTACTCTCTGTGTTAGTTATATGTTTGATGGCTGAAATTAATCAATAAGCATTTATTAAGTGCTTACTGTATGCTAAGGACTGAGGATTCAGAGAAAAAACAAAGTAGTTTCTGCCTTAAAAGAGCCTACATTCTAATGAATTACACTAATCATTTGAAGAAACAGGGCCTGAATTGTAGTTTCTATATATAATGAAACACACATATGATTGTGGGCCATTTGAGATACCTTTCTTTAGCCAAGACCTCCAAGCCTGAATTCTTGCTCAGTACCCTTTGAGCCTCCCTTTTGAGAAGCAGTATCATATTTTCTTTACACTGAAAAATTTTGAACGGTTACAAGGTTTTCCCCAAGAGAATCTTTGAGGGAAGATACTGTTTCACTTTTGTCATATTCCTCGTATTCCTAAAATACTTCCTGACCCTATGAAAAGCTTAGGACAGGGAACAGACTGGGATTTTATTGCCCTAGGAAAGTTCCACATGAGGAAACTCCCTTTCTAATTCAAGTCATAAACTTGTTTGCACTTAGAAATCCTAGAACCCAGGTCTTCTCAACTCTGACATCAGCTATTTATTCCCTACACTATGAGACTTCTCTGTCATACCTAGTAGGTGTTTAATAAGTATTTATTTATTAATTTCTCATAATAACTGACACACTGAATCATTGCAAAGCACTTTACAAACATTCTCTTATTCCCTTATTATCCCAATAACCCTGTAAAGCAGAAACTCAAGTTGTTCTTATGCTTATCTTACCATTGAAGAGACTGAGGTTCAAGCACTTCACCACTGCCACATAGCTAGTGTCAAAGGTGAGCTGTGGCCCCCAAATCTCAAGACTTTCCTCCTCTACTATGGTGTTTTCCAAGCAAGGAGGCCACGTGGCAGTCTGACCTAACTCCTACTGATTGATTTTGGATGGAAGGAGGAATGATGGTGGCCATTTTCATTTTATCTCAGCTCTTCCTGGATACAGGTCCAGAGTTCTAGTTATTCCACTGCTACACCATGAAAATAGCAAGTTGGTATGTGATGGGATCCTGCTGGATTTGAGGATGAACATTTTCTTTTCCCATTGCTTGATTTCTCTGACTTGTTCTTGGGCTCAAATGCATTTGCTAATTGGTATTCCTGGGTGAAAAGCAGGTGTTTTTACTGCTACAACTAGCAGCCTTCTGCCAATGGCAGTTTAGTTATCTGTCCTTACTTGGGTCTAGGCATGAATTAACCACACAAACTCAAATTCTCCTGAATTGTTGCCATATATTTTGGGCCAGTGGCCAAACGTGGTGGTTGGAGAGTGACACAGGTGGAATCTAGCAATGATTCTGTTAGTTCATTACAGTGAAACAGGGAAAAGTTTTGGCTGATGACTGACTACATTCTGTTTCCACTAGAGAAAGACAAAACTTTAACACGATTAAGGAAAGGGGCCACCCCAGTGGTTTCATTGTAATAGGATTTCACCTGCATAAGCTTTCCAAGTAGAAATAATTTCTTTCAAATTGGAATTATTACATCACCTTTCCAACAGATTAGCTATGTGAAATGAAACATTTCTCTACAATTACATTACAGCTTATGTCCAGGGGTCTCTGATAATTCTGTGCATATTATTCCAGGTCCCTGGGAAGAATAAGCACAAAAAGGAAATTTCCATTTCTAATCTGACAACATAAAATTAATATGGCACAATGCAGCAATTAAAGGTTAGACCATAATGTTGAATGGAGTTAGTGCAGAAATATAAGCTTAGACGCTAATAGTAAATGGAAGAAATGTAGCAATCAAAGGTTGGATTACAGTATCGAGTGGGAACAATGAAGTATTTTAAGGTTAGACAATACCAATGAATAGAAATAATTTAGTAATTTAAGATTGTGCCATAGTATTGATGGGAACCAATATAAGACTTTAAGGTTATCATATTATTAGGAAATAATATAGCAAATTAAGATTAGACCGTGATATTACTAAGAGACAATAAGACAATTACTAAGAGAAATTTAAGTTAACAAAGCTCTCTAACATAATATCTCATTTGTGGCCTGCCAACAGTAGCTACAATTTCAGTTTTTCGTTTGGTGACAAGGCAGCTCAGGGAAATGAAGAGACTTATCTATAGCCACACAGTAGGTGATAGAGACAAGCTTGGAATCTAGATCTCTCTGTACTCAAATCATAGGATTACAGAATTTGAGAAGTACAAAGGACCTCAGCAGCCATCTAGTTTAATCATACACAAAAGGAATCCCCACTATAGTATAACTAACAAATGGTCATCCAGTCTTGAAGATGTCCAGAAAAAAAATTCTATTTTTGGACAGATTTGTGAGGAAGTTATTCATTGACATCAAGTCCAAACAAACTTCTGTAATGTCCAGAATTCTTGGAAGGAAGCATGTCATACTTGAAGGATCAAGTCAAGTAATGATGTATTCACCTCTACTTCTTGGTGACTTTAGACAGAAGGAGAAACGATGGCAGCCATTCCCATTTCAAAGAAGTAGTCTTGAAGACAGAAATGAATACCAGAAAGAGCAAGAAGACCTAACCAACAAATAAACAAAATATTCTTACTGAAAGGGGTCTCATACTAAAGACACTTGAAGATCACTTTTTCAGAGACAATAAAAGATAAGTTTCCAAATTAATGGAGCAAAAATGCATGACTCCAAAAATATTGAGACAAAATCATATAATGAATAGAACATTGATTTTAGAGTCGAGAAGAGTTGGTAACACATAAATGAAGGTGTCATTTACCTTCTAGGAGCCCCACAGAAGTTTCTAAGATCATGCGGCAAAGATAAACATGGTGCAGAGAAAAAAACTGTTGGAGCCCAAGTCAAAGGACTTGAGTTCAAATACTGACTCAGCTAAAATCAATCAAGAAGTAATTTGTTATGTTAATGTTTTAACTGTGCTAGGGCAAGATGCTGGGGATAAAAATACAAAGGATAAAACAATCCCATTCTTTAGAAGTTTATATTCTGATGGGGGTAATGAAAGATCCATAGAAAAATGTAATGAACAAATATAAAATTAACAAACATTCAATTGAGACCAAATGACAACTTTTCTGGGCTACCATTTCTCATTTTTAAAAGGAGAGGGATGAATTAGGTGACTCTAATTCTTTTCTAGGTCTAGAACCATGATATTATTATTTATATCAGATTCCAAAAGAATATAGAAAAAAAAACCCATAATCAGATGGTGTTACATCAATGGAGGGAATTTCCATACAGGAAGTTCTCCATGCCGATGAAACCCCAGGTATAAAAAATTAAGATGTCCACAAAGATTAGCCCATAGACTTATTTTTTCATTTCTCTGAAATCTTTATGAGAATGCTTTAACACATTATAATTGTAGCACATGAACACCTGGAAGGAAGAAAAATTGGTTCTTGAACATGACTGTAACTTGACAATCACATAATTGAAAGCAATAGAGACAATGAAATTCTAGTGGGTTTACTGTGTGCTTTTAATAAACTAGATCTATCAGGAAAAGTTAATGATAAATGTTGAAGGGGATGTGGGAAAACTAGGGCATTAACGCACTGTTGGTGGAATTGTGAAATGATCCAACCATTGTGGAGAACAATTTGAAACGATGCCCAAAGCCCTATAAAACTGCATATCTTTTGATCCAACAGTATGTCTACTAGATCTATATCTCAGGACCTATATGTGCAAAAATGTTGGTAGCGGATGTTTTTGTGGTACCTAGGATTTGGAAATTGAGTGGATTCCCATCAGTTACAGAAAGATTGAATAAGTTATGATACATATAAGTAATGGAATATTACTGATGAGCAGATTGATTTCAAAAAGGCCTGGAGAGACTTACTTTCCTAAATGAAGTGAGCAGAACCAGAGACTATTATATATAGTAACAATAAGATTATGTGATGATCAATTGTGATGAACATGGCTCTTTTCAACAGTGAGGTGAGCTAAGGTAATTCCAATACACTTGTGATGAAAATTGCTATCAGCATCCAAAGAGAGAACTATGGAGACAGTGAATCAAAGCATAATATTTTCACCTTTTGTTGTTGTTTGTTTGTTTGTTTGTTTTTCTTTCTTGTGTGTGTGTGTGTGTGTGTGTGTGTGTTTTACAGAGTCTGACGAGAGATGATACTGAGGTCATGAGACCTTCCCTGTTCTGTGGACCCATTGTTTTGAGAATTAGGCTTCACTGAATAAATTATGGTATATGAATGCTATGGAATATTATTGTTCTGTAAGAAACGACCAACAGGATGATTTCAGAGAGGCCTGGAGAGACTTACGTGAACTGATGCTAAGTGAAGTGAGTAGAACCAGGAGATCATGGTACACGGCAACAACAAAACTATACGATGATCAATTCTGATCGATGTGGCTCTTTCCCCCCCCCTTTTTTTTTTAAATGATAACTTTTTATTGATAGTACATATGCATAGGTAAGTTTTTACAACATTATCCCTTGCACTCACTTCTGTTCCGATTTTTCCTTTCCCTTCCCTCCCCTAGATGGCAAGCAGTCTTATACATGTTAAATATGTTATAGTATATCCTAGATACGATATATGCATGCAGAACGAACAGTTCTTTTGTTGCACAGGAAGAATTGGATTCAGAAGGTAAAAATAACCTGGGAAAAAAAACAAAAATGCAAACAGTTCACACTCATTTCCCAGTGTTCCTTCTCTGGGTGTAGCTGATTCTGTCCATCATTGATCAATTGGAACTGAATTGGATCTTCTCTTTGTCGAAGATAATCACTTCTATCAGAATACATCCTCATACAGTATTGTTTTTGAAGTGTATAATGATCTCTTGGTCCTGCTCATTTCACTTAGCATCAGTTCATGCAAGTCTTTCCGAGCCTCTCTGTATTCATCCTGGGGGTCATTTCTTACAGAAGGTGTGGCTCTTTTCAACAATAAGATGATTCAGGCCTGGTCCAATAGACTTGTGATGGAAAGAGGCATCTGAATCCAGAGGGAGGACTGTGAAGACTGTATGTGAATCACAACATAGTATTTTCACTTTGTTGTTGTTTGCTTGCTTTTCTTTTCTCATTTTTTTCTTTTTGATCTAATTTTTCTTATACAGCATGATAAATGTGGAAATCTGTATAGAAGAACTGCATATGTTTAACATATATTGGATTACTTGCTATATAGGGGAGTGGGGGAAAGGAGGGAGAAAATTTTGGAACACAAGGTTTTGCAAGGTTGAATGTTGAAAACCATCTTTGCTTGTGTTTTGAAAATAAAAAAGGAAATAAAAAGCTATTATATATTAAATATATATTCTTGCTCCTGTGCTAAATCCTCTTGGAACTTACCTCACTGTCAACAGCATAATAAATCTTTTCCCCTTAACTTAGAAACAAACTGAGTTTGTGAATTCTTTTGCCAGATCTGCAACACCAACCTGGGAACCTTAATATTGTTGGGGTATATTCTGTCTCAGCAGTATGACACTAAAAGGTGGAATGACTTAAATCTTCAAGAACTAAATTCTAAAAGGAATGAAGGTGGAAAGGAAGAGGGAGGGGAAAGGAAAGGTGGAGGGGAGACAGAGAAAGAAAGACAGAAAAAAGACAGAAGAAAGAAAAGGACAGAGAGAGAGAGAGAGACTGGAGACTGAGACAGAGGGAGGGAGGAGGGAAGGAAGAAAGGAAGGATAATCTTAGATGCACATATTAGTAAAAGCTACACCAACATAATGTTTTTCTTGGGCATCAGTGAGCCATTTGTGGCCAGGATGTTGTTATTTTGGATCATGACTCTCCCATCCAATATGCTAGGTATCCTTCCCAGCTTTATCTTCTCTACAAATTGCATTAAAAATTGAGCTATGTCTTTATTAATAATATTTTAAAAGAAAACTCTTGTTTTCTCCTTCAGCTTGCCTTCATGTATATAACAATCTTGTTCATACTTAGTTATTTCTACATTGTCTCTTCCTTGAGGCAAGGACAGTGCTGTTGCCTTTCTTTTTCTCCCTAGCATTTGTTGGTTGCTAACTGACTGACTGAGATCTAAGCATAGATTTGGGGGTGACATTTAATGACTCAGGTCACCTTGAACATGTGTCACTTCCTTTCTCTGAGTCTCAAGTCTCCTCATCTGTGAAGAGACTGGACCAGGAGGAATGCCTTCAAACTATAAAGCCTTTGATGCCTTGAAGTGTGTAGGGAAGGGGAGGCTGGCACTCACAGTGACCTCCGGGCAGCCCCCCGCTTTCGTTAGGAGCCCTAGTGCCAAGGCCTTCCAGAAGAAAAAAAAATGGGACTTTTTCCATCATAGCAGATGACCACCAATGTTTTCTCCTGTTCCAATCCAAAGAGCAAACAAACTTGGAGATTACGGCTTAGGAGAAAACACCAAGTCCAGCCAGCCCTGCAAAACAGCCAACAGCCCAGCCCTGCCAAGCCCCCCAGATCTCCTCAGATTAAGCTTGCCAATAATGAGAAAACCTCCATGTGGTGAGGGGCAGCCCCAGCTCCCAGCCACTCCTGGCTGCCCTCTCCTCCCCTCATCCCATTCTAAGCGCCCTTTTCTCAGCAGCTCTCCCTGCTTAATGTGCACACCATCATTCACAGCTGTTCTCCCCAGACCTTTCACCTTGAGAACAGCAGAAAGTCAGGGTCTTTCTAGCAAAAGGAAGATTCAGCTGTTCTTATTAAAACAATCATCCAGTTTGAATAAGCAAGAATTGCTTCAAACTTACTTTTTCCCTCCCTCTTCTCTATTTCCTCCTGCAAATTGTTCTGCATTTACTTGGTATATATTTTATATTTAATCATTTGTGAATATGATGTTTCACCCCCTGCAGAATCTAAGTTTTTGGAAGGTAAGGAATCAAAAAAATGTTGTCTTTCTTTCACAAGAACCTACTATAAAACTGGTTTCTAATAAATACTTTTTCTTTTTGTTTGTTTCTATCTTCTCTTCTCTTTCCTCTTTTGTCCCATTTCTTTTCTTTGTCTCTTTCTCTCCTCTTTCCCTTTCCTTTTCCACTCTACTTTCTCATTCTCTCCTTTCCTCTGTTCTTCCTCTCTTTCTGCCATCTTCCTCTCTGTACTTTTTTTAATCTCCTCTTTTTTGTCCACTTTCTTTCTGCTTCCTACCTCCCTTCTCTCTCTCTCTCTCTCTCTCTCTCTCTCTCTCTCTCTCTCTCTCTCTCTCTCTCTCTTTCTCATTTATCTCTTTCTTACTTTCTCTCTGTTTGTGTCTCTGTGTCTTTCTGTGGCTCCGACTCTCTTTCTCCTGCCTCCCCTGTCTCTCGCTTTCAGGCCACATTGGGAAGATTATGTTTAGCTCTGGACACCATTGTTTAGTAAAACTGTTGATGAGCTAGAGAGTGAGTGTTCAGAGGCAACTAAGGAGGCATAGGGCCTTGAGTACATGCCGTATGAAGCACAGTTGAAGGTGTTGGGTTTATTCAGCCTGGATAAAAGAAGACTTCAAGACAGCATGATCACTATCTTGAGTTTTTGATGGGTTGTTGTGTGAAAGTGAGATCTGCCCTATTCTGTACAGGCCCACAGGGAACAATGGTGGAAGTTGCAAAGAAGCCAATCCAGGCTTGGTGTCAGAAATGAAAGGATCCTGAGGAGTGAACAGGACAGTGCTTTTTGTGATATCATTGAGCAATGACTGGATGATTGGTTATTGGGTGCAAAAGGATGTTTTTGAAGTATGGATTGGAGTAGATGGCTACTGATTCATCTTCTGATTGTGAGAGTCTGTGACTTGGGGAGATTCACCTCTTAATTCACCATTTAAAAAAATCTAGAAATCTAGAACAGAATTTTTTTTTTTGTCAAGGCAGCTGGAGTTGTCACACTTTTAAGTGAAGCTAAATTTGAACTCAAGTCCTCCTGACTCCAGGGCCTGTAATCTATTCATTGCTGCCCTTAGAAGAGAAAATATTAAAAAGTCGAAACCCAAGCTAGTTGAGGATATGTTAAGAAAGTAGCTGATTTCTTAGTGAATTGAAGTGTAAGGGATCATTTGGCAATAAAAACAATATGCGGGTGCAACATATTCTAGATTTCAAGCTCCAAGGTACCCTAAAAATTCTCCAGTCCAAACCCCTGATTTTATAGATGATGAAACTCGGGACCACAGATGGGAAGTAAATTATAGAAGGCCATCCAAGTAGTTAGTTGAAAAGCCAGAATTGAAATTTAATTTACATGATTAAAAATTCAGCATTCTTTTTTGAGCATTGTACTAGATAAAAAGCTCTGTAAATAGGCAACCATTGTCTTAGATTTCTGAAGGGTAAGAAGCTCTTCAGATTAGAGGCAAGTGAGGTTGGCTTTGGTTTTTTACAAATTTTATAATATACTATTAATCAATATAGTGGGCACACCTTTACAAATGTGAAACAAAATACTTCAAACCTAAAATAGCTTCTTGGAACTTCATATGAGAATGGAGCCTGATGTGATCAGAAGAGCAATATCTAATTGAAATAAACATGAAATAAATATGATCTATAATGTGAGCTTTGGCAACAAATGGTGACAGGCACCAAAAGTTAGGGTTTTGAAGAATTCATAATGGCCATTCTCTTTGGTAAAAGGGAGATTTCATTTAGGGACTAGTTACAGACAAATGAAGGGATACAATAGACACTGCGAATAGTAAATATAAAATAGAGTGGGAGAGCATATGAAAGAGAAGTTCTTCAGTGGAACTCATAATACCCCAGTAGACAAGGAGCACCACTTGAGTCTGGAGCATGGCAGGCAGGCTATATCCTAAAAAGGCACTTAGACTCCTAAAAGAGTTAGTTAGCTCTAATAAAGAGAAGCGAGGTTGGAAAGCATAGTGGAATTAGGGGAAATACTATGTGACATGGAGGAAGGGGAAAGACACCATAATCATACCAATTGAAGTAAGCTAACTTCCAAAAAAACATTAGCAAAGAACCACGAGCTAGAAGACAAATCAATAGGAAAAATTAGAGAGACAAGAGCTTAATGTTACTTATTTGCTCACTTCATGGCTTACAGTTAGAGAGGTGGTCTATTCACTATTGTCTCAGAAACTTGGTTATTACTGACCAACAGATTATCTACCTGACAGTCAACAATGTTTGTAGAACTATACTATAGTATTCCAAAGGTCAGGAGACTTTAGAATCATTGACGGAATGATTGTTAGAACAATAGCACTCTAAGGTCAGGGGACCTCAGGATTACTGCTATATTTCCCCTGGAAGCTGCACCATCAAAGTGAACAATTCATAATAGACATTCTCTTTGACAAAAGGCAAGTTTATTTAGGGTAATTGTTTACAGACTAAAAGAGGGGGTAAAATAAGTGTCACAAGTGGCAAATATGAAATAGAGTTGGGAGTGTATATAGTTAGCAAGGAAAAATGACAAGTTCCCCGGAAGAACTTACAATTAATCAGGAGAAAGGAAATATTCCATGAGGTGAAAGAAAGGCATTGACTGGCAGATTATATACATAGAGGAGTTTAGCAAACTAACCAGAGTTAGCTAGAGTAAGGAGAAAAACACCATTAGAGGGAAGGCACTATGAGAAAGAGAAAGAGAGTACCTCATAGTGGGCTTAGTCTTGAAAAGAACTTAGCAAAAATGTTCATCATAAACAGATTTTTTATAGAGAAAATATAAGCTTGGGTGTTTTTCAAGGAAACCAAAGAAATAAAGATGGGAAATCAAGAGGGAATGGTCAGGAGCCAAGACCATCTAGTCTAAGCTCTCTCTACCTCCATAACATTTCAGATATAAAGTTACACAGATAGTAATGGCAATAATGGTATTGGAATTCAAGAACTTTTACTCTAGAATCACTGGTCTTTTCTTGATGTGGCCTATGGTACTTGGTATCATTCTGAACACACAGGTGGAACATCCAAGATCTGTGATTTCTATCAATATTCATCTGTAACTGGAGTTTACTGGCTAGATTTTTTTTTGTCATGGACCATGATTTAAACCAAAAACAATCTGATTCTCATTGGCCACCAATAGTCCTAGGCCATACTCCATCTGGCCATTGTGTGGGTCCTGATTGACTCAGAATAAATGCAAATAGGAATCGTTTCTGCTTTGCCCAAAACTTTGAAGGTCTTCCCCTTCCAGGTTTATTTATTTTAATTTTTCTGGATTAGGTAAAAGAGAAGATTCCTTGTCTCAATTGCTCTATCTTCTTAATCTCTGAATTATGGGTGCAGCCTCAGTCAAACTGAGACCCGTTGAAGATCTTAGCTTAAAAAGGCTGAGGCTTCCCATTTCATCTAGGGCCATCCCCAGCCATCTTGATCTATATCTGGCCACTTGACCCAGATGGTTCTTGAGGGGAAAGTGAGGCATGTGACCTTGAACAGCCCTCTCTCACTTCAATCCAATTCACTTGTATATTATGGCATCGCCTCCCTGATGTCATGGTTCTCTTCAAGAACAAAGGGCAAAAATGACAATAGATGGCATTAGATAGCTTCCTGAGGTTAGGAGATTAAATCCTTTGTCCCACATAAAACAGCTGATGAATGTCTAAGGCAAAATGTGAACCCAAGTTTTCTACTATTTAAGTTTAGCACACCAGTGACCCCACTTAAAGCGTACATTAGGTGCTCAATAAATACTCACTGGCTGCTCACTAAGCAATATTATGGCAGGCTTCCCTATGAATCTCCTTTGTTTCCTTTGGGTTTTGGTTCAGTTTTCATATCGTATTCTTTCGTGAGAATTGTGGATAGTAAACAGCTCTCCAAGTACATGACTGCAATTAGAATTCAGCCTGCAAATCTTCCTGATACCCCAGTTTCCTCTCAAGGAGCTTTGTTCCTTGCAAAAATAAAGAGGAATTAATTGGCAGTTTTAATGCAATACCAGTGGGCTTCTTGGTGGAACTGGATAAAACCATTATGGAATTTATATGGAAGAATACATAGAAAAGACCATCAAGGGTTAATTGGGAGGTGTGAAAAGTGAATTAAGAGAGGCTCATTATCTCTGTTGTTAAAGGATATTATGAAGCAGTTCGCATGGAGATTGTCTGTTACTGGGAAAAATAGAAATCCCAGATATAAAACCAAATGCATACAAAAGATTAGTGTTTGGCAAACCTACAGACCAAAAAAAAAAAAAAAACTGTGGAAAGAATTCATTACTTAATAAATGTTGTTGGGAAAACTGGCAATCTGGTACAAGATAAATTTAGATCCTTCATCCCGCACTGTATACCATAAGAAATTGCACCTGGATCACAAAATTAAACACAAGTAAAAGAAGGAGAAAAGGGAATGAAAATAAGTTACATTTATATACATTTATACCTTGCTTTCCTCACCACAATCTTGTAAGGTAGTTAAGGCAAGCATTAGTGATAGTGACTGGATCTATGATTTCACTCCATCATAAAAGAACTCCCTCTGATACAGATCAACCCCTCTTTGGCAGCTTCAAACCCCAGAAAACTGGGAGGTTAACTGACTTGTCAATGATCACTATATATATATATATGTGTGTGTGTGTGTGTGTGTGTGTGTGTGTGTGTGTATCAGAAGTAGGACTGGGAGGCCAGGTCATTTTGGCTGTGAGGGTATATTTTTGGCTACTAATCAATACTGCCTCTCAGTGGACAATATGGCATGTAAAAACATTACATTTTTTAATCTCATTTTGAAATTCGCTATGGTTCAGTGAATAAGAGATCTAGCTTCCAAGTATTATCATCTCAGATTTAAAGATGAAGAAACTGGGAATAAGAGAAGTTATCTGATTTGTCCAGGGTCTTTTTGTCATAAAGTGGTAGAACAATTACCTGAACTGAGCTTCTCTGAGGTCAAATATTGTTTTGTTTCAACATGACATGACCTCAAACAAATTCTATGTCAGATCTGGAATTATTAATCTTTTTTTTTGTGTGTGTCATGGGTCCCTTTTACATCTGATGAAACCTATGGACTCCTCAGAATATTGCTTTTAGATGCTAAATACATAGAGTTAAAAATCAAACTTATTCTATTGAAATACAGTTATTGGGATATTAAAAAAAAATAAAGTTGACAAACCTCAGGTTAAGAACTCCTGACCTAAATTGTGGAAGATAGTTACATCTTCTACTGGATTTGTTAATAGAAGAAAGTATTAGGGATAAAGCAAATGGACTTAATTATGTTAAAAAATAAATTTCTCCAGAACAAAAAGTAACAAAATCAGGATAAATATAAATGAACTAATGAAATATTTGCAGAAATGAAAAAAAATTAAGCACCTGCTTGATGAATACCAAAAACTGTGCTTAGTGCTGGGATAACACAAATAGGAAAGTAATAGCCAGAAAAGGGACTTTCATTTGTATACAGAAAAAAAAAGCAGATGGTAAGAAAGTCTGTGCTGAGTAGCTCCTGGTAGCCCCTGGTTTAAGTTTATATCTGAATGGGAGGTAAAACTTGGTCAAGCCAGGTAGGAATGATGCACACCCATAACTTCTGGGAGAACTGAGAAATCTCTTGTGTTCAGGAATTCAGAGCTTCAGTGAGGTTGTAACCAAGCAGATGGCCACTCTAAGTTTGTCAATAATATGGTAAGGCCCTAATAGTAGATGTACTAATGCTGACCAGCAGTGAGATCAGACCATGAATAATCACTGTACTTCAGATCTAGGCAAGAAAGGAACATCCAGAAAAGGAAGGAAGGAAGGAAGGGAGGAAGAGAAGAAGGGAAGAAAAGAGGAAGAGAGGAAGGGAGGAAGGAAGGAAGGAAAGAAAGAAGGAAGGGAGAGAGGGAGAGAACAAGGGAAGGAGGGAGGGAAGAGGAAAAATGAAAAGAAATGAAAAAATTAACTTGGTATAGGGTGGGCCAGACATAGGGGACTAATTAACTTTCCTGTCTTAGCATACCATTTGTCTGATATTATAGTGGTAACTTTCATCTATGAGACAGACTAGTTGGTTGCTAAGGTCACTTCAAACTCTCAGATTCTAAGACTATGAGAGCTAATACTCAACAGACAGGAGAACTCAGTCCCATGGCAAAGTTATAATAAGTTTAAGAGGACTTATTCTACCATGGTCTGTGGGAAGAAGCTAAGGCTTCTGGAGGATAGGATATGCTTCAGATATCCTGATGATATCCCATGATGCCTCATCATTGCCAGAACAAATGTCAACATTCCTGGGTATGCCTAGGTTAACTAGTAGATGGATTATTATCTAAAATTTTTAAATAAAAATATAATTTTTCAATGTTTCATGCAGCTCCCATTGGATAAATCTTCAAAGGAAGATATTATGATTTCAAATAATCACTTTCAAAGTCTAACTTTAAAATTATTATTATTGTTAGTAACAATAATAATAGCTAACATTTATTTAGAAGAAACATTTTAAGGTTTGAAATACGCTTTGCAAATATTATTTCATTTGGTCCTTATGATCCTTGCTATGTCAATGCTATTATTATCCTCATTTTATAAGTGAGGAAGTTGAGACTGAGAGCCTATTTCTCAGCTAGGAAATGCCTGAGGTGGGATTTTAACTCCCATTTTACTAATTCCAAGTCCAAGCTTTTATCTACTTCACAATATGACTCCTCTGAATAAATCAGAAAAACAATTAAAACAAGTCTGGATTATAACTTCATGTTCATTAAATTGGCAAAAACAACTAAAAGTGGTGAAATCCAATGCTGGCATGGCTATGGAGAGACAGGCACATGCTTACATTGTTTCTGGAGTCTTGTTAGAAGGCAATCTGGCAATATACAAAAGAAGCAATAAAAATAAATACTCTTTGTATTTAAATATAATATAATATAATAAAGTCATCTTTGTCAATATAATGCCAGGACAGATAAATGATGGAATATTGTTTTTGTTTGTTTGGTATCCAGACCTCTGAGTTCATTAACCTATCAAACTCTTAATATTCAAACTCCTTCTGCTGTAGCAGCTCCAAAAGTACAGCCTTAAAGAATTGGTAAAGTCCAGATCAGGATTTAAATCTAATCAGCCCTTCCTTTTCCCTTTCATGCCAAGGTACATGCATCCCCAGGATATTTCAGCACAAATTGCCCAAGTTCTATGTATCCATCTGGGCCAATATGTGTCAGAGACAGGAATTCAACCTAGAATTTAATGACTTGAAGGTGGCTCTTTGATCCACTATATTGTTGTTGTTCGGTCTTTATTTTTTCAAAGAGGACCAATAACATCACAGATGATGTCTTGACTTGCACATAGATTGGATGCAAGTCAGCAGCTTCACTCTTTCTTCCAGAGTCATAGAAGTTTAGTGGCAAGACATTGCCATAACTCACCAATGAGCTTGGGGCCTTGAGTTAACATCAACCTGGGTTAGCCCCTTTTGTCTACATGGTTTTACTGGTATGTGGCTGCCGCACATGCTACCACTTCTTAGAGTCACTGGTGATTATTGAGTGATAGGTGGACAGCAACGGTGGATGAGTAGTCCTGAAAAGGGTCCAGCATGCTCTCACACCAGAGGTGCTGCTTTTCCATGAACACCCACATGCTGCATCCACTATGTAGTAATAGCTCCAATATATAAAATGCAAAATTGATCGTCAAGTACAAAGATGAATGGAAAAACAGAATGGAGGGAGATAGAGAGGAATTAACTAACAAGCTGTTATGGACATATTGTATGTAGAAATTTGTTCTTAAATGTAAATAGTTGTAAATGAATGTTTAATTTGTTTCATTGTTGTTTAAAGTCGAGTACAATCATAAATTATGTTTATTTTTTCTAAAAGTGGAAAAAAAATTGATAGAGGGAATTGATAGAGGAAATCAATGAGCCCACATGTTTTAAACACAAATACTTACTAAACTTCCCCACCTAACACAGCGCTTTCAAACAGAAGGACTATTTCTGGCATAGTCTGCAAAAAAGAAAAGAAAGCCAAAGTCCTTTCAGGACAGGGAGGCAACTGATAAATGGGCTTTGGCCACTCAGAATCATTCAGTGATAAACTCAGGACTTGGAAAAGAGAAAGAGCATTTACTTGGAGAAATTGTTCACAATCCAGAAAGATGCATGGCTTTTTTGTGTCATCATCCATAAGTCTAGCTCCATGGAACCATCACACGTTATTTTTTATTTTGTTTGGAACTTTGTCAAGAGAGCTTTGAACCCTATGACCTGGAGGGAGAGACTAGCACAGGCCAACAGAGCTGTACAAAAGAGCAGGTGGCATCCAATGATTCTAGGGATCCTTGGATTAATATCCTTAGAAAAGGGGCAGTTCTAAAATTTGACCCAATGAAGAAATGATGATTTCCTGCTTGACACACACTCATACAGCAGAGGCAGAGTCACACAGTTGGAAGAAAGCTGGATTTGAAGTCAGAGGATTTGAAATTTTGGCTTTGCCATTTATTGCTTATAGGCAAAGAAATAAGGTCAATTAAACCTGGATTCAAATCCCAGTTCAGATGCTTAGTCTACAGCAAGTAAATCATGGTTTGATCACACAATACAAGGAGTGAAGTATTGTGTAAAAAGACTGAAAAGGTAAGAAGGGACTATGTTGTGAAAAAATTTAAATGTCAAAAAGAGTTTATATATGATGCTAGAGTTTGTCTAAGGGATAGGGGAGGGGGTTAATCAGACTTGTACTTTAGGAGAGCCATTTTGGTGGTTGAATGGGGTGGGAAGTTGAAGTGAGAGATGACTGAAGGCAAGGAGATCCATTAAAGGTTATTGAAAAAGTCCAAGAATGAGATAGTAATGAAATGAACTAGAGAGGGGAATTTGTGGAGATAGAAGCAATAAGATCTGGTATCTGTTTGGATATGTGAGATGTATGGATAAGTTAGAGAGATAGAGAGATAGAGAGAGAGAGAGAGAGAGAGAGAGAGAGAGAGAGAGAGAGAGTAGGCAAGAATAATGCTAAAACTGTGGGCCTAAGTAACTAGAAAGATGATGGTAACCTTGACAGAAACAGGGCTGTTCTGAAAAGAAATGGGTTTTGTGGGGTGCCATGGAAAAAGCATTGGGATTGGAATCAGGAAGATCTGAATTCAAATCCAGTCTCAGATACATATTAATTGTGTGACCCTGGGCAAATCACTTTAACCCTTATTTGCCTCAGTTCCTCATCTGTAAAATGGGGGCACACTGGAAAAGGAAATGGCAAACCACTCCAGTAGCTTTACCAAGAAAGTCCATAGGGTCACAAAGAGCCAGACATGACCAAATGACTGAACAAGAACAATCAGAGAAAAGAACAAGTTCATTTTTAGAAATGCTTTGGAAATGTTAAGTTCAAGATGTCTATAAGACATCCAGTTTGCAATGTTTAATAGGCAATTGGTTATATAGGACTGGAATTCTAGAAAGAGAGTAGGACTGGATGTTGGGATGTGGCTACACAGAAGTGGTGATTTATCCTATGGGAGCTAATGAGGTCACTGAATGCCGAGAGAAAAAAGGAGAGAAGTCTATGATTGGGTTCTGGGTTACATTCACATATAGTAAGACATAGATGATGAACCACAAAAGGAGATTAGGAAAGAATGGCCAGGATATAATCGTAGATTATAAATATAGAAGGGACTTAGAAGTTATCTAGTCCAATTTCTGTCATTTTACAGATAAGGAAACAGAGGCTTAGAGAGATTTAAGACTGCCCCAGACTCATAGTTAGTAAGCATCAAAGGAGGGATTGGAAACGGTCTCCTGAGTCTTGATCAAGAACTCTGTCCATATCGAGTTTGAGACGTAGTAGGAGAATGAAGAGAGAAGAATACTGTGAAAACCCAGACAGGAGAAAGTATCAAGGAGAGATGCCAACAGTATCCAGTATCATAGAGGTGAAGGAGAATTGTAGGTCTCAATGAGAATTGAGAAGAGAGCTTGGATTTGGCGAATAAGGGACCACTGGTAACTTTGGAGAGAACAATTTCAATTTAATGATGATTTAGAAACTAGATTATATGGGGAAATCAAGGCAACAAGGCTATTTCAAATAATTCAGCTGAGAAAAGAAAAAGAAACATATATATTTGTGTGTATGCATATATAAACATATATATACATATATATTTATGTATGTGTATGTATGTATACACACACACATAGATACCCAGGCTGGGAGGATCTGCTGAATCTTTCTTTTTTAATTCAGGTCACATCAACCTCAGAGTTCAGTCTAAGACAGACAAACAGAATTAGGTTATGTGTGTGCTTTTATTTCTCTCAAGCAGGTGGCATGCATGCAGAATTGCAGATTGAACTGAGCTGGGGGTAGGCAGCAGGGGTTATAAAAACAAAAATCATAAATCAATGAGGTGGGTGGGGGTGTCATTCACACCATAGCCTAAACAGGTTCAGCCATTGGTCCACTGGGCTTGGTTGTTTCTCAAGGATTATAAGACACAGGGAAGTGAATTTGCAGTGGAAATTCTCCCAGGGTCCCTTAGTTCATCAGGGACCAGCATGAGCCACTCTGAGTCAGTTCTGTGGTTCCTGGCACAAAAGAGGGAGTTCTGGGTTCAGCAAACAGACATTGCCAAGAATCTCTGATATGTCAAGATTAGGAATTCTCAGTGTGTCTCCTAAGTGGCTCATTCTGATTCCCAGGTCAGTCTGGTGTCCTCTGGATAGTAAGAGAACTCGAGCAAATCAAGGTGGTCCTAAAGTCATTAATTAGTCCATTTTCACAGTAGATGTAAAAAAAGTCTCAATATACATCAAAGAACTCTTTGTAGTAGCAAAGAGTGGGAAACAACTAGATATACATTGATTGGGAAATGGCTAAACAAATTGTGGGACATGAACATAATGGAACATGATTATGTTGTAAGAAATCACAAATATGATGAAATTAAAGAACGGTAACAAAACCAAACAGAAACCAAAAAAAGTAAACAGAACCAAAAAAAAATTATACATACATAAAGACTATAACAATGTAAATGAAAATAATAATCACAAAAAATTAAAAGTGAATGTTGCAAAATTGCAAAAAAAAAAAAAAAACAAACAAAAAACAAAAAACAAAAACCCACCAACTCTAGATCAAAAGAAGAGGTCTAAAAGGGTTTTTTCCTTTCCAAACTCTTGCAGAGGTGGGAGATCCAAAAGTATGGTACATTGTATATATATTCAGAAATTTTAGATGATAGAAAGATGGATAAATAGATGATAGATAAGTTATGATAATTTACCATCTTTTGTTTGTTTGTTTTTAAAACAATTCTTTTATGAGATGAGACTTTCTTGTAAGGGGTAAAGGAAGGATAGGAGGGGGAAATTTGTTGATGTTAGAAAAAGATCAATAAAATTTTATTTTTTTTTTTAAAGAAGAACCATTTTTCAATCGGAGACTAGAATAAGGGAAGGAATTGTGAGAGTTGATTGTCAAAGGATTGTCATATGTTTTAGGAGAATAGCCTCAAAAACTGATAAAATATGAGGCAAGGACTTCAACTGAACCATTGTAGGGCTGGTGTGGAAAGTTTGATAATAGAAGAAATCTGGAAAAGATATTGTGATGTTTGGAGTGGAGAATTCATTAGGAAGGAGTAAAATATTTGTCTTGCTATAGTGAGAGCTCAAGACAGATGAGATAACATAAATTTGAAGGAGATCCCCATAGTTGTTAGATTCCCTCTATATCCATTAGCAGCATGTGATCAGAAATAAGGGAAATGGAGGGTGATGGGAGTAATCCAAGAATGGGGTTTGGTTAAGTATTAATAGCTCTAAGATAAGAGGTCAGGGGGAAGGAGACTGAAGTGAAAGGAGATGGGATGATCATAGATATGGTTTTCTATTCCATCAGAGCTCTCCCCATCTCCAACTTACGGCCAATCAGTTAAAATTCTTTATTATCTAATTTAGTTCTGAAAATCTACTCTGAGCTTATATTATTATCCCCATTTTCCAGATGAATCTTTTTGAAGCTTATAGAAATAAAATGACTTTCCCAGTGCCATCTACCTGGTAAATATTTGAGGCAGGATTTGAACTGGTCCACCTTTCTGGAGGTCAAGAATCTCTCCTCTCCCCTTCCCACCCTCCCACAGAGATTTTGTTCTGGAAAAGTTTTGTGTAAACTGAGTTTCTCCAAATCTAATTATATTTTAACTGCACCAGGGGAGTTAGCTGTTTAAAAGAACCCTGTGGTGAACCCTTTTTGTAAATGAAAGAATCCGTTTGAATTGCAAATAATCATCTCTTAATTCATCCATTTTGAAGGTCTTGGTTTCCAATAACAATCTTTCTTAAAGGTACCTGAATATTTGTATATTTGGCCATCTCTTCCTTCAAGTACCATATTAGGTTATGGATCTATGATCAGAAACTACTAAGCATCTGAGGATCATTTTTTAAAAGTTAATATAAACAAGCGAAAAGCATCCCATTTAATGGAGGCAGAATGGGTGCCTTCCCAATGTTCTTCATCTCCCCCACCCCCATCCTTATTAACCCAGTCTGCTGAGTTTTACATTTCTCCCTCCACCTCTGTGATCCTCCAATAACAGACCCCCTGGTGGTTTAAAAGCCAGATTGAACATCTGGATTTTGAGCTGAATCCTAAAGGTCACCAAATCCTGAGCCATTGAAATAGATGGAAAGGCAGATAGATGCCAGCATGCTGTCTCTAAGATGGAGAGCTCATATGCCCTGGCTTCCACAGCCCTCCCTTCACAAACTAAGCTGGGCTAAGGAGTCAGTGTATTCCGGATGAAGGATGGATCATTGGATGCTTTTGGAAACGGCAGCATTTCCATTTCTCTCCTCCCACTTGTCATTCTGGAGTCTGCTGATGGGATTCACATGGATTTTTGGCTTGGATTTCTGCGGATATTTTTCTTAGTGCAAAAGATTTTAAAGGAAAATAGCATATAGAAACTGTAGAAGAAAAAAAGGGGAAATGTTCCAGATGGTCCTGTAGAATTCTAAGATGACCTAGAACCCAAGGAAGGCCTTACTTTCATTTTTAGAAAAAGAGAAATGTTATTCATATTTTTATTTCATCTTAAATCTTTGTAAAAGTTGTCTATAATATTCATGAAAGTAGATTTGCAGCTATCTCCAGGGCTCACGGGAGGATGGCATTTTGAGCTGGAAGGGACATTTGAGATGATTCAACCCAAACCCATGGTTTGCCTTAGAAGGATGGTTCTAAACTGTATCCGTCCCAATAAATGCTCTTGTGATGAAAATGCCCAAAGATTGCATCATAAGATCATAGAATCTAGAGTTACAGGAGACTGTAGAGGTCATTTTGTTTAACCCCTGTCACTTTTTAAATGAGGAAACTGAGGCCTAGAGTATTTAAGTGACTTCTCAAGGTTATTCTTTTTGGAAATGACAGAAATAAGATTAAAATCTGGCTCCCATGACTCCAAAGCCTGTATTTTCCCTCACAGTTTCATGCTGTCTCTTTGATCATTGGAGTGGGGTATCTCAGAGTCTTCCAAATGGGTCTCCATCGGGATAAGGAATATAGGTCAGGCACTGATCTCTCAATTGGAATACCCCTTCCACTATTTTTTGATTTTATGGTCAGTTGACAGTGAAATGAGGCAGTTAAGGGGCACAATACATAGAGTACTGGGCTTGGAGTCGGGAAGACCTGAATACAAATTCTTTTTTAGATATTTCCTATTATATTTTGCTGTTATTATTCATTTCTTTCAATCATTCTTTCTCTTCATGACCTCATATGAATTTTCTTGGGAAGGATAGTGGAGTGGTTTCCCATTTCCTTCTCCAGATCATTTTACACATGTAGAAATTGAGGGCAAACAGGGTTAAGTTTCTTGTCCAAAGTCCCACAGCTAGGAAGCATCAGAGGTCAGATGTGAACTTAGTTCTTTCTAACTCCAAGTCTGGCCCTGTGTCCACTTAGGGCAAATCACTTAACCCTCTAAATCTCAGTTTCTTCATTCATAAAGGGGAAACAACAATAGCACTTACCTCATAGATTAAGGATCAAATGATATAATATGTGTAAAGTGCTTTGCAAATAATAAAGTACTATATATATAAATGCTAGCTGCTAGTATTGTTATTTTAATAGGGAACAGACAGCCCAGGTCTTTTAGTATTGACCAAATATCCAAAAAGGAAGAGCATATAGTCTCCATTATCAGGAATGGTTTCCCCACTCTTCTCCTTCCCATTCACCCTGCCCTCACTCTGACCCTTCTTCCATCCTCAAGTCTCAAAGATTTTTATGGCAAGGGCTCAAGAGTCACTCTTGGCCCAGAAGAATTACACTAGCAATGTTAGAGTTAGAATGGGCCTAGAATTCTGTACCTCATGGCACACTGCCTCACTGGACTTCTTGTCTGATCATGGTGGGCACCGTCTAATGAGAAAAACTAAGAAGATCATTATGGAAAAGTGGGATCTACTTTTCCAGAGGCAGACTAGGAAAAGCATAAATCCTTGGGGAGAAACTACTTTTCCATGACTAAACTTTGAATTCTCCCAAGCTCCCTGAAATTCTGGGAGAAATGTGGACTGTTTTCCTTTTACTTGGGAATAGGGCTTGGGGAATTAACCAGTAGATTGTACTGCTCTGAGTCCATTACAACCCAAATGACATGATTTAGATTCCAGCCAAAATAGAATCTAGGTGATTGATAAAAGCAATGGAGTCAGTTATTGGATGAGCCCCTGCATCTAGCTGGCCTGTTCAGCAAAGGAAGAACATAAAGTTAATACGCAGGGACAACCTGGCAGAAACAAAGTGGAAACAGAGCATTGGGCCCAAACAGTCCTGCTACATCCAGATACCGCCACAGGTATATCTGTGCCAGGAATTAATCAGAGAAAATCACAGCATTATAGAGCTTGAAGGGACCTGGGAGATTCTGTGGGCCAATGCTTGCATTTTACTGAACAGAACACCAATCCACAGAGGTCAAATGCCTGGCCCAAGGTCATTAGCTAATGGCAAACTCGGACCAAAATTCAGGTCTTCCTTGTAGTCGATTCAAGACAGTTCAACAAACATGTATCAAGTGCCTGCAATCCGTACGGCCAAGTTAAAGCTTACAGATGGTTTATCAAAGCAAACTGTGATTGTCAGCATCTGCTACCCCCTTCTCCCAATATCACTGTTGAGAGATATTGGACTGAGAACCACTGGTCATATGGTGTGGGTGAGGGATAATAGGTAAACAGTCCAAGAATTCTGCTGGCATCTTCTTGTTGGAAGAAGAAAAGGAAGGCCTTCAGAACCCTGGATAGCTCCCCTCTGGTAAATGTGTACAAGATATGAACAAGAGTCATGTATATGGGCACCTCGTATTAAGAGGAGATCTTTGGGGAAAGCATAATATAGGAACAGTCACATTGAGAAAGTCACAGACTCAAGGAGAGATCTCTGGAGCTGAAAAGAGAAAGAATGAACCAATCCCTGCCCTCAGGGAACACCCATCCTTCCACCTAGTGCTGCTAATTTATATGCCCCAACGTTGTGTTTAATTGAATAAAAAAAAGCATTGTTAATTACTTACTGCAGACTAGGTCCAGTGTGTATGTATATATGTGTGTACACATATTATAGATGTGTTTGCAAATACATGTGTGCACAAATGTGTATTTGTGTAGTGAAAAATTAGGAGCCCATCCCCTTCTGAGCCCACAGGGAATGAGGAAAAATCCAGGAAAGGTCAACCGGGGTACAGAGTGATATATTTATCTAGGGAATTGGGAATGAAAAGGAATAATCAGATATAGGTGAGAATCTGCAGTGAGGAAAATTGGTGCCAGGAAACATGGAAATTCAAGAAACTGGTGAGCAAGGAAGCGGAAGGCGGCATCTGTGTGTTCAAGGACAGGAGGAAGGTGGAAGGCGGGCAGTGGGCGGGAACAGCAGTCAGATCCTGAGTAGACCTAAAATTGTTCTTGCCACTTGGCAGCAACGGGTCTGACTGTTCCAGATTCCTGAGCTTGGGCCTTTTCCTCATTCATGCTAGCGCACGTCCTAATAAATCAGTAGTGTCTGCACTCCAAGGAAGCCTAAATGCACATCTCTTCTGGTCTGGGAAAAGTTATTTCCACCTCCAAAGCCCCGGTGCCTCCAAGAGATGGACAGGTGGCGAGCTATTTCTGGCTGATGGGGATGTTTTGTCTTGATTTGTACTGGTTGATAAGACATTGATGTAGTCCTCTTTCTAATGTGCTCTTTGCTTCAGCCAATCAACCAATAAGCATTTTTAAGTACCTAATGTGGCCATCAGGCACTGAGTTAGGTGCTAGGGAGAAAAACACAACTAAAATCACCTCTTTGATAAGGTGAAATTCAACTGATAAGAGAAATCTCTTGGGTTTGAGCATTTCTTTCTCTTTTCAATATGTTCCTCTGCTCTTAACAAAAATCTAACCTCCCTCTGATAATCACTCCCATGTATCAGTTTTACAGCTAGAAGGAACCTCAGAGATCATCTAACCAAACCTTTCCTTTTCAGTTAAGAAAAGTGAGTTTTAGAGAGAAATGACTTTCCTAAGTTAATACCCAAGTTAACTTTAAGGAGTAAATCTCAGGTCCTTTTCCCTTTAGCCCCTATGACTCTCTACAAATAAGAAAAATAAGCACTCTATGATCAAAGAGTTTAGCAAAAGCCTACTAAAAGAACTAACCATATGGACAGATATTGCATCAAGGTAACTTCTAAATACTCAAAAGAAATTGGGGTCATAAAATGATATTGAAGTTGCAGGAAGAAAGGGACTATCCCTGTGATTTTGTTGGCCTAAAGAAGTTCCACATTAAGAAAGCCAGTCATCATCCCTGGGTACCTGCTCTGCAACCTAACTTGAAACTACAACTTTCAATTGTGAAGAGAGAGAGAAATATTCAGAGCAATGAATGGCAGAACCAGGGGAGAGGTATGGATGGGAAGACAAGGAAACCAGAAAACAGTAAGAAGGCCAAAGCCAGATAGAGTAGATGGGACTTTTTTCAAAGTCTAAGATATCAAGAAAAGCAAGGTGGAATGGATGGAGCCACCCAAACTGCTCTGCTCTCCCAGGAACTGGCCATTTCAAATCTCCAACATCATTTAAAAGAGTGCTTTTTTGTAGTGACAAATAATTGGAAACTGGAAACTGCTAGGGTGCCTGTCACTTGGGATGACTGAATAAGTTATATTAGGTGTATATAATGGGAAAGGAAGAAAAGAACAGAATAAATGTTTATAGAGCCCCTACTATGTGCTAGGAACTGTGAAAAATGCTTTAATAATAACTAATTTGTTATGACGACCCTGAGACAAAGGTGCTATTATTATCTCCATTTGACAATTGAGGAAATAGAGTTTAAGTGACTTGCATAAGATAATACAGTTAGTACATGTTTGAGAATGGATTTGAATTCAGGACTTTCTGACTCCAGGAGCAGAGCCCTATCTACTGTATCATCAGCTTCCTCTGATGGAACATTATTGCTCTGCAGGAAATGATAAAGAGGATGGTTTCAGAGAAACCTGAGAAGATGTGAAGGAAAGGATACAGAGTAAAGTGAGAGAATCAGAAAAACAATTTATATGATAACAGCAATATTGTAAAGATTAACAAACTTGATCAACAGAATAACCAGCCATGATTCCAGAGGACTCAAGAGAAAAAGTCTTCTCATCTCTTATAGAGAGGTTATGGATGCAGAATTCAGATTGATACATTTATTTTTCTTTGGATATGGCCAATGTGGGAATGTGCTTTGCTTGATCAAATAAAAGAATATTTGCACAATGCTTGTCACATAGTAGGACCTTAATACATGCTTATTATTTTCCCCCTATCATCCCCTCCTTGACTACTCACATTTATAATAGGTATTTTATCTTTCTTGATTTGTCAACAAAGGCAGAGGAGGAAGGAAAAAAGGACCAGACTCTTTTTTCTTTGTGTAAAAAAGAATTCAATGAAACACAAACCTTTCAGACAGTGTGATCCAAATGTTGTGGCAGAATTCCACTATCCCATCAAATGTAGGGTTTATAAGGATGATGAAATCACACTTTAAAATTAGCAAGTAGAATGATCAACGGACAATTAAGACATTAGTGAGTTCTTCATGACTTGAAATTGACTCCTTGAAAGGAAATTACATGCAAACAAAGCTATTTTGCGTTTCTGGGGTGGAAGCCAAGATGGTGGAATAAAGTGCTCAGCCGAGCTCTCCCAACATTCCCTTCCAAACAACTTTAAAATAATGCCACATGAAAGAAATATCAAAATGAAAATTTCCAAGCTTATTAAAGCTAAATTTCATAGTTCCCATGTCAAAGAAAAAATACTTCAAGCAGTCAGTAAGAAACAATTCAAATATTATAGATCCAACAGTTGCAATAATAAAATATTAAGCAGTAACCACATTAAGGAGTAGAGGGCTTGGAATATCATAATCTAGAGGCCAAAAGAGATGGGGTGACACAATTTACTCACAAAATTGAGTATCGTCTTTCAAGGGAAAAGGGATATGGAATGAAATATAAGACTTTCAAGCATTCTTGATGAAAATATCCAAGTTGAACAGAAATTAATAAAAATTGAAAGTTAAAAAGTAACCTAATAAATAAAGCTATAAGTGCTTATGGAAAAACTTAAATAGATAAATCATTGATTGATTTGATTAAAAAAGAAAGAAGAGAATCAAATTACTAGTATCAGAAATGAAAAGGATGAATATACTTCTAATGAAGCTAAAATTGAAACAATTGTTAGGAGTTATTTTGCCTCATTATGTACCACTAAAAATGACAATCTAAGTGTAATGGATGAATATTTGCCAAAATATAAATCTCTCAGATTAACAAAAGAGCAAATAGAATGCTTAAATAACTCTATCTTAGAAAAAGAAATTGAAAAAGCCATCAATGTAGTTGTCTAAGAAAATAAATTGCTCAATCCAGGTGGATTTATAAATGAACTCAACCAAACATTGGAAGAAAAATTAATGTGAAAAAGGTAAAGAATGAGTCCTACCACATTCCTTTTCTAACACAAATATAGTGCTAAAACCTAAACCAGGGAGAGCAAAAACAGAAAAAGCAAAATATAAACCAATTTCTTGGTTTATTTGATATTTATATGAATATCAATGCAAAATTTTTAAATAAAATACTAGCAAGTATATTACAGTAATTTATGACAAAGATCACACACTATAACAAGGTAGGATTTATACCATGAGTGCATTATTAGACAAACTATCAGGACAAGTTGATATCAAAATAAGATGAGCAAAAAAAAAGTGCATTTAGGGTTAGAGTCAGAGTCATCACTAGCCCTGAATATCTGGCTCTACCCTACTCTATTCTGCTTTAACCAAGTAGGGGCTACTGGCTACAATAGTCTGATTCATCATCATCCCTTAAAGGAGAGGGTTTGAATCTGTGGTATTTAAATTTATTTCAGAACTCAGACTTGTTCAGATTGGCGCTAAAGGAGAAAGCTTAAAGCAGTAAGAGCAGCAAAGCGGTAGGTGCCTCCATTGGATCACCTTATCTCTCATGGAGCCCCACAGGGAATAGTTCTACATTTCCCAGGTAAAATGGTTAAAATCCCTTAATGTCCTGTCTTCCTTTTCTTGGCCCTGATGTTAGACAAATTTCCTGACCATTACAGCTGTCCCCAAAAGGCTTTCTTGGAAATAAGCGGGTTCTCCACACTGGAAAATCTTAAATAAAGACTTGACAGTCATATATCCTAGAACTGGAACTAGAAGTGGGAACATTTAGCTCACAAAAGAGGCATAGTGGATAGGGAGCTGGTCTCAGAATCAGGAAAGCCTGGATTTACATCCTAGCTGTGTGACTTTGGGCAAGTCACTTAATGATCCAGGTAAATCTCTAAGATTGTCAGTTTCAGAAAAATACTGAATTGCTGGGGGGGATTTTTCATCTTTGCAAATTCACAGGTTCAGGTTTGATATAACTGTATTCCCATATTGGAAGAACCAGCAGAATCTATATGAAATATATAGATATTAATGTCAATATTTATCTACATATGTGTATATACTTCTTTCTATTTATCTTGCTCTATCTATATAGACCTATATCTATATTTATCGATATCTATCTATATGTATATGTTTATCTACATATGTATATATCTATAAATGTATGTGTGTATATATGTCTATGTATATGTGTATATATTTCTGTATATGTGTGTGCATGTCTATTTATATATATGTATATATCTATATCTATCAGATATGTGTGTATATCTCTACCTATATATGTGTATATATTGCTATCTATATATGTATATATGTGTCTATATCTCTATATATGTATATATGTTATATATGTATATGTATATTTATGTGTATCTCTATACATGTATATATGGGTATATTTCTCTCTATGTGTATATATATATATATGTATAGATGTGTATGTAATTCTCTCTATGTATCTATGTATATATATCTATGTAGAGGTAGAAAGATGAATAGAGAGAGCTATGCCTTCCCCTCAGTGGATTGCACAGAAATCATCCTTCCCTTCTCCTTTCAAAAAGTCTCCTTTTAGTTACTGTTATTTACTGGTCCTAATTCCACTTACTCTAATTCACAATTATATTATATTGGAAGGAAAGTACTCTGCAAAATTTAAAGTGTCATAAAATGGGAGCTAATATTATTCATATTAATGGCATATATTATTTATATTAATTATGTTAATATATATGGAATGATATATTTCTAACAGAAAGGACCTTAGGGATCAAGGAGGCAATTTCCTCATTTTTACAGAAGAGAAAAATGAGCCTAGACGATGTTAAGTGACTTGTCAGCTAGTAAATGTTTGAGGCAGATTTAAAATCCTGCCTTCTACGCCGAGCGCAATATCCAGAACATACTCAGTCTCTCATTAAGTAATAATCAACATTAATTGTTACCAAATCTTTTGTTGAGTAAATTTTGAAAGGGAATGAGAAAAAAGAAAACATGAAGACAATGAGTGTTTGAAGAAAGTATGAAAGGATTAAGGGAATATGGTATCAAAGTCAAGGTAAATGGAAGCTACTGGCTTCCCTTTGAGCGTGCTAAGTGCCAGTTGGTAGATGGCAGTATTAGAAAGAGAGAATGAAGCACGCTGTGGAACAGGGGATGGAATGATGATGGCATCAGGGTGGCCTGAGTTCAAATCTCATCTCTGACATTGATTAGCCCACGCTCATGGACAAGTCACTTCATCTCACAGAGCCTTGATTTGCCAATATGTGAAATGGAGAGCAGAATGCCTGCAGTTCCTACATCACCCGGCTTTCTGGGCAGATCTGATACGGCCTAATCTGTAAAATGCTTTGCACATCTTCCAATACTGTATAATCTCAGTTATTGTCATTGTCATCCTCATTATAGTTTGGCTTAAAAGTTATTTTGGTTCTTTTCCTTTTTATCCTGAGGCAGTGTGACATGATAATGTCAGTTACCATCATAGTATTTCTGTAGCACTTGACAATTTACAAAGCATGGTGTGCGACCACTCTATCTAAGTGCTAGTGTTGTCCCCATTTTACAGATGGGAAACAGGAACAGAGAATTTAAGCAGTTTATCAAGAGTCACACAGCTAGTAAGTTTCTGTGATAGGATTTGAACTCGGATCTTCCTGACTCCCAGTTTGGCACTGTCATTATGGTGTCGTTATGGCACCTGTTATTGATGCTGTCGTTCTTTGCTGTTAATCAATTTCAGACATCTATAGCCCATTAAAAAAAAGAATAGAAAATAGCCCCACACTAAAAATGTTGGCATTTCTTGGTGCTTTAAGTTTGAGAAGTGTCGTTTAAGGTATTCCACCCATTTTAGAGATGGGAATGCTGAGGGTCGAGGGTTAAATAACTCACCCAGGGTCACACAGCCAACAAGATCCCAAAGGGGGATTTGAAGACTAATCTTTCCTGACCTCAAGCCCAGGAGAGTCTCCCGCTGTTCTTCACTGACTAAGTGTGTGCGTGTTATCCAGGGATGTTTTCTAGCTTCTGAGGGACAAGATTGTAAAGACTGCTCCCAGAAAACAAAAGAAAGCAGAGGACAGAAGCTACAAAGAGGCAGGGGAGTCCATTGTACCACACTGCCTGCTCAGGTGAGAAGCCTCAGAGGGCAGAAATTATTTGTTGCTACAATTTCCTGAAGAAAAAATAGGGAAGTTGGCGGGATTCCAGTCCCTCAACTCCCCTTCTTGCTGTTATTGGGCCTGCTAATCAGCCAAGCACTGTATCAACGAGGTTTATTCCTGGCTTTTATAACTCCCTGAATGGGTCTGATCAGGGGAAGGGGATGCATTCCTTGGAATTTCCGAATTCCTTCTCCGGAATTCCCGTCCAGGCCTCTCAGCGGGGAGAGCTGCCCTTCCTTCTGGTTTCACATCACAAACCACTGAGAAGGGAGGTGATGGGATTAATGGCCTACCCTGCTCATCAATGCAAAGACATATTTTCCCGTTCCTCCATCTCATAATTTTTATTCCATCTAGTTTGGGCTTTTTTAAGGTTGCCAGATGTCCCAGTTTCAGTGGGACAATCCTGCTCTTTGAAGGTACATCCCATCTGCTCTTGAAAATAATTCTGTTGACTGCTCTCTTGTCGACTGTAGGGGCTTTTAGAGCTACCAGCCAGACTAGTGCTGCTGAAGGGAAGATGATAAATTATTGTAACACCATTAAAAACACACAACTCTGCCTCCCCACACACACAGGAGAAGGAGCATCCTGCCTTCGTTTGTCCCTAAAGGATGTCCAGCCCATCAGAGGCAAAGGTCTCCTCCTCTCTCCGTTGGTAAAAAGAGAGCATGCTGTACACAGCAGTCACTCAATAAATGTCAATGTACGAAAAGAAATGAGCCTTTTCCCTCCCCTTTCTCCAAGACAGAGAATCACCCAGCAGGAGAGACCTCCAGAAGCCCTCTATTTCCTCCTCCGATGAGCTGTTGTATCGTTCCCAAATCAGACAATTCATAAAATCATCGATTTTAGGATCTCACATCTGTAGCTACGAGGGGGTCTTAGAGACCACAGAGTCATAGCTACAAGGGAACTCAGACCAGGTGTGGAAATGGAGGCCCAGGAAGGACAAATGGCATGGTAACTAGAGCTTAGGAGGAACTTTTTAGGAAGAACTGAGTTCAGATCTCATCTTAGGTGCTTGGAGTAAATGAGTATCAGTAAAATAAGATCAGACTCAAAAGTTCTAAAGTTGTAATTCTATGAAGTGACTAAATAACAACAATAATAGCATTTACATGATTTAAGATTTGCAAAGCACTTGACACTTTAATTCATTTGATCCTCTATAACTCTGTGAGATACATGCTATTATTATTATTATTATTATTCTCATTTTAAAGTTGAGGAAACTGAGGCACAGGTGAGTGTCAGAGTTAGGATTGGAATCCAGGTCGTTGGATTAAAATCCAGTATTATTTCTTCTATATTCTCTCTCTCTCCTTCTAAATTCAATTCAATAAGCAGTTATTCAATTTTTAACAAACCTACTGTGTGATAGGGAACATAGAGACCCAAGCCAACTAATAATGATTTGAATGATCTTCTTTGGGGGAGAGGAGACTAGAAGATGTACACAATAAAGTCAATTAAAAATAAATGCATAGGGGGCAGCTAAGTAGTGCAGTAGATAAAGCATCAGCTCAGACGTCAGGAAGAGCTGAGTTCAAATCTGGTCTCAGACACTTAACACTTCCTGGGTGTGTGACCCTGGGCAAGTCACTTAATCCAACTGCCTCAGGGGAAAATAAAACAATCAATAAATGCAAAGAAATTTTGGAGCAATGATACAGTAGTGATCCTTGGGAATCAGGAAAGTAGGAAGTGAATCTTGAGCTGCTCTTGAAGAAAACTAAAGGCTCCAAGAAGCAGGAATAAGGGAGAGTGAAGACATATTCAATAGCATCATAGATTTTAGAGCAGCAAGATACCCCAAAGACTCTAACTTTTGTTACT